>NC_140560.1:27437730-27850230 GCF_057381845.1 Rhamphochromis longiceps | reverse complement strand
GGGTGGCTGGTGCTTGTCAGGATGAAGAGCTCTGGCTGATCTGCATGCTATGCTGAAGTTTCAAGAGGTAACTCACTGGAGTGGAATGGTCTGCTCCCCACAACAATGCCGTGTGTTGACAGCCGAGTGCTTGGACAGGGTTAGTGGAATGTCCCCTTCAGACTGGGAGTGCAGTCCTTTGTCTAAGCACCAGCCCTAACAAAGCATTTATTCTTTCACCTGAAGGTGATCTCTGCTTGTGGAGGTTAATAACTAAAGTACTTTTTTTTTCTTCTTTAGGTTAGGTGCAAAGTCTTTCTGCGGTTGACTTCTTTTCCTTGCAAACTGCAAGGTTTGCCTTTGTGGTTTAAATGTAGCACCCAATTCTTTATTTTTCATCTGTTTTGCTGTAAAGCAACTCAAGGATTTCTGACAATAAAAGGTTTTATTTTTGAAGCTCTTGTTTATCGCCATCCTACTGTTCCTGGGTTATTACAGTCAGAATAAGTAAGAATTTTCTAGTTTCCGCTGTACTTAACATGTTTCCTGGATACTCTGTTTTGCTTTAGGTTTTGACTTTGCTGAGCACGTGGCTTTGCTAAAAATATATATTTTCTTTGTCACAGTTTATTACATCGATGCAACAACATTTCCTTTGTTAGTAATCCTGGCCTTCTCTCTTTCTTTGTGTTTACAGGTGACCCACATAGAGCTTCTGAGACGTGACTGTAGGACAGTCTCCCTCCCAGCATCCTTCCTGTCCTTTACTCAAAGGCAGAAACTACTGGCATAGACGCTCTGAACAACACTGTGTGAATGAATCTTTGTCGTAAAGCCGTTGTGCATTGCCACCCTGTCACCATGGGGAGCAAATATTCCCAGTACTACAATAAGACTGTGATTCGCTTATACTACACCTATGCTAAAAACATGACCACGGATGAAATGAGGGAAGAAATTGAGAAAAAAAAAAAAGAACATCCCTCCAGTCTCGAAATATTGATCGTCATCCTTTGCACATTCATCATCCTTGAGAATCTGATGGTCCTGACTGCCGTCTGCCGCAACAAGAAGTTCCATTCGGCTATGTTTTTCTTCATTGGTAACCTGGCATTCTCTGACCTGCTTGCAGGCTCAGCATATATAGCCAACATTTTTCTATCAGGGGCAAATACATTTGAGCTGTTCCCAATACAGTGGTTCATCAGGGAAGGCACAGTGTTCATTGCTCTGGCAGCTTCAGTCTTCAGCCTGTTGGCAATAGCTATAGAGCGCTATATCGCTATCACCAAGGTAAAGGTATACGGCTCCAACAAAACATGCCGAATGTTTCTGCTGATTGGAGCCTGTTGGGTTACCTCCATCCTTCTTGGAGGACTCCCCATCATCGGCTGGAACTGCATCGACAACCTCCCTGAATGCTCGGCAGTTTTGCCACTTTACTCTAAGAAATACATTGTGTTTGTCGTCACTGTTTTCAGCCTCCTACTACTCTCTATTGTCATCCTCTATGTGAAAATCTATTTGATTGTACGCTCCAGCCACCAGGAAGCAACCAACTCACAAGCTTATTCCCTTTTGAAAACGGTCACAATAGTGGTGGGAGTCTTCATTGTCTGCTGGCTGCCCGCTTTTACAATTCTCCTTCTGGATTCGTCCTGCAGCATATATTCCTGCCCTATCCTCTCCAAATCAAGCACCTTTTTTTGCATTGCCACTCTGAATTCTGCGCTTAACCCAGTGATCTACACGCTGCGCAGTAAGGACATGAGAAGGGAGTTCCTCCGTTTGATTTGCTGCTGGGGCGTGCTGCAAAGTGGGCGGCCTTCTGAACGTTGTCTGGTTCCTCTAAAGAGTTCCAGCTCTCTGGAACACTGCACCAACAAACTTGAACACCAGAAAATGCCTATTATGAAAGAATGCACCACCTGTGTTTGATAGGGTTTGATAGGGTGTTTGATAGGGTCCAAGGATATCATGTGTATTAGTGTGAGAAAAAGAAACAAGCTAGCACGTCCTGGATCTAAGACAAGTGGGTGAGGCTGGGACAAAGCTGTCTTTGAGACACAGACTTAAATCTCTCATTACAATTGATACTGTGTGAATTTATAATTGGTATGCAATTAAAATCACCCATGCAGCTGGTGTAAAAATGCAAGAGGAAACCAACGTAGTAAATGAGAAACTATAACGTTCTCATGGGTACTTTTCTCGATTGTGGAGCAAACCATTTTCACTTATATACCTATGATCATGTTCATCTTTTAAATGTGTTAAACCCTTTTAAAAGCCAAAAATAATGTGCATAATATCATAGTTATGTAATAGCTGTTTGGGACTTTCAAGAACTGTGTCAATGCAAAGCTTGCAAAATTGCACTTTGTAGTTTACTGTAGAGATTTCTGCCCTGTGTAAGATTAAACCACATTACTCTTCCTCACTGAAATATGTATGCATTAAGCTTAAAGTTGCATCACTCATTATTTACAGAGTCAGTGGCAGTGGTCAACTGAAACAAAATTACTAAGTAGTCCTTTGACAAAACCAGGACTATATAGTCCCTATATAACCGTACCTTTTGATAAACTACAACAAACTTGTGTAATCTGCTCACATTTAATGCATGAAACTCAGACTGTAAGAGCTAACATGTATGATATACTCCAGATACGGCTTCCATCACTAACACCCCTCCCCTCATTTGTCCTCTTAATCTGCCCCTCTTGCTTTTACTGTTGTCTTTTGTATCTAAACAGTTTCCGTTGAGGAAGGCCTAATCAGAATGCACATTTCCTTAAGGGAGTAGGCACAGATGGCAAATTTGACTCAATAACAGCTGTTTAGAAGCTTTAACTAAAAGAACAGATGCCCTTGCAGTGTTGTAGTAACATAGAATCAATGTGCTGCCTCTGTTTGTGCCTTCCTCATGGGGGCAAAAGGCTGAATGTATGTATGAAGTGTTCGGGGCATGTACCCCATTGTCGACAGTATTATTAACCATCATTTGGAATTACAAAGTCATTGACAAACAGAGAGTGGGATAAACAGGGTAGATCACTCTTACTGTGAATTTTCAAACAGCACCATGAACAAGAATTTGTTGTGAACATCTTGGTTTAATTTGCAAACCATAAGCCGTGTGCAAATAAAGATCCAAACCCGTCTCATGTTTCTCAAGACCCCTCACCTTGTCTACAAAATAGCAGAAGATCCGGTTTCAGACGCACGAGAGGTATCTGCCCTCCTGGGAGGTCAGCTTCATCCTCGTTCCCTGACATCCTACAACACGCAACTTCCCTCAGCCATAGGAAGTTCTATTTTTTCAGTGTCCGGTTCCTGTTGTTTAGGCTTACTGTAACCTTCTTCTCATGGACACACAATTAAAACTCTTCTCCCTGTCAGTGTTTTTATTTTTTATTTTATTTTTTATATTGACTTCTAAATTTAGATGGACACGCACTTTGGCAGCTTCCGTGATGTTTCCTTTCCCCCATTTTTTTTTTTTTTTTTAAATCAGTGTACCTATGAGTTTGCCAACTTTTATGTTATATATATATAAATAACTGTATGTTTTGTATGTGTCTTTGTACAGTATGTATGACTTTTTTTATGCAATGTCTTGTGTGCAATAGTTGTGTGTGTCCAGTAGCACGCTTCCTGTATTAAACTGGTACAATCTGAAACACTAATAGGTACATGCCTTTTTGTTAATTCCAGTTTTATAAAAATAAATGAAATACTGAAAAAAAAGTGTGCGTGTGATTTTTAGCTTTACTCAACCAGTGTGGCAGCTGCAACTTTTCTGCATGTCCTGAGTTGCCTCTTTTTTTTTATTGTGAATCCATCTTAGAAGGAATTAAAATGCAGCATTAAATCCAAACATGCTCTGACAAGGTCAGAAAAACACTAGCCTCAACATGAAAGCCTGTGATTGTTTGTGCAAATACTGCTTTGTGATTAATCATGGCTATCTTACCTGATGAAAATATAGCTTTGCTTTAAGGCTAAAGGTAGACCTGAAAAGGATGGGAAGCTGGGCAGAGGACAGAGTGCGGGGGCTTAAAGTGGGGTGTGGTGGAGAAGATGGCCTGTTTGTAAGTGTTTGTCTGAGAGAAGCATAAAGAAAAAGCCCCGGGAGAGGTTTTTCTGGGTAAGAGGGATGCTTGGGGTGAGGGGGGAGGCTGACTTATAGAGGCCTTGGGAGATTTGGGCCTGTTTCCTGTCAGACATCCAGGATTCCTGGGTGGGAACGCTGGCTGAATCAGCCCCAGGAGGCTGTGCTGCTGGGATGTCTGCCAAGTCTTTCCATAGCGCTGCAGGATATTACATCAGATTCAGAAACCTGTATGTGAAGTTGTGTACACATAAAGCACAGCCCATGTAAGCTCATTGCTGTAGAACAGCACGAAATTTGAAGTACTTTACAATTTAGACTAAAGGAAAAGAACAAAAACCCCGCCTATTTCTAAACATTATTCAACTGTGCAGTGACTGTACACACAGCTAAACACTGACCAATTAATATAATAACAGAATAAACAAGTGTCAATAAAAGCTGGTGGTAAAAGCGGACATGGTGGGTTTCCATGTGTAAATACTGTACAAGAACAAATTGACCGCCTGAGATTAATCCTCTACCGATGACACACTGCCACCTTGTGGTGGAATAGGCACGTAGCTGGTTATAGTTGAAGGACCTTGTCTCCGTATTTATTTGCTCATAATGACATTGCAGTCGCCCAAATCAAAATATCTACAAACAACTTAAGGCAATCATGACCTGAGGCATGGATAGTACAGTCGCACTGGAAGTGATCCACAGTGGATAATCAACTATTGTTACCCTACAATAATACAACAGCTACATTGTGTATCACATTTACGATGCCATCCAGTCAATGTTTTTTTAATTGTACTTTTTTAAATAGTAGTAATACAACAGATGCAGATGTCTTGCTGCGATAGCTCATTAGTAAACAACAACTTCCGCCTGGTCAGACCACTTCGACATCTATCAAACAGTAAGGGTGGATCGGTTTAATTGTGCATTTCTAGATAAATTATTTCTTTATAAAAGAGACAAAAATTCCCATTTTTCTTTTATTAATAACATTTATGACATAAACGTGTAATTCCGGTCACAAACGATACGTACATCAAGGATGTATTAAGTCCATCATCGAAACTGTTTTACCTGTACATAGCTACAGTGGTACAGTCCACAACACCCGGGTTTCCGCGCGAAAAGACGGCCCGCGCGCCCGAATTGCTTATAGCATCCATCTGCAGACAGACAGTCACCGTGGAGCTGCGCGGTGGTTAATGATAGTGGAGTTTTAAACGGTTTTAAAACATTTTAGTCGCTCGTGTCTTACGCTCGTTTACGATGCCAACCAGGACGTCCCTGCCTCTCCCGGACGATGTCCGGAAAAGGTACTGTAATGAATGCTAATAGTGTTCTACTGATGTAGCTAGCTTGCAGCTTTTATTTCAAAAGCCATAACAGCGGCTGTTAAAGCTGAAATGGCAGTCCTGGTGGGTTAGACTTTCTGTGGTTGTCCTGAGCGTTACTGGCGGTTTCCCTTTTACCTGTGCAAACAGATGTTGCTAACATTAGCTTTTTGCCATTGACAGGGCTAATGCGGTATGCACTATTAGCCAGTTAGCATCATTAGCCTACCAATGGATGGGACAGCGTGTGAGATTTGGCGCCACTCAGGAAGTTTTGTTATCTGTGTTTCTGCTTTCCCGCTGTCAGTGTTTTATTGCTGCAGTATAGCAAAGGATGTGCTCCTACACCATTCGCTCTGACTTACCCCAGCACTGTTTTGATTCTCCTTTGTTTACAGCTTGCAGAGGTTGGATGAGGAAGGATCTGCAGATGAGGTGAGCTGTGGACTCAAAACATGCTTATCTAGTAGTTCTGAAACGGAAGTTTAGTGTGGAAGAACTAAATGTTTAGTATTTTAGTCTGTTTCTATACTGTCACCTCGAAGGGAAGTTCCAGACTCAATCCGCATTGCACTCCCCTTATATCATAAATAGTTATAAATAAAATGAACGAGGATCAGCTTTAGTCTTCTTTTTTTGTGCCATTTTCTATTTGAGCTGTTTCTGGTGGACAGCATAAGGAAACTGACACCAGTGGTGCGATGTCAACAGGAGAAGTTAAATATGTACTATGTGATAGTTTCCAGGTTGCATATTGTCTCGTTAAGTAATGCAATCCAGTTTAAGACAGTTGTGTTCTTTAAGTTTTGTGTGTTTATCCCCGTGCCTGTGAGTGCATAAGTTGTGCCGCCTTTTTTTTTTTTTTTTTGGACTTTATTCATTAGCTCTTATTCTCTTTTAAAATGTCACTTCAGGAACATGTGAAAGAGAAGCTCAAGTTGGTGCAGGACTTTCTGCATGTTGATGCTCAGGATCAGCTGACCAGTCTGGAGGAAAAAATGAAAAGTTCAGAGATCTCAAAGGTCAGTCAGTTGTAAGTTGTCCAAATTGATATTAATCCTAAAACCGTACTTGACTTTCTGTCATCTAACTTGTGACATATGTCATGTGCTTTTTGTTTTTGTTTTTTAAAGGAGGTCTATATCTCTAAAGTGAAGGCCCTACTTGGAAAAGAACTTCATCTTGAAAATGGCTCCCACTCTGATGACGCAGAGAAGAATGGAAAGACGAATGGCTTTTCAAATGGTTCGCACAAAGACGAGCATGATGAAGATGTAACCATGAGCGTACAGGAGGAGGAGGAATCTGTCAAGTCACCAACTTCTTCGAAAGGGAAGGGTGGACGGAGGAGCAAGGCAAATTCTGACACAAAAAGTACGTTTAAATCTCTTAAGATGGAGATCACCTGCACATTCAGTGGCTTTCTCCAGTTATTTAAGCAAAGGTAATTTTTAAAATAAATTTTTTTCCTTTTGTAGAGTCTCCAGCAAGTACCAGGGTTACCAGAAACAGTGGGAAACAGCCAACTATCTTGTCAATGTTCACTAAAGTGTGCGTATAGGAATATATTTAATTCATTTATGTATTTTGGCATAAAACAAAACTTCAGTCACTCTAACCTGCTTGAAATAAATGTCTTTCAGTCAGAAGCGCAAGTCAGAGGACTTGAATGGAGAAGCTGTCAACGGACAGAATGAACCGAAGAAAGATGATGACATTGAGGAGGTACCGTAATGTTATGTACAAGTAATGTAAAAAAACATGAGTAGAAACAGTTCCTCCGTGTCAGATAAATAACCCTCCACATACTTTCAAATTTGTTTGTAGTCTCGGGAGGAGAAACGTCTCAAAGTGGAGTCGGATGACAAGTAAGTATCTTTAGCTTGAGAGCAACAATTGTGATATAGTTTATACAAGCAAATGTGTTGACACTTTTCTTTATGCAGTGCTGCTCCAGAAGAATCCAAGAGTGACATTGTAAAGCCGGTTTCTGCTGTAAAGGTAGTGATTTAGATAGGTGAATTGTAAACATTTTTGAAGGCATTATTGCTTCGTGCTGACTGGATTGTGTTTTTGTTACTGTTCAGACACCACCACCCAAATGTCAAGACTGTAGACAGTACCTAGATGATTCTGACCTGAAGTTTTTCCAAGGGGATCCTGATAATGCGGTGAGAACTTGCAAACATAAACTGCAGTTTTGTTTGTTTTAAATTTTATATATATATATATATATATATATATATATATATATATATATTTATTTCTGTCTGCTGAAACATAATTTCTGTGTTTCAGCTGGATGAGCCTGAAATGTTAACAGATGAGCGCCTCTCACTGTTTGACTCCAATGAGGATGGATTTGAGAGCTATGAGGATCTGCCACAGCACAAGATCACAAACTTCAGGTGAGTAATTCTCCATCTTTATTAAGGTTTTGTTCCTGTGAGGTAACATACACAGCTTGTTAGGTAAGAGGAACAAAACAAAACTGCAAGGAAAGAAAGATCTGTGACTGGCTAGAGGGAGACATCAAGCTTGAATGGGCAGCAGGATAGAGTTGGAAATGTACTATTATGTCAAGAGGGTGGTGACAGGGTGGAAATAGTACCTTGAGGAACTCAAGAATGAAGAAAATGACGGAGGGGAACTGTTGGTCAGGAAGTGCAGGAAATGGGTGAGGGCATCTATGAAAAGGATAGCTTGGAAAGGTGGTTGGTCAGATGAGGTGGTGGTAGTAGTAACTACAGTGGGGTAAAGTTTGATACCATGAAGTATGTGGCTTCACACAGAAAGAGCACAACAGATTTGATGTTTGCTTTGAGAGTGGTGGAGAACTATCCAATGACAAGAAGAGTTGCACTGCATCCTTGTGGATCTAAAAAAAAAACATATACTGGTGAGATGGGTTCATTGTAGGGGTGGGATTACATGAGGGATCTGCTCTGAGTCCCTTCTTGTTTGTAGTGGTGATGGACAGATTGACAGATGAGGTTAGGCAGGAAGGGTGTTTGCAGACGACATAGTGATCTGTAGTAACAATAGGAAGGAGGTGGAAGAGAGTGGAAAAATGGGGGGTATGCTCTGGAGAGAAGAATGAAAGCTGTGTGAAAGGGAGACATCTAAGCACAACAATGCTGCTGCAAGTAGTATTGAAATTGGCTCAACCTTAAGCAAAGGACAGCACATGAGGGGTGAAGAAGGGAGTTGGGCAGGGGTGGAGAGGCTTTCGAAATGGGTCAGGGGTGATTCGTGACAGAATGATATCAGCAATAGCGAAAGGGAAGGTTTACAAGATGGTATTGAGACATACAGACAAGACTGGAGGCGGAGCTGTAGATAATCAGATTTTAATTGTCAGGGTCCAGAATTGATAGTATTATGAATGAGTACAGATCAGGTTCAGAGATTTGCAGACAGGGTTAGAGACGCAAGGTTTGGACAGAGTATGGATAGTAACCTTGTGGAGGGCAAGAGACCATAGAGAAGATCCATGATGTGGTGAAGGAAGACTTGCAGTGGGTTGGCGTGACAGAACGATGTTAGGAATGGAGTGAGAGATGGGCAGATGATCTGCTGTGGTGATCCCTAAAGTAAAAGGAGTTTAGAAGAACAGATGTGTTCCTTCTAATTAGACTGTTTTTATATTCTAAAACTTAAAGTTTTTGTCAGTCATATGGTATAACAATGTGTGTTGCAGTGTTTATGACAAGCGTGGCCATCTCTGTCCATTCGACTCTGGACTTATTGAGAAGAATGTTGAGCTTTACTTCAGCTGTGTTGTCAAACCCATCTATGATGACAACCCTTGTATGGATGGTATGGAAAACCTGTCCAGTTATAGAAAGTTCATTATGATTGTACATTGTCTTTTAGCTTTTATAACCTTTTTTTCCCCCCCTGTATTTTTAGGTGGTGTTCCTGCCAAAAAGCTGGGACCCATTAATGCCTGGTGGATCACTGGTTTTGATGGTGGAGAAAAAGCTTTGATTGGTTTCACTACAGGTAGTATAATTGTGTATTTTCTTCTCCATTTAGTTAAAATAAATAAATCCATATATACAGTACACTAATGTTTATCCAACTCTTTCCTTATCTAGCTTTTGCTGACTACATCTTAATGCAGCCCAGTGAGGAGTATGCTCCCATCTTTGCACTGATGCAAGAGAAGATCTATATGAGCAAGATAGTGGTTGAATTCCTCCAGAAGAATCCTGATGCTACCTATGAAGACCTACTCAATAAGATTGAGGTGCAGTCTTGTGTGAATGAAACAAACTCTTGTCTTTGAATCCGGGTTCCTGTCGTGGTATCTGTTTGAGAATTTTTAAAAAATGTTTTACTGTGTATATTTCCATTCATATAAAGTGATCCTGCCTGTTGCTGTGTTGGTTTCCCACAGGGATCAAATTTTTATTTATTTTTTTCTTAATGACATGTCCAAAGCTTATTATGCCCTGTTTTCCATTCCCTCAGACAACTGTGCCTCCTGCAGGACTCAACTTCAACTGCTTCACTGAAGACACGCTCCTGCGCCATGCCCAGTTTGTTGTAGAGCAGGTGGAGAGCTACGATGAGGCCGGTGATTCAGATGAGCAGCCAATTATTGTTACTCCCTGCATGAGAGACCTGATCAAGCTTGCAGGAGTCACTCTAGGAAAAAGGTGCTTAAACTTTTTTTTTTTTGTTTTGTTTTTTTTTGTTACAACTTTCTGTTTTGTATGCTTAGATGTATAGTGATAATTTTGCATCAATACTTAAAATGATTCATTTTTCAAGGGTGTTGGTCTCATCTGTTGGATTGTGAATCTGCAGTCTTCTGAGATTTCAGAGAAAATGGTCTGAATTGATTCTGCAAATACTTGAAATAATAGCTTAATGTTGAATCTGAAGTGCATTGAAGAAACATGTAATACATACTTAATTTATAATGAAAAATCCAGTTTCAGCTTTCCCATTTTTATTTTTTCTTCTATCAGCAGCTATTTTGACTCCCTTCGGGTTTTAAAACTATCCATTTCATTTGTGCTTATATTCCTGTATTTCTGCTCCCTGTTCTCCCTAATGTCTAACATTCCTTTAACATTTCCTAATGCAGCATGCTGCTGTACTGGTAGGTAGGCCTCATTGTGAATGCATCTTTAGCTTGTTTGGTGGTGTGTTTAATGTGAAGCATTTAGAAACGTTATGGACAAAGAGCACTACACCAGATTTCATGCTAAAGTTTTATTTCTACTTTAAATCATTTTATATTTTTTGGCTTTACATTGTGGTTTATTTTTAGTTTATCCAGCAGATTTGAAATCTGGCCACGTATATCAGATTTGTGTAATCGGCGCGAGTGCGGTGATTGATTTATTTAAAGATGTCATAGGATTAAAACGAACTTTGCAGAAACAACTTAACTAGACTGGCACATCCCACTCGAGTTTAACAGAACATTATTTAAAACATACAAATCGTCTTTTCACATTTCAACTCGTTGAACACTTGTGATGTGTTTATATTTAATATTTTGTGATACCCGATTTGTTATACAGAACAATCTGGAATGTGGTCCTTGGAAACGGGCAGGTTTGGGAAAGGGCATTCACTTTCAAAAAGTAACTTCTACCACAGACTTACTTACCCAACAGTGGGTGGGTTGCTAAAGTCTGAGGTGCTTTGATGCTAGTAGTATAGTGAGATTGTTGCTGACATTTATAAGCACTTGTGCAAAACAAATGTGAACGTTAAAAACAGTCATCATGCCTCTAGCAGTGTCGTTGTTGGTCAGTGCTTCCTCATAGAAAGCTAGTTCTCCTGAGATTCTGATCTTGTATCTGGCAGCTTCAAAAATGATACATTTAGAAAAGGAGCATATTGTGCAAGAGATGCACAGTCTCTTAATAGTAGGTGAAGAAAGAAGTGTTTTAAGTTTCATAATGGCTATGCGGAGGCTTTTTCTCGTAAACTTTTTTTTTTTTCCATTACGAAATTCATAATCCATAGAACAAGAAGACTTGGAAAGTCCCAAGTTCAAGCTTTGTGTTTGAACATGGGGCAGCCCCACAGCTGTAAAGCATCAGAATTAAAAACGAAACTTTTCATCGCCTGAGTGTGGTGCTGTCAGGGTATTCTCTTTATATTTGGAATTAACTTTGATTTAGTTAGAGCCTGTATGAGTTAACGCTCAAAAGCCTTCATATAGGTGAGGGTTATCCATCTTGTTTAATAAGAAATATGACACTTCCTCAAACATGGGTTAGAATTTGTTAAGAGTTCAGAGTTCTTGCAGCGAATGCTATTTATATCTTTGACAGGAAGAACAAAAGCCAAAGGAGATCAAAGCAGTCTTTACACTCAGGAAGTTGGCACATGTTGGTGTGTTTTTTGTTTTTGTTTTTTTGTTGTTGTTTTTTCCCATGCAGGCTCAATTGCTTCCCACGGAGAGAACTTTATTGCCTCTTACATCAGATGGAAACTCTGCATTGAACATTCTGTTTGTTTAGTTTGGTTTGCTTGTTTCTTTGCATGGCCTGATGCTGTGGTGTGTTGATGGCCAGGGGCTTCATAATGCCATTACGTCACTTATCGTCAGGTATTTGTGCAGAGTAAAATCTGCGTCTTCTGACCATGCACTTTGTTCTGTTGACAGGAGGGCTGCCAGAAGACAGGCTATTCGTCACCCAACAAAGATAGAAAAAGATAGTAAGGGACCAACTAAAGCAACCACTACAAAGCTGGTCTACCAGATCTTTGATGCATTCTTCTCTGATCAGATAGAGCAGAATGATAAAGAAAGCGCCATGAAAAGACAGCGCTGTGGTGTCTGTGAGGCAAGTTGGATACTATCTGTACAGTATCTGATGTTGATGTCCATCCTCTGTAATTCTTATGCATATTGAATTCTTTTTCTGTGTGTGTGGACAGGTTTGTCAGTCTCCTGATTGTGGAAAGTGTGCAGCTTGCAAAGACATGATCAAATTTGGAGGAAGTGGAAAAAGCAAACAAGCTTGTAGGCAGAGAAGGTGAGCATTTTTTTTTGAATGTGTTGCCTACAAATGCTTTTCCAGATATTTGCATCAGTGACTTTATCTGTCATAATATTTTAAGCAAGAAGGAATAAAACACAGACATGATATTTTATATACAGCTTGGTGTTGCAGTCGTATTAATCTCTTTAAATCTATCTATCTCTGTTTAGATGCCCCAACCTTGCAGTCAAGGAGGCTGAAGATGATGAGAACATTGAGGAGGAAGATGTTCCTGTGGAGAAGCCTAAAAAGGTTCCTCATGCCAAAAGAAAGAAGCAGACCCAGTGCAAACTTACATGGATTGGAGAATCTATTCACGTATGTTTTCATCCAGTGTGGTAGATTAATAGAACTACCCTCTAGTGCAGCAGTGGCTCCCAGCACTGGTCATATAAAAATATTCATCTTTAACTCCTTTCAGACTGAAGGGAAGAAGCAATACTACAGGAAGGTCTCTTTGAACGATGAACTGCTGGAGGTGGGAGACTGTGTCTCAGTTTCATCAGAGGATCCATCCATTCCACTGTATCTGGCAAGGTAAGCGTTTCAGACATAGTATAATAATATTCAATTCTCAGGTCAATTCTCAAATCTAATGAGGTGTTTTCTTAGGATCACGTCAATGTGGGAGGATAATAATGGAAAGATGTTTCATGCCCACTGGTTCCTTCGTGGAATAGACACGGTGCTCGGTGAGACTTCAGATCCACTCGAGCTTGTCATTGTGGATGAATGTGAGGACATGCTGCTCAATTATGTCCAAGGCAAAGTTGATGTTATGTATAAAGCCCCATCGAACAACTGGTTTATGGAGGTAAGTTTTTAAAGGGGCTAGAAAGATCTGAAGCTGCTTTTATTGTAATTTTCTTCATGTAACAGTTGCTTCTGTAATTTTAGGGTGGTGTGGATGTTGACCTCAAGGTGATTGAGGATGACGGGAAGAGTTTTTTCTATCAGTTCTGGTATGACACAGAATATGCCAGGTTTGAAATGCCTCCAAAGACATCTCCATCAGAAGAATGCAAATTCAAGTAAGCACCAGCTACACATTCATTTATGCTGCTCGTGATCTTTTCCTCGATTTATTTTTTTTTACATTTTTAAAATCTCTACTTTCACCTTCAGGTTCTGTGGCAGCTGTGTAAGGACTAAAGAGCGAGAGGACAAAGATAAGCCTCGTGTATTTGAACCCCTGGAGAATGAAAACCATGACACAAAGGCTTTGTATGCTATGGCTTGCTTTAAAGGAGAGCAGTTCAGGGTGGGGGACAGCGTCTACCTTCCCCCTGAGGCTTTTAATTTCAGGTGAGTGTTACTTTTATTCAGACCTGTAGAATGATGAATACACATGTACTGTCTAACGCTATTTAGAAGTTTCAGTCTTACGGTAGTTTGCATGAACGAGGAGTCTACATGTGTAGTGCAGCTTCAGCCACTAGAGGGCCTTCTTTACACACGGGTCGCCTGTTTATATTTTTATTTTTTTCAGGTTGAATAAATTTTGTTCTTTATTAAAAAGGGAAGATTGAGTATCGTGGCTAATATTAAAGTATATTAAAAAATTTGGCCACCACTTACCTCTATAACAATGTGGTTCTCAGTGTGAAGCCAGCCAGTCCAGTGAAGCGATCCCACAGGAAAGACGATGTGGATGAGGATCTGTATCCAGAGTATTACAGGAAGTCCTCAGACTACATCAAGGGCTCAAACCTGGACGCTCCTGAGCCCTTCCGTGTTGGGCGCATCAAGGAGATCTTCTGTCACAGGCGTAGCAATGGGAAACCCGAGATGTCAGACGTCAAACTGCGACTCTACAAGTTCTACAGGTAAAAACTGTTAACAGTTTAATGGGTTGCTATAAATTGGACAAATTTTAAGACTTTAACAAATTTTATCTTGTTTTCCAGGCCTGAGAACACACACAAAGGTGTCAAAGCTAGTTACCATACAGACATCAATCAGCTGTACTGGAGTGATGAAGAAGTGACCGTAAACATGGGTGACGTACTCGGCCGCTGCCAGGTAGAATATGCAGAGGACCTGAATGAATCCATCCAGGACTACTCCAGTGCTGGACCTGAGCGCTTCTATTTTCTTGAGGTACAGTACTTTCTTTCTACTCTAATCTTTAAACTCTAATCATCTATTTATCAATTCATCAAAAACAATTTCTTGTAATGACAACCCCACGTGCATAGAAGAAAGCAAAAACAGTTGACATGGTAGATTTTGTCTAATACTGGAACATTTATTTGAAAAAGTCTTGAACATGTCTTCAATTCAGTGTAGAAACTGCAGTCTTATTTCCATACTGTGCCTCCTTCACAGGCCTATAATGCAAAGGCAAAAAGCTTTGAGGATCCCCCAAATCATGCTCGTTCAACTGTCCATAAAGGAAAAGGAAAGGGCAAAGGAAAAGGTAGAAATTGTATTTATATTTTCCTTCAAAAATTGATTTTTAGTAGTCTCTGAAATCCTAATGTATTAAATTTGGTTTCCCAAGGTAAAGGCAAAGGAAAAGCTTCAGCTGCACAGGAACAGCCGGACTCACAGCCTAAACCTAAAGTGCCCAAGTATCGCACATTGGATGTGTTCTCTGGCTGCGGTGGACTTTCTGAGGGATTCCACCAGGCTGGTAAATGTTGCAACCCACTCACAAAATGTTTTAAAATCATCTTTTTTGTTTGTTTGTTTTGGGACTGCAGTACAAAAACGTAACTGCTTGTTGCCTTTAGCAATCTCTGAGACCCTCTGGGCTATAGAGATGTGGGAGCCAGCAGCACAGGCCTTCAGACTGAACAACCCAGGCACAACGGTGTTCACCGAGGACTGCAACATCTTGCTAAAGTTGGTCATGTCTGGAGAGAAAACAAATTCTCTTGGCCAGAAGCTGCCTCAGAAGGGTGATGTGGAGATGCTGTGTGGAGGGCCTCCTTGTCAAGGGTTCAGTGGGATGAACCGCTTCAACTCTCGCACTTACTCCAAATTCAAGAACTCACTTGTTGTCTCCTATCTTAGGTTGGTTCGCCTAAAGTCATCAACTTTCGCCGACACTGTGCAGCAAGCTTTTTTGTTTCCCACAAAAACTCTTAACCTCGCATTAATAGTGTTGTTTTTTTGTTTTTTTTTTTAAAATTATTATTATTTGTTTCTTCTTATTGCAGCTACTGTGACTACTACAGACCCAAATTCTTCCTGCTTGAGAACGTGAGGAACTTTGTGTCATTCAAAAACTCTATGGTCCTGAAGCTCACACTGCGCTGTCTTGTGCGAATGGGATACCAGTGTACCTTTGGTGTCTTGCAGGTGGGTCAGACCTTAAACTTTTCTGCTGTGAAATTTTGGGTGAAGCTAAAATGAAATTGACTTGAAACAAATTTCAGAGCTTGTGTTGTTAACCAACAGCTTGCTATAAGGTTTTTATTTTCTTCTCATACAATAAAGGATCACTAATGCGCTGCATTCTGCTCTCATTAGGCCGGTCAGTACGGTGTTGCTCAGACCCGGCGCAGGGCCATCATCCTGGCTGCTGCTCCGGGAGAGAAGCTGCCACGCTATCCTGAGCCTCTGCATGTGTTTGCCCCCAGAGCTTGCTCTCTCAGCGTTGTGGTGGGTGAAAAGAGATACGTCAGCAATGTCACACGGTAATGTAAACCCTTTCCCCTTCTGGGTTGCTTATATTGTATTTTTAGGTTGCAAATCTTTCTCACAAGACATTAAAGCATCATTGTCACTAATTTCTGTCTACAGAGGCAATGGTGGAATCTACAGAACTATCACTGTCAGGGATACCATGTCTGACCTGCCAGAGATTCGCAATGGTGCAGCTGCACTGGAGATTTCCTACAATGGGGAGCCCCAGTCTTGGTTCCAGAGGCAGATCAGAGGCACACAGTACCAGCCTATCCTCAGAGATCATATCTGCAAGGTGAGTTGTGGTGTTCTCATGTTGGCTCACTCTTTCAGTCATTAAAGAATAACTTTATGACAGAAGTTACATGATCTGCATTACAGGATATGAGTGCACTGGTTGAGGGTCGGATGCGTTACATCCCCTTGGCTCCAGGCTCCGACTGGAGGGATCTGCCCAACATCGAGGTGCGACTGAAGGATGGCACCCTGACTAAGAAACTGCGTTACACACATCATGATAAGAAGAATGGGCGTAGCGGCACCGGTGCACTCAGAGGTGTTTGCACCTGTGCAGGAGGTATGCAGGACTTAAAAAAAAAAAAAAAAAAAGTTGTAGAGCTTAAATCTCCATCTGGGATACATCTCTTATAGTTTCCATGCAAATGTCTTTTTAGGTAAGCCTTGTGACCCTGCAGACAGGCAGTTTAATACCCTGATCCCCTGGTGTTTGCCCCACACTGGGAACCGCCATAATCACTGGGCGGGACTCTATGGCAGGTTGGAATGGGATGGTTTCTTCAGCACAACAGTCACCAATCCTGAACCAATGGGCAAGCAGGTACGCAAGTTTGTTTTTTGTTTTTGTTTTTTTCAGTTTGTTTACATTAAACATTCCTTCAAATTTATTTAATATAGGAGTGAAAAAACAGAGTACTTGCATTTAAGTCTTAAGCTAATTTGTGTTTCAGGAAATGGTTTACACTTCTTAAATGAAAGAAACTGACCTTAGGCTCTCTTGATTACAGGGCCGTGTACTCCATCCTGAGCAGCACAGAGTTGTCAGTGTGAGAGAGTGTGCACGCTCTCAGGGGTTCCCTGACACCTACCGCTTCTTTGGAAACATCCTGGACAAACACAGACAGGTACAATCTGGAATCACAATACTTTTCTTAATCCCTGAGAAATTTTTGTGGTTACAGTTGCTACAAAGAAGGTAAGAGTGGCAACAGTGACTTTGCTACGAGTTTTAGTCACAATATTGTACAAGTCACGTGAGGGATGACTATTTTCTTTCAGGAGATGTCGCTTGGTCAGGCTTGCAGAGACATTTTAGCAGGAATCTAGCAAAGTATAAACTTTGAAACTGCTTTGTTTTAGTACAGTTTTTATGTCTGTGAGAGGCAATAAATTTAGGTGATGGGGGATAAATTAATGTGTTATTATTTTCGTTTGTTACATAAATGATAACAAAAATAAGCAGCATTTTAATTTTTGGCCTTGTCATTTTGGCCTTTATCATCTTGGACTGAGTTGCAGTTCCAAAATGAAGATGTCTTTACTGCATTTCATGAGCTGCCCAGAAACATCTCTCCCAGCTTCTTGCCAAGTAATTGCTTCTGTTTCCTTCCAGGTTGGAAATGCTGTGCCCCCTCCGCTCTCCAGGGCCATTGGGCTTGAGATTAAGAGGTGCATCACGGAAAGGATGAAGGAAGAACAAGCATCAGGTGACTTTCAGTTTAATCGTATGATTATCTTTTAAGATTTGAATGCACCAATCCTCATTCAAGTGTGTGGTTTTGTTTTTTAAAATTAATTTATTTTAACTTACTTACTTTCCCTCCACAGAGAACATTAAACAAGAGAAGATGGAGCTCTCTGATTAAGCGTGTAAAGATTTCATCAAGAATCACTTCTGCAAGTCCTGGTGCTGGTGAAATGATTTCTCTTAAAAGTTGCGATTTAATGGCGTCACCAAGTGGCCGCTATGGACTTTCTATGTAGTACCATTCCACATTGAGTTTTAAATGTGCTTTTAATCATGACGTTGTTGCTGTTGTTGTTAAATGTTCACCTAATGTGGGATAAATTGTATGTAGTTTTTATATGTAATATTTCAAATAAATCTTATGAAATTCTACTTGTAGTTTTCATTATTGTAAATGTACAGCAAGTGTGATCAATATATCGGGAATCAAAGAAAGTGGTGCCAAGTGGTTGAAAAACCTCATCTCTTTGAATTCTGAAGCATTTTGTAAATGAACCTTAGATCAGTGGACACCAGATGTTAAAACATGCAGAGTTTGGTTTTTAACTGTTTAAAGTCTGACCTGTACTAAAACCTTTCCTTGAGCTGCTTGTTCCACAATCTTTGCTGTTACTGAATCTGTTTGGGGTTAGAAATACATTAAAAAAGTAAATATACACAGGGGTCACATATTACAAGACTTTAAAATGAATAGATAAATCCTCCAAATGTCTCTACTGGGTGTAAAATGTACTCCCTGATCATCTAAGAAACTTTGAAATGACAGCTTTTTAACTCATCCTGATAGACAGAAGACTCTAAAACGGGGGTCCCCAATCCCAGTCCACGAGGGCCGGTGTCCCTGCAGGTTTTAGATGTGTCCTTGATCCATCACAGCTGATTTAAATGAATAAATTACCTTCTCAACATGTCTTTAAGTTCTCCAGAGGCCTGGTGATGAAATAATCATGTGATTCAGGTGTGTTGACCCAGGGTGAGATCTAAAACCTGCAGCCCTCGTGGACTGGGCTTGGGGACCCTGCTCTAAAACCTTGTTGGCTTTGCAACCAACCTTGTAGCTGGCATGACAGTCATACAGAGAAGAAACCATATACTTGCAAGTGAAGCACTCATTGTAATCTAATAACTATTCATTATGTCAGTCATAAATTAGTACTTGTGGACTGTGATTTGAATCATTTTAAATTTGCACAGAGTTGTTTTCAGACTGTCTGCACTAAAATTCACAAAAATGGTACAAAAAAGTCCAGTAAGTGGAGCAGGGCTCCTTCCCTGTCTTGTAATTTGCAGAAGTACGAGTATTCTCAGAGGGACTGTTAGACTGCTGGTGTTAAATCGGAACAACAGACGCCGCAACTTGTCTGCAAGTGTGTGTGTTGTGTTTTTTTTTTTTTTCTTTTCTTTAGTTTGTTGGTTTTTTGGGGGGGCGGGGTTCTTCACAAGACTAGTATGGCTTTTTTGAGTTCTCTTTTCTTGAACAGTACAGGCTAGAATAGATTTGCCTCTGGCTAAAGAAGACTTACTGTATCTGCATCTACCAAAATATCCATCTGTTAATCTCGGACTCAGGAGGAAAGTTCTGAACTTTGATGCACTTGTGAACACATCTGTTGAAGCCATGATGTGGCGGCCCTTCATCTTCAGCTGCATAATCGCATGCACAGGTGGGTCTGTTTTGTTTGTTTGCTTGTTTTTGCTGTGCTTGTTGCTTTGTTATATAGTTACCATATTATATTTCTATAGTTTTAACACAAAGTCCAGTTCCTCTTCAGGAGAAAACCTTCAACCACATTAGCACTGGTCATAAGCTTTTTATTTCTTCAGATTATCAGTTTAATTTAAATCCACTTTATGAAGTCATTATCTAAAATCTTTAGCATTTATCACTTGGAGTCTTTCTAGTGTAAATTTGCTGCCTCCAAAAACAAACAACCCCCAAAAGCCTAGCAGCTGTTATATTTTAGATATTGTCCTATTATTTACTAAGTTGCAGGTCATTAGACATTTGACCAGAAGTCTTCAATCCAAATATGCTACAAATTGCTTCTTTCATTGCAGTAATTCAATGAATGGATCATTATTTAGCAACTCTAAAGCAGCTAAAGTATTTTAGAGACTAAAGTGACCAAATTATATTATAATTTTATATTGGGACTTACTTTTAGTCTGTGTTTGTTTTTATTATATCTATCATTTTCCTTTATCCTATTTTAAGACATTTACAGATTTTCTAAAAATATTTTAATGTAATTTAGTATGACTTATTCTTTATGCAAAAAAAGTACTTCGCCGTTTCATCTCACTTTCAACATTTAGTTTGTGCCTCAAGGCCTCTGTAGCTCCATCAATTTCTCTTAACCTCCAAATCTTCCATTATGTTAAGTATCAGTAAAACTATGAATGTTGTAACAGAGGAACACAAACAATTTCATGGTTTTTTACAATAAAAATATGTCCATCTATATTTTAAATCCAGAGTTATGAACAGTGTGATCAAAAATCAAACCACTCTTGAAAGTTAAATGGAACGTGTCACCTAAAACGGGTCAGTATATTACAACCACCCAATTTGCAATATTGTCCATGCATCTATTCTCGTCCGCTTATCATTATCAGGGTCACCTATCCCATCTGCCATAGGGTGAAAGCCAGGGTACACCCTGGACAGATCGCCAGTCTGTCTCAAGGCTGACACAGAGAGACAGGCAACCATTTGCACTCACATTAACATTCACCTAACTCAGATGGTAGAGTGAAACTCATCACACGCCTTAAGTCCCTTACTCCCAGTATTATTGTTTTATTTTATTTATTTATTTATTTATTTTTAGGAAAGCTTGTGAGCACTTCATGTCCATTTGACATAACCCCTCCTAGAGTTGTGGTGAGATTTGGAGACTCTTTCTCAGCCAACTGCACCTCACTATCTGACCAGACTGATGGAATGGGATGGGAGTCTCCATATGGAGCAGTGGACTTTACCCAGAATGTCACTTCTCTTCCCTTTAAAATTGACTCTGTGCTAGCGTGGGAGATGGAGCCAATGTGTTATGTGAATTCCCGTGATGGTGATCAGTGTGTGAAAATATTGCCAGTCACTGTTTATAGTGAGTAGCCTTAACTTAGTCTAACATTTCTAAGAAGGTCATCGTTATTATATTTTCACTGATTAACTTTGAGTCATTTTATTATTATTTTTTAAATTATTTTCTTTTTCAGAAATGCCAGACAGTGCGTCTCTGAAGAATGTACGTACAGTGGAAGAAGGCCGACAGTTTGCCATACAGTGTGATGTTGTTAATGTTGCACCAGCAAGAAATCTTTCAGTAGTTTGGCACAAAGGAAATAAGATCTTGTCTTTTCAGACATTTGATGAGTCCAGTCCATCTCCAGTCAGTAAGTCATCTGTTCTCACTCTGACTGCTCATAGAGATGATGATGGAGCTGAGATCTGGTGTGAAGCAAAGCTGAACCTGTGGCCAAAGGAACAAGGTCCTCCTCCAGTGCGTTCAGAAGCTCATACTCTGACTGTACTCTGTGAGTTTTTAACATGCTCTTAATTTAATCACCACAAGATTTCATACTGAAAACATGAGCTTTTCTTTCTTTGTCTGTATTTTGATTGGATGTCCTCAGACCCACCAACCTTCACCAATGATCCAAATGAGAATTTGGAAATGACAGTTGGGAGCAAAATATCTTTAAATTGTACAGCTAGAGGAAATCCAGTACCATCCTACCATTGGCAATTCCCAAACTTTACACAAGTGTGGTACAGGAGTCATGATGTGAATCATCCTATTTTGACTCCATCATCTAAGTTTCCAGGGGTCTATATCTGCACCGCCTCAAACAGCCAGGGCACTGTGACCAGATACTTTATCATCACCAAAGCTCCACGTAAGTTCTTGGCAGTTCTTTGTCTGTTTAAATCTTTATTTTGGGATTTGCGATTGATTTTATGTAAGAAACTTTCCCATCTCTCACAGGAGATCAAACAATCATCACAGCAATAGTCAGACTACTTGTGGCCTTTGGACTCCTGCTCTTCCTTGCTTTTCTAGTTTTTACGACACACAGAGGCATATTTTCATGCAAGAAAGGCGACTATCTCCAAGGACAACCTACCTCATCAGTACCAGTATAAAACAAATTTGAATGGGTGCATGCTTGTTTTAAAGCTGTAGCTGAAAAAATGCACCATCTTGTCAGCTATCGCTAAAGCTCCACTAATCAAGAGACTGCTGTCCAAACAAGCAAATTTAATCTAGCAGAAACGTGTTTAACAGCAACACTGTGAGTGTAAACATGTGTATAAACAAAACAGATTAATAATCAGATATCATCCTCAGCTATTCATTTATTTTAACTTTTCGCTGGACAGAAATAAGAAGGAACAAATTTGCCTCTGACTGTCAACTGAAACTTTTTCTAATTCTAATTTTAGAAAACCGCTTGTGATTTTTATCAAGTCTTTACGCACGCCTGTGTTTTTCTCTCTCAGAAAACAGGAAATGCAAGACATTTTATTGCATGTTCACATCTTTTCATGTGCTCAATTTAATGTATGATCCACACACATCTTTACAACTTTTAGATATACAATAGAACAGCTTTTATTGTCACTGTTACAAGAACAATGAAAGGCTGTTTGGCATTTCTCCATGTGTGAAGTACGCAATAGCATAAGTATTTACACAATCACAGACAAATTTAAATTTACACAAGAAAGATATGTACAAGTTATACATACCCCTGCAAACATACAGATACACCCATATAAACATACACGCACATACATACATACATACATACATACATACATACATACATACATACATACATACATACATACATACATACATACATACATATATGTATATACACATGTATGCATGCGTACATACATACACACACATATTTCCACGTACGCGCTTACATATATACATATACATACACATATTTTTAAATGTGTAAATCAGGAAATGAGCTGACTTGTTTTCTGCACCACAAAACGGAGGAAAGTTTTATTTTTAATTTCATTGTATGCACGCTTGGTGAAAACTTGATTTGGTTCTTAATTTTGAGCAGTTTCAATGCTTAGATAAGTAAGTGTGTTTTGTTGTAATCTGTTGTTGTAATGTAATCATAAAAAAACTCATATTTGGATATGATTTTTAAAAAAATTTAATTTCATCCCCATTTCTTAAGAGGGGACAAACACTGAAATCGGAAATCTCTGGTTTTAATTACTCCACTCATCAATTTAACTGTTATTAATGGAAATAAAACACATTTTTTGGGTCTAAACATGCTCAAAAACTTGTATTTTGCACACAGCTGTGGAATTAGTGTAAGGTTTGGTTCATTCCTACGTTTCAGTCATTTCAAGGTGGTAACATTCACTCTTTTTTAAAAAAAATTTATTTTCTATGATTTGATCATTTCATCTAAAAGAGGGCTTGTTAAACTATTAGAAAAATGTTCTGGTTAAACTGAGGATGTTATGCTATAACAATTTTGTTGGGCTTGCTACACATTACTCATTATTTTTCTTAAAAGTAATGCACGTGGGTTAGGGTACATACACTGCCCAAAGGACAATCGGCTGCCCTCTCCTCAAACTGAAAGACCTACACAGTTCCCGCTGCCTCAAAAGAGCCCATAACATCATAAAGGACACCTCACACCCTGGACACTCCATGTTCGAACTGCTGCCTTCAGGTAAACGGTATAGAACAACATACACAAGGACTAACAGACTCAAACACAGTTTCTACCCAATTGCAATATCATGTCTCAATGCTACTAAAAGCAGATGACTTTCATTGCCCCTGTTGTCATTTGTGCCCTTGATGTTGGAATGCTTTCAGACATGTTTTGTTGGATGCGCTAACAAATTGATTGAGTGATTGATTGTTTGAGTGATATATCAACTAGGTCGTATGTTGAGTGTCTGTATGGGGCCTTAGGCCTGGATTGCTTGGGTGTATCTACGGTATGAGAATACTGTATTTTATATGTATTTCTATCTTTTATATCCTATCATTATAGTTTTTAAGTATTTAATTATAGTTTTTAAGTATTTATCTTTTGTGATGTTGCACTGACCAGAGACATCTTTCAATTTCATTGTACCTGTGACAATGACAATAAAGAATATTCATACATGTACGTTATTAATTACTTAACAAAGAAAGTATTACATTCCTTTCCTGTTACTCAGTAAAATGACCCTAAGTGCACTGTCCCATAATTAATGGCTAGCAAAATAAAACTGTGGCTACAGTTCACATACAAGTACAAATACAGGCTACAATGTTATAAGCCTGTCTGCTCATCACTGCCTTTGTTGCCTGTCAAGATACTGGGTCGTGTGACCAAGTTTTTGAGTTTAATGTACCTCTTTTTTGTGTTTTCGTTTCAGTTTAGCTCATTTAGTTGCTGTTTTAGTCTTTTGTTTCTTAGATCCCTTTTTCGTCGTCTCCCTGGTTCGTGTGTCTACCTGTCATGTTTCATGTCTGTGTGGTTCTTGTTAAGTTCGTGTCATGTCTACGTCTCCATGTTTCCTGTTCTATCTTGAAAGAGTCTTGTGTTCATTGCTTGTTGTGTTTAGTTTCACTTCCTCCTGTGGTGTCATGTTAATTTGTGTCAGCGTTTCCCCATGTGTGGTCACTTCCCTTGAGCACCCCTTGTATGCATTTAGTCAGTGTGTTTCCGTTCGGTCTGTGTCAGGTCGTCTGTTGTCATCCCCCATGTCATGTTAGTGTGTTTCATGATGATGTTCAGTCTTGGGTGTATCCCTTCACAGTTTCCCTCATGCGCTTTTGCCTTATTGTTTGTAACAGTTTTATATCAGCCACAAGAAGAGGCTCGCTTTTAGTTCATCACAGTTTTGTCGTCCTCCGTGTCCTGCTTTTGGGTCCAGTTTCAAAATTTAATCAGTACACCCCGCCGTGACAGCTGCCTGCTGAAGTTTAGGATCTGACTGCAAAGTGTTTGACTTGCCAAAAGGGATTTCTGATGTTTTTGGGCTTTTATGCCTAGTATATTTAGTCATACTGGTAAAAATACTGTAGTCACCAGGATTTACAAAGTGGTTAGGTATAAAATAAAGAAATGACCTGTTTTGCAAGTATCTTTATGTGTTTGCATTATTGTATGAATATTAAAATCAATATAATCCTTTCTTTTCTTTTTTTTTGTCTTTTTTCTTTTTTTTTCTTTTTTTTTCCTTTTAAATATAATCCTTTCTGTCCACTTAAACTATATTTTTAAGTCTGTGATTTTACTTTTTCTTTTTTTCAATTTTTGCTTAATTTTAATGACCTTTTTTTTTATTTGGATAAACAATTTTGCATTTCACTAGCGCACTCTTGTGCTGTAACTGAAGAAAAGTAAGTGTAGTAAAAATCTGTAGACCACTTTGTTCTCCTGACACACAAACTAAAATAAGCTAACTGTAGAGCATAGAAAGAAAAAGTGTTTTCATTTGCATTTATAAGATGAAATTAAATGTTTTAGAATTATACTGCAACTTCAACCTCCTGTCCCAGTATCACCAATTCACTCTGGTTGAGAAAATGAAAATCCTGTAAAGGATTAAAAGTTTCTAACATCAACTAAGGTAAAGTGTAAGTCCTCATGGCGGACAATGGGTATTAATCCATACTGCATAGCACAATTAACAACATTGCCTAAAAAAGTATAAACAGTAACAGTCCTGGAAGACACAGTTGAGCTGCATTAGCTGATGATCCTCTCACACCAGCCAACAGAAAATGGTAGGCGGTGTTTTGTTGAGAGTGGGAGGGTCGTAACACATTTGGACATTATTCAGTCTTAGAGCTTCTGCAGTTGTAAATCTTGCTCCTCTAGGTCTGTTAGCTATGTTTCACAGCAAAACATTACCATAGTGATCAGAAAAGAAAATTCACAGTAAAATCAAAGCCTAAATATTAAAAGGATATGCAAATTAATGTATCCATGCATCCAGAATACCAGCAGAGCTGAAATAATGTGCTAAATTTATCATTTTATTATTTTTAATTGTTGCTATTTGACCACATGCCGAATTTAAATGTTGCTGTATCATACTATATGCCTATGTTAAGCTTTCCTGTATCATTCTAGGAAAGCCTGTGAGCACTTCCTGTCCATTAGAACTTAGCACTCCTAGAGTTGTGGTAAGGTTTGGAGACTCCTTATCAGCAAACTGCACCTCATCGTCTGACCAGACTGAAGGAATGGGCGGGATGGGAGTCTTCATATGGAGGAGTGGACCTTACCCTGGGCGTCACTTCTCTTCTGTTTAAAATGGACTCTGTGCCAGCGTGGGAGATAGAAGCAATGTGTTATATGAATTCCCGTGATGGTGATCAGTGTACAAAAGTGTTACCGGTCACTGTTTATAGTAAGTAGCCTTAACTTTATCTGAGCACGCAATTTTTAGTATTCACTGAATAACATGAAAATAACATGAATTACAGTTTTTTACAGACGCTAGGACACATTTCTCAATACTTAGGTCACTTTTGCAAAACTCCTCACACAGTGAGCACAACAGAAGTCTATGTGGGCTAAACTGAGGATCAGTTATCATTGTTTTGGCACAAAATGCATTCAATGACTACATCTCTCAAATTTCATGAATTATCTTCCCACTCAGACACAACAACTGCCAAAAATCTTTGTACGTACAGGACATTTTGCATGTGCTTACATACTGTTTTCAAAACTGTTAAACTTATGGTCAAAACAATAACACAATGCAAAACTTAAAAAGACAGCAAAATTCAACAGCAATATTTTATTGAAACATATTTTAAATCTAAAAATGCAGTTTAACCAGCCACAGCTTATTCTCATTGTAGATGAACATCTACACAGGTGTTACTCCTTCAATTTTTCAACTCCTTCAATTCTGGCATGCCAGAAGATTCTTTCCTAGGTGTGTTGCCCTAGATGACATGAGATGTGATGTGGATGAGAACCTGTGGCCAAATGGAGAAGACCGAGTAGAGTAGAATAGCATTACTATTGTATGTGTATCAGTGGATGGTGTGTATACAAATTCTTGTATTTTGGGATTACTTAGTGCAAAAAAATAAAAATACGGTACATAAACAAATATTAACGAATTCTGCATGATGTCTGATTCATTCCAGTAACATATATTGAAATTATAAACAGAGATGTGTCCTTGTTTTACACAAGAAAACACTGTGTAATGCTACATGTTGTTAGTGTTTTTTAGGTCATTGTTTTGTGGGTGACAAAGTGTGTTTGTCGGCTGTCAACCTTTGCTAGTGTTCTGGAAGAATGAGTTTATTTGAGACCTGAATAAAGTGTTTTGGTAGTTGCAGTGCATTTTGAATGTGAAATGAACTGCTTTGCCAAGCTGAAGGTCAGTTAGGAGAATTGTGTGAAGAGTTTTGCAAAAGTGACCTAAGTATTGTGAAATGTGTCCTAGCGGCTGTAAAAAAAACTGTAATTGTATCCCTTTTTGTTACACAAATGCCAGACAGTGTGTCTCTGAATAATTTAGGTACAGTGGAAGAAGGCCAACAGTTTGCCATACAGTGCGACATTGTTAATGTTGCACCAGCAAAAAATCTTTCAGTAGTTTAGCACAAAGGAAATAAGATCTTGTCTTCTCAGACATTTGATGAGTCCAGTGTTGTAGAAATTTTAACAATAACCTGCAACACACCCAGTGAGCTTGATTTGAAGTGGGTTTAATAAACACATTGCAATGTGGAGAGAGCATCCCAGTGAAACACCAGGACCATCTCTGAATTGTGGCCATCGCCCTTACATCTTATATACAGACACACAGACAAAGAACATTCCACAAACTTACACGTTGGCCCCTCTCACGGGGGGGCTATACCTTCTCCCTCACAGAGAATTATGACCTTGTTTTCTGCTTGGCCATCACCTAAGGATTTACATCCCTGATAAGCAGGAGTCCCACTATCTGTTTAACGTCTCCCATTACAATGGCCTCACTGTGTTAACATTCCATAAGCATTCGAACTAGTGATTAAATATGTGATTAATACATGAAAAAACAAATCTGGCACTACACCAGTCCATCCAGTCAGTAAGTCATCTGTCCTCACTCTGACTGCTCATAGAGATGATGATGGAGCTGAGATCTGGTGTGAAGCAAAGCTGAACCTGTGGCCAGACGAACAAGGTCCTCCTCCGGTGCGTTCTGAAGCTCATAATGTGAAAGTTGGGAGTTTGCCTTGTAATCGGAAGGTTGCCGGTTCGAGCCCCGGCTTGGACAGTCTCGGTCATTGTGTCCTTGGGCAAGACACTTCACCCGTTGCCTACTGGTGGTGGTCAGAGGGCCCGGTGGCGCCAGTGTCCGGCAGCCTCTGTCAGTGTGCCCCAGGGTGGCTGTGGCTACAATGTAGCTGCCATCACCAGTGTGTGAATGTGTGTGTGACTGGTTGTGTAAAGCGCTTTGGGGTCCTTAGGGACTAGAAAAAGCGCTATATAAATACAGGCCATTTTAAACTCCAGCTGATGCTTCTTTTACACTCACACACACTAACTTGTCTTGTCAATCACTGCCATGTCATTGCTGTATACCAGCCATTTCCAAGAGTCAAGAGTGCTGCATCACTAAAACCATAAAATCCTCAATCTAATCAAAATACAACATAAAGTGATGCATTTCCTTTAAAAATGTATGCAAAAAACATAAATCTCACAGGCTGCTGGCTACAAATTTCTGCCAGACAGATGGAATGGGATGGGAGTGTTCATATGGAGGAGTGGACCTTACCTACAATTTTTCTTCTCTTCCCCTTAAAACTGACTTTGTGCCAGTGTACAAAGAAGTAATGTTACATTAATATTATTAATGCAAGAGCAGTAAATGTAGGTCAGAGTAATGACTAATATCACAAACTAAACCACTCCTACTACCAGTTTTGATTGATTTTTGTATATAAATATATGTCACTGTTCATCAGAATGAATTTGTATCACTTCGGCCTATCTGCAGTGCCTTCATGGCCCACTAGGGGGTTGAGCCAACACTTTGTAAATCACTGCATTATATTGTCGGACTCTTTTGGCTGCATTTGTTATGTTTGAGATCGTGGTCTTGCTTGATTCTCTGACTTACTCAGTTTGCCTTGTCCTCCTGGTCAAGATTCATGGGGAGTCAGCTGGCTATGTGTGAAGAATCATGTTTCATCTCCACCAGCAAAGCCTTCATTTGTGGAAAGTTTTGTTGGAGAGTAGAGTCTGTGGATTATTCTGGAACCAGTCCCATGATTTAGGTTAACTGGAAACTTGGTTTTGGATTTCGTTTCCCCACCCAGGAGAGGAGCAGCGATGGATTTTGGAAACCTTTTTGGATATCTCATTCATAAACTGATCTCTACTGTAGACTGAATTCATGATTTCTCTAGGTAACCCTCCAGACATGTGGATGAAACTGAATGTGACCTTGACAGAAATACCTTTTTTTTTTTTAAATTCAGTAAAAGGACTAAATGTTACAATCCCTGATAGTACATTGCTTCAAATGGAGAAAGTCTTGAGAGATGCCTGTTATGAGGAAAGGCAGCCCAGAAACTTTACTAGCTGGACACATTTTTGTGTGCTCCAACTTCACAGGGTGTTTCAGTCTTTTATCCCAAGCTAATCTGCTATTTTTTACCTTCCTTGGTTACGTTTAGGGATTAGAGATCTGATCTAGATTATCATATTCAATTTGGGACATATCGTCAGCAGTGGACCTTGGATTCATCGGGTGAGCTGGAAGGGGGGCGCCTGATCTGGCTTCCCACACCTCCCTGTCTGATCAGGCTGTATGCTTTACCTCCCCACTGCCTTCCAGAAAAGGGAAGAAGAGCAGGAACATTTTTCCTTTTCTTTTTTCTCTTCCATTCCTCCTTTAGATTTCACTACCATGAGGTTAACTGCACGGCCCCCAGGAGGCCCTGAGACAGCTGTATCAGTCAAACAGCAAAGTTTCTAGTGTTAGGTTTTCTACCCCTTTGATGCCCTCTCCTGAGGCAGGCACACCACGGGTTGATCAATCCTGGGCATGTGTCTCATGGTTAGCTGACTGCTTTAGCTGCTCAAGTGATGTCAGCCCTCTTTAGCCACAGCCAAAGAGGGCTGTCATCACTCTTTAGCCACAGCCAAAGAGGGCTGACATCACTCTTTAGCCACAGCCAAAGAGGGCTGACATCACTCTTTAGCCACAGCCAAAGAGGGCTGACATCACTCTTTACCCACAGCTAAAGAGGGCTGACATCACTCTTTAGCCACAGCCAGTGACTGGTCCTCTCGGGAGCTAATTCTCTATGCTAATTCTCAATTCTGCCGTTGGGCCTGTCCTCTGATTCCAATCTCTCTAAGCAGTTTTGCTATTGTACTGGCAACAAAGCCTCTGCACCCCACTTCTACCGGGTGCACCTTGATCTTCCAGCCTCTGTCCTCTGCCTCAGCTGGCAAGTTGGCATACCGCAGCTTCTTACACTCAAAGGCTTCCTCCATTGCATCCTCCCACGGCACTGTCAGCTCAATGATGTAAACAAGTTTTTGGGAGTTGGACCAAAGGGCGAGGTCTGGTCGCAGAGTAGTTGTTACAATTTCTGTGGGAAAAAATGGCCTCTGAACCAAGTCCACTCTCATCTGCCAATCCCTGGCAACCTTCAGCGGGCTTAGGTCCGGGGTTGAAGGGCTAGTCCTTGGCTTGTCCCCCTCCCGGACAAATGCTGATGAGTACTGATGCTCCTCTTGGTTCGTGAAAGGTTGAGCGTTGATGGATTTCCTCTTGCACTCAACTTTCTTGGCTAGACACCTGAGGACCTGAGTCCTCTTTGAGTTCACTTTTATCACTCCATTTTGTTTTGTGTGTGAATACTCAGTACTGTAACCTTTTCAAGAACATCTTCTTTCAGTCTTCTGAAAACGAAAGCAGAACACGACAAACTCATTTTACGCGAGTTTGCAGTTGAAATATTATATCTCTACAAACCACATTGGACCTTTCTCTTGTCTTTAGGAGCCTCTGTGGTTTTATTTGTCAAACTAACAGGAAGATGTCTTTATTGAATGTTCACACTGCATGTAGTTTCTTAGAACGTTTGCTTGTGGAAACGATAGAGTGAGTCAACGCCCATGTCAATGTTCACTTCATGTATACCATGCTGCAGCTCTTTGTATAGGGGCAGTTTTTTCTGTGACTCAGAGCCAAAGGAAACAGCTTTTGGGGTCAGCTACACAAATTTCAAAACATCTGTTGAGGTCGATCTGCTTTATATTTAATTTTCTTGTGAAACTTGGTAAAAACATGATGCAGTTCTTCATCTTTTGTTTTGCAGTGATACGTAAGTATTTTTTCTCTTGAGCTTTTTACTTAAAGTTATCTCTATAGTATCTCTACAATGCTGTTGTGGAACTCATCTTCCAAAGAGCGCATTCATTTTACATAAGCTCCTTTTAAATAGATTCCTAACACTGAAAGTGCAAAGGCCCACATGGAGTTGCTCCATTAACCTTGCAGCTTTGAATGAGGTACAAATGATTAACATGAAAAATCTTCTGACCATAAAACCTTTCTATTTTTGAACAACAAAGCCTATTCATTGGATTTATATAAAGTGCACGGAGTCTCCATAAGAAAACAAAATTATTTTTTTGTTTTTTTTACATATGAAGTTTAATGCAACAAATTCAACCCCAAGAACAACAGTGGCCCCAAGATAAGCAACTGTACCAGATGCAGAACTGGAAAAAAAAGAAGGAACATTGCAATTTTTGAAATTAACATGAACTGTTTACACGTGTTGCTTAGGCTGCTGCCCCCGCGACCCGGCCCCGGACAAAGCGGATGAAGATGGATGGATGGATGGATGTTTACACGTTATTTGATGTGAATAACCAACAAACTGAACTGTTATTTACTAGTCACGATGGTATTTGTCAGAGATCTTATTTTCTTTAGAGAATGCCAAAATTTAATTGTTTCTCGTGATTAAATGATTTCTTTACGATTCCTAATATTTAGGGGAAGATCTGAATTTTTCCACATCTCCAAGGACAACCTGCCTCACGAGTACCAGTCTAAGGGGAAATTTGCATGAATGCATGCTCAGTGGATGGTTAGTCCAGTCATGCTTCAAAACTGAAAATAAAGAAAGAAAAAAGCATTATTTCATCAGCTTTCTTTAAGCATTTACAGTACGGTAGTTGTTTAGGAGTAACATTGTGAGTGTAAATGTATTTACAAATGCAACCCTTAATCAGATTTAATCTTAGCTTCTTCCCGTCTTCTACACAGAAGACTTTGTTTCAGTCATATGTCCTGACTCATTTTGCGTCACTGGTACATACTGCTGTCAAAACAGTCCCGTTTTCCCTCGTCTGAACTATCTTTGCAAAAATCCAACAGCCTCTTGTCCATTTCATCACCTGGATCTTTGCAGAAGTGATTGCGAAAGAGGATTTGACATTTTGAAGATGTTATTACATCAGACTGTAGCATCCTGTTTATTTGTTCATTCATTTGTTTGGTTGGCAACATGTTTTGATGCTGCGTTTTAAATATATCATGTTTAATATTGACGCTATGTGAAGTGAGGAGGGTTTATTGTAACACAGGGTTATTCGACTGAGCGTCTAACGGTCTTACAGGACGCACATGAAATGCGAAATAACAGAATCCACGCCCCCCCAACACATACACACTGCTTAAACCCAACTATTTCTTTAGTTTTCACCGAACACAAAGAGAAATCAATGAACTTGACTCGCTGTTCAAACACTTTCTTATTCTAAGTATGGTGTCACTCATGTGTTTAGATGCTCGGGCGGATTTATTTCGCAAAATCACAGCAAGTGCAAGACATTTTTATTGCGTGTAATATAACGTATGAACTACAACCTTCTGTGCAATACTTAGAATTTTGCTTGTGCAAACCAGAAAGTGAGGAAACTGTTAACTTCTTCAAAATAACTCTGCATTTTCCTCCACGGGCGTAGTCTTTCTGCGCCTGACGAAAGAAAACGAAAGGAAGAAACGCACGAGTGTGCGCACATTTAGAAAAAGCTGTTCAGGTGGATCTGCTTCGTTTTTAGTTTCCTTCTGAGGGTTTTGTACGCTTGGTAAAAACACTATGTTTTTCTTCATCTTTATTGCGTGGATAGGTAAGTGTATTTTTTTCTTTGCGCTCTTTACTTTGTTAAAGTTACCAAATTATAGTTTCAGAACGGAACCCATCTTTCGGATGAAGCGCGCTGTTTCTTTTACATCAACTCCGTTTTTAGGGTCTGAGCACTCAAAGTGCAAAGGTCCCGTTGGGATTGTTCCGTTTATTATCATTTTTTTGGTATATATACCAAAAAAATGATAATAAAAAGTTTGTTGTTTGTGGGACTCGTCATGCATATATATATGCATGACGAGTCCCACAAACAACAAACTTTTAAATTTACATTGCGCACACGTGTTAGCAGCTGTGAGCATTATATGTAGGCCTGTTTTCGAAAAGTAGTCTACCTCCTATGTCCTTTTCCTAACAACACTTAAAGATGGTAATTCACAGTGACTTAGGGAAAAAAAGAGTTGTAGGCTGAGAATCTGGATTACCTGAAAGTCGTCTCCCAAACCCGAATTTATAGTCCCGCACGTGTCAGTCTGCGTATAGGGTTTCCGTTACGTCTGCGATGGAGAGGTCGGCACTACACAAATAGACAGAAAATATCATGTACAGATATATTATGAATATATTCACTTTTTAAATTATTAATATTGAAGCTTTTTTTTCTTTTTGATCAGGTTGGCGCAGTTGTTATTGGGCTAGCAGCACGTGGCAATTAAAAATCACAGTTTAGGTATTTGGAGTGACTATGGTTAAAGTATCCGTTCATTTTACTTGGATCCTGATTTTAATCCTTAAATCAACTTATTTCCTTACCACGTTAATTACACCTTTCTGTATCTCATGCGGTCAAGTGAGCCCTCACTTGCGAAGGTAGCCGTCCTGTCACTACAAGGGCTTGTTACTAGGTGTTGCTGGTACTGTTCACTGTGCAGCTAATATTAGCTGCACAGTGAACATGTGTCAGATTTTCCTGCATCTATTTTTTTTTTCTCTCGCTCATCTTTTCAGCTCCACATTTTCGCCACTGTTTCCGCACTAAACACTGCTCCACACGTTGCGCAAGTGCAAAGCAAAAGTATTGGAGGGCTAGCTCTGGGTATGTCTAGGAGATTTGAATTGGGCAATACAGTTGGCCCATCGGCGCAAAAGTGCGTCGCCCAACAGGAAAATGCCCGGTATGCCAGTTCACCAGTCCATCTCTGGAAGACACTGTGCGCTCAAAGATTTCTTTTCAACTCAGACAGCTCTGTATAGCCGGAACTGACTCTTGTGACAGCAGGTGTAGCAACAAAGCAAACGGAAATACGCTGTTAAATTATCTACTCAGTTAAAAGGAATTATATTCTGACAGCATTTGCAATAGAGGATGTTAAGGTGACACAAAGTTGTGGTCAGAAATTTCATTCTTATGGTGACACATCTGAATAACTTGTATTTATGTACAATTTCTTGAACTGGTGATCTTGGAATCGGCAATTGTTTGAAAATGACTCATTAAGCTTCTAGAGTGGCCTTCCCAAAGCCCAAAGAACATCTAGTGAACCCACTACAACCTGAATAAGACTTGTAAAGCTACTACTCTTGTTAGTATTTGTCAGAGATTTTCTATAGAGAGTGCCCATTGAAACTGAAGTAAATTCAATCATTCAATTATTAGCAGTAACCTCACCAAGTTTAGTGGGTGGGTGGGAGATCTCAAACTGAAACAAATCTTGAAGAGTCTGCAACAGTGATCCCAGATAATGTTAGTTATATAATTTAGTGTGGCTTTATTCATCACTTTGGACATTGAGTATCCTCCTCAAGGCTTTTCCAACTGTAAATTTTGCTGCTCCAGGTCTGTTAGCCACGGTTCACAGTGAAACATTACCAGCATATGCACATTTGATAGTATTTTTCTTTACTATTTGATGATACGCCTAACTTAAGCTTTCCTGTATCGTTTTAGGAAAGCCTGTGAGCACTTCCTGTCCGTTAGAAATAAGCCCTCCTAGTGTTGTGGTAAGGTATCAAGGCTCCTTTTCAGCTAACTGCACCTCACTATCTAACCAGACCGATGGAATGGGATGGGAGTCTCCATATGGAGGAGTGGACCTTACCAAGGGTGTCACTTCTCTTCTCTTAAGAATTGACTCTGTGCCAGTGTGGGAGATAGAGCCAATGTGTTATGTGAATTTCCGTGATGGTGATCAGTGTACAAAAGTGTTACCAGTCACTGTTTATAGTGAGTAGCCTTAACTTTGTCTCACACTTTTCAAGTATGTCATTAGTACTTAATAACTGGGTAAAATTAATTCATTTGATTTTTTTTTTATTTCAGAAATGCCAGACAGTGTGTCTCTGAAGAATTTAAGTGCAGTGGTGGAAGGCCAACAGTTTGCCATACAGTGTGACATTGTTAATGTTGCACCAGCAAGAAATCTCTCTGTGCTTTGGCACAAAGGAAATAAGATCTTGTCTTCTCAGACATTTGATGAGTCCAGTCCGTCTCCCGTCAGTAAGTCATCTGTCCTCACTCTGACTGCTCATAGAGATGATGATGGAGCTGAGATCTGGTGTGAAGCAAAACTAAACCTGTGGCCAGAGGAACAACGTCCTCTTCCAGTGCGTTCAGAGGCGCATATTCTGACTGTACTCTGTGAGTTTTTAAAATGATCTTAATGTAATCAAAAAAATATTTCTCTTTGTATTTTCATTTTCAAGTTTTTCTGTGTGCAATTTGATTTCACATATGTCCTCAGACCAACCAACCTTTATCAGCGCTTCAAATGAGACTCTGGACTTGCCAGCTGGTAAAAACATTTTAAGTTGCAATGCAACAGGAAACCCTTTGCCATCATACCACTGGCAATTCCCACAAGCAGCACAAGAGACGTACAAGGATCAGGATGTGAATTATCCTATTTTGACTGGACCATTTGAGTTTCCAGGGGTCTATACTTGCACCGCCTCAAACTCCCAGGGTACTGTGACTAAATACTTCACAGTCAACAAACCTCCAGGTAAGTTCTCATCAGTTAATTCAGTACATTTCCCATCTTGTTATATTTTATCATCTATGATTTTTTTTAAATTCTTCTTTAGGTATTGGTCCCGGGGCCATTGCTGCAATTGCAATTGCTGCAATTGTTTTTGCTATTATCTGTACTTTGGGAGTGATTCATCGCAAATGCAAAAGATAAGAGAATGTATTTTCAAAGCCAAAAGATTTGCTCTGTGCCATGTTTGAATCCTCAAAGTTTTTTAGCTACATTCTTAAATGTATTAAAAACACGAGGACTGGTAAAGCTCAAATAGCATGTTTTGTTTTAGCAATTTGTATCCATACATTTTTTTTTATGGAAACATGATTGTACTTATCGACTGTAACGTCTGTATTTTTTTCTTCTTTCGATGTTTTAGTGTTTTACTTTTTTGACACCATAATTAGTTAATAAGGCCTATCTTTTCAAATGCAGGCTTCATTTGTCAAGCTCACTGTGATTCACTGTGCAGTGCTAATATAAAGAAAAGTTGGGACAAAAATTGCATCAACATAAACCTTCCAAGTATTTGACCGCTTAAAATCCCTGTCAGTATTAGTATGTCCTCACTAATGCACGCTACAGTTTTTAGATATAATCTCCTGAAAACAAGATTAGTAACTTTTTGCAGCATTGCTCACTTGCCACATGTTGTCTTTTGTCAATTTATTTTTGATCTGAAATCCAGTTTTACAAGTGTGCACACATTAAATCAAAAATAAAGTTGATAATAAGTGTCATGATGGTCATCATCTCTGTCTAATCGTTTAGGTCTTGTAAAGCCAGCTAACACTTTTGCCAATTATGATTTTGTGAAGAGCTTCATTCCTCTTTTCTGTTCACGTCTCCAAATCAAGAAAATCAATGTAGTGTTTGTCTAATGTCGAAGACGTAAAGGTTTAATTCAGGATAAAAGCCTAGACAGAAAATGCATTAAAGAAAAGAAATAATGACAAAGACATTTACAACTACTCTCTTTATTACGGTAACAGCCATATTTTACCATGACAATAAAATATGGAATCTTCCTGGGATTTACACTGAATTCCTCAGTTGTTTGACGGTCTGCAAAGAGAGTGAAATTTAGTCAGCGACAAGATTATACAACATTATGACAAGTACATTGATAAAACTGACAGACTGAACTTACTTGGCCCATTCAACATTGAGAATAAGATGATCATATCCAAATCCTGACACTCCTGCGATGGCTCTTGCTGCATCCTCCCGACGGTGGAAACTGATAAAGGCAAATCCCTGTTGGAAACAGGATGAGATTACTGAACCATGCTCAGTTTCAGTTCAATGTCAACAGTTTTTTAAAAAAGGAAAAGAAAACGCACCCACACTCAGCAGCTGATACTTAAAAAAATATATACAAAAACGACAATAATAAAGTCAAGCACTCAATTTTCACTTTCACTGGAACACTTGACGGACAACATGTTTGTGTATTTTCTTACGAACAGAAAACTAAACACTGTAGTCAATTTATCAGCTACACCGTCTTGGAAAGAGGTTTGTTAAGAAATTGTTGCTGACACTTTATTAAATCAAATGTTCGCTTTATAACTGACCTTCGACTGTCCCGTGTTCTTGTCCTTGGCCAAATAGATCCTTGAGATTGAGCCAAATGGTCTGAAGAGCTCCTGCAAGTCTGTCTCACGGGTGTCCTCAGACAGGTTGGTGACACGAATGGTAGCATTGTCATCAGCTGTCAAAAACAAACAGTGTTTCTATTGAACAATACTTGAGGCTGTGCAGGCATTATCAACCATAATACCACTACCATTACACCATCCACTAGTTTCTAAAGATCTGTTTTGAAGCCCTGAAGTTTAGCATTTCCACTGTTGCCATCTCGGTTGCAAAAACTGGACGCAATTTGGGAGGCTGGGTGTGACTGTAACACTGCAAGCTCAGTGTAATGTCTTTTGACTGACAACTCATTAGCCATTGAGCATGCAATTTCATCTTCCTTTTTGAAACATAGCATTACTAAGACTTCCAAAAAAGTGAAAAAAAATAAGTGAGAGCCCATAAACTAAGAAAGCCTTTCCCTCTAAACTTCTATAGGACTGGAAGTCTTTTTGAAACCCTGCATTTCTATCGCCATCTGGTGGCAACACAATAGAAAGCCACCAGATGGCTGCATTGCTGCACTGGCTTCATTTTTCTGACCTGGAAGTTACATCCATGTTTTATAATGCCTATGGCAATTTCTCAAAGAATAACGGGTGTGAATAGTATAAGCAGACAATGTGCACCCACCTCTGCGGTTAGGCTGCATGGACTCCCCTCTTCTGGTGCCTCCATCCCTCAGGCTTGGAGGAACATACTTCCCGGTCTTGCTCTGTGCAGGCTGTGCAGGCTCTGGCTCCGCTGGTGAAAGGAAAAGCATGCAACATTAGTCATGATAACTTTAGGAACACCAAACCGCAACAGAACATCTGACAGCAAAAATTTGACTATATGAATGGTATGTTCATGATACCTGAACCAGCAGGCTTATCCTTGTCTCCAGTAGAAAGCCCGAGCTGTTCAGCCAGCTCCTTCTGCATTGGGCCCAGGGTGTCCTTGTACGGACAGCGTGTAGTCCAGTGATCACCTTTGCAAATACGACAAGACACGATCTTCTGTCCTTTCAGTTTGTTCATCGGATCTTCATCCTGGTCTTGGGCATTTAAGTCCTACAAAATGAAAAAGATACATCAAGTAAAAAGGCAAAGCTACACCATAGTTAACTTTTTTTTTTTATTAGAACAGTAAACAAAAGCAGCAACACAAAAAAGCAAGACTCTCACCTCTTTGCTGGAGATGAAAGTCATGAAGACATCATCACTGACGGTAGTGGTGGCAACATTAGGACCTGGTGCATCATACTCAGAGTTACCAAATTTCTTCCAGTTCTGAAATGAGTGCGGGATAATGTTTGACACAGAGTTTACTATTTTGCTCATGGATAAAGTGGAAAAAGGTTTACTTTTATTTAATTTAAAGACAGACCTTTCTTCTGGCAACAGCTTTTGAGGCTTTCCTTGTCTCAATCTTAAAGGTTCGCACAATCTAGAGGACAAAGAAACAAAATCAACAACATATAAATCAATATTAATATTAATTAATAATATTACAAACAAGTTTCTTTGTATACAGCAAGTGCAAATATTTAAGAAGGTTATGTTAAAAGGACTGGTTCTCATTTAGCAGTCATCTACTCTATTCAGGCTTTATGCAACATGTCTCATTCACCAATTAACAAAAGCATTTTTTCTACCTTGCTTTCTATCTAACATTAACACTTCAATGAAAGCATCAGGTTCAGTGTCTCGCCCAAGTATAGTTTGGCATGCAGACTGGAGCAGCAAGGAACCGAACAACCAACCTTCCAGTTAGTAGATGACCTGCTTTACCGCAGCCACTAATGCGCCTCTAATAAAATCTATACAAATCTTGAAAAATGCAGTCTTACTCGAAGCTTTCAGATGAAACTATGACCTCTAGAGGGCATCTGGTATCAATAAAAGAAATATTAAAAACCATTTAATGACTACATCTGTAACTTTGCTGTATAACATGTCAATTGAGAAGTTTGTAAATTTAGAATCTAGTAGATGGAAAACAAGAATGGGTTTTACTCTGTATCTATGTTTTAAATGTGCCTGTAATTGCTTTTTAACATATATTACTCATAGCTTATGAAGTTCTAATGCTCAAAATAAATTGTACAACCCATCATGTGCCACAGGGTTTCAGAGGTGCAGCCCAGGGTTGACCATGGACACCACAGACTAAAGCCTGATAACCTTACACAATCGATGATAAACCTTATCACACTCCGTTACAGAACTGCAGTTGTATCAGTAACAGAAGAAGAAGAAGAAAGTGTGTACATTATTGTACTTTATTGAGCCCCGTGGGGAAATTGCTCTCTGCATTTAACCCATTCACTCAGTGAAGCAGTGGGCAGCCATTGGGCGCCCGGGGAGCAGTGTGTAGGGACGGTACCTTGCTCAGGGGTACCTCAGGGTAGCTGTTAAGGGGAATCGAACCCCCGACCTTCCGATCATGGGGCAACCACTCTACCTACTGAGCTATCCCTGCCCCTAAACAACCGTTTTTCCTGCACTTTTTTGTGCAGCCATTTTTTTCATGCTCCTCCAGAGCCCTGTTTTAGACTGCAATTACTACATGGGCGACACCCATGCTTAGCAAAGGATCAATGAGTGGGAGAAAAAACTACTTGTCCTACAGCACTACAGACAGTATCTATATCTCCTTAACAAAAGTAATGCAATCACTGCATCCATTCTTATAACTCTATTGGTCTACAAATGCAATGATAGATGCATTTTTAACCATTTAAATATAATGAAGATAAGACTTTGTATAATGAGTCTTGTAAAAACGACATAATAAACGTTTTATTACCTTGTACTTCTTTCCATCATCATCTATTTTATATTCCGTGACAGTTTTAATATTTCCTTTGATGGTCTCCTTGGGGGATGGCAGTGTGCCTGTGAAGAAAACATTCAGTTTAGTCCTTGAAACTGCTAGAAAAACGATTGTTTTTCACGCCCCGTTTCTGAAGAGCTTCGCTTCCCACGTATTCAATCAAACTCTCAATGAAAGCACCATCAAGGCTCATCTTTTGATCAAATATCCAGTTCTGAATTAGATTTCACACTCGGGTGTTCTTATTTGCAATAAGACACTTATTGACTTTTGATTACCCGTGGCGCTGAAACCCTACTTCTAACACAGCTGTGTTGCTAGCGTAGCCTGCTAGCTGATAGCTGCACTCATGTTAGTACTGAGAGACCCTGCTTACGTCACTGTTACAGGCCTCAGCATATATCGGTAACTCTTTTCATCAATAAATCGTCCATCCATGTCAGTCACACGAATATATCACTCCAGCTTTTGCATAATTAGACAACCCAAATGTCTCAGGTAAACACATTTTTAGCTCTACGTTTACGCCTAACAACCACGTGGAAGTGGAAACCGCCTAGCCGGCCTCCGTCTTGAGTCACTGGACTACAGCAGATGTGTTAGCATTAGCTGAAGCTGATAATAGGCTCTTTACCTTCATCTCCTTCCTCCTCAACTTGATCAGCCCAGCTGGGCTTGGAGCTGAAAGACAGATGCGAAAATGCCACGTTATTTTGAGCTCAATAAAGACTTCACAGTATGAAATGAAACAAACAGAACTTACTCGTCGTATTCACTCGACGGCATCCTCACTGCTAGCTTCACTTTAGGACCGGAGCAGTATGAGTCGAGCGGCGTCGCTACTGTACGCACTTCCTACCACTTCACAATAAAAGTATAGTGTAATCCCTTTTTTTTTTTGCTTCAAAATAAGAGCGCAGAACTCATTGTCTAAAACCAAACCAAATTAAACATCGGGGTTGATAATAATCTGGAAAATTCTACGCAAATGTAAAATTAAGTTTTTAACAGAAAGCAATATCTGAGATCTTAGGGGTTTAAAAACAAACAAACAAAGACACGAACATGCAATTTACATGAACATGAAATTTAATTTAAAAAGTTTTTTTAAGAGCAACAATAACAACGATTTTTATTTTTCAATTCGACCAACTACATTTTTAAAGGGACTTCTACTACACAAAACTAGATTAGTGAAAATTAAATAATATTCTGGATTCTTTCAAACCTTCCTCACATGTTTGATAGTGGAAAAGAAGCACATTCAAGAGCAAATTTTGGGGCATTAGAAAACCTTTATTTCTAGCAGTATTCTTCAAAGCACTGTTGGTCTGCATTCAAGTCAAGGAACATAAGGTATTTCTGGAGATTGCACCTTTACAAATCCTTTGGACAGAGGTTGCACCACTGCAGCCTGTCTCACTCAAGTGGTAGATGTCTGTAGATGATGGTCGGTCAACTTTAGAAGCTGGCATGTTGACTTGATTTAACATGTTGTCAATTGTAGTAAAGCATTTTAAAAGAAGTTGGTTTCTTGTCCAATTGGGTGCAGTCTCTCCTGCAGACAACCGAAAATTCTGAGATGCATAGGTCAAAGAAATGTTAGATCTGCTCAAGGGCCAGATGCATATCTCAGGCGAGGTGTCAGGACTGATCATTTGCCATACACAGCTTGATTTTTTCAGACCCATCACTTCTTCTTTTGTTCTGCACTTGTTCAGTTTCCTTAGATTTTTTGAAGGACACACTGCACTTGACTAATATCCCGTTGGGAATCATGTTGTTGATGCAAAAAATATTTTATTTATCTTTGGGAATTTTCATAGATTCAACTAAAGTACTTTGAATAAGTTAAAATATTTTTCTGACAAGCTGCTAGCAACAAAAAATTAAAAGATACATTTAAAAATTGGTTCTTTGCTATGTTGTCTGTTATTTGTAGACACAACTCGGGTTCATCCTTTGCCATAGAGGACTTTGTTAATGCTTGAATGATTCATATGTCAGTATAAAAGGGTTAAACAAACAAACAAACACAAAAACAAAACGTTTTTCAGGTGATGTGATCAGATGCAAGGACTGGACTGAAAATTTGTGAAACCATAGAGAACTATTGCTCAGGAGCACTTAAAAATATAAGAAAGGCTGGCTCCTTGCAAACAAAATGAAAAGAAATAACTGATTCAGTATAATTTTTATTGCTGAACTAGGCCAACAGGAAATTAACCAAAAGAAACACAATGAAAGTGTTTTAGAAAAGTCATAATAGAGACTAGTAACACTTTGAAATAAGATAGCTACAAGAAAGTCAAGCAAGTGCTATATGCATTGCATTGCATGTGTTAGACTGTACACAAAAACCACAACAAGAGCAACAGCTCATCACCCCCCGATGTTGTCTTCTGAGCTTTTTCCACAACATGCTACTCTCATACTGTCAAACACAGCCATGTAAAGGACCGGATGGATACACATGTTCACAGTTGCCAGTCCCTTTGACACTTGGTACATATCATAGATCCAACAGACAGTGTTGTCCGGATGCAATAATCTTAGATGCAAGTGATAAATCTGAAAGAAATGATAAGGCACGAAAGAAATGGCATACAGCACAAGCACTGATGCGACTAACAGGGCGACTTTGCGTTTCTCAAGAGGGGTTATGTTAACATTCTTCCAAACTACCCAAATCACCACACAGTAAGAAGTGAAAGTAACCAGGAAGGGAAACAGACACCCAAACATAGAGAGGAAAAATTTGTAAACATAGTGAGGGTGTTCAGTCTCGTTGCAGAAGGACACGCACTGAATTTTGTTATTAGACCCATCTGAGCAAACAGATGCAAATTTCAACACCGGACTGGAAATGACTCCAACGATGACCCATATGACTATACTGGTGACCTTGGCGTGGCCAGGCGTTATATAGGAGCGGGTGAAAAATGGACAAGCGAGGGCCACGCATCGATTCACGCTTATCGCCATGATGAAGAAGATGCTCACATATAAGTTGCATGTGAAAAGAAACTTTTCCAGCTTGCACACAGCGTCGCCGAACATCCAGTGCTTGTCCTTTGAGTAGTAGACGATTAACAACGGCAGGGTGAGGACGTACAGCAGGTCGCTGATGGCTAAGTTGCATGACAGAACAACACCGGTGTGCCAGTTTCTTCTCTCTTTGACGACCAGCAGCCACAGGGCGAACAGATTTCCAGCCAGAGCCACGACAAACTCAACTCCATACACCACAGGCAGGGCGCCTGTTTGAAACTTCTCACATTTAGAGAAGTTAGACAGCATGCTTTTAATTTGCTTTTAGGTACACTGTTAGAACTGTCCAAGCCCTGCAAATCAAAGTATATTAATGCATTAAATTTCATTATCTAATAAAACAACAATTATTCTGGCACAAATTTATATTTTTGTAGAAAAGGAAGTTATTGAAGCTATTTATAGAAACCGCTTTTCACTATCTAAAAGTTTAAAAGTGTTACAGCTAAAACAGAGATTATATTTAGTAATGAATTCTTTTTTTCTCTTACCGAAAGGGTGACGAATAGTGCGTTATGACTTGAAAGTTAAGTCCTGCGTGATAGATAGGAAAAATATGAAACACTTCTCAAGTACCATTCTTATCTCTGTCGGTGATAGAAGTGAGCGAGAAGCGGAACGCACGCATGAGCATAGAAGCAACTTCCTCATACCCTTTGTCTTTATTTCACAACTAGAAGAAGGAAAAGCACGACGCCAACGTCAAGCATCTGTAATAGTCACAGGACAGATTAGGTATGTTGTAGCAAAGCTTCCATCCACATTTGTTTTGTTTTTTAATCTTTCCCTTCATCTGCCATTAGTCTAAATTTGGGAGGATCATTTATACATATATATATTCACATTATAACAAATGTAATCTATTCCATATCACATAGAGTAAAAACAAAAAGTCAATTGCTGACCAGGAATTTTAAAAAACTAGCCAACATCGTCCTTTTGTGGTGCTGGGCCAACATGCACTGAGGGAGCTGCTTTGCTTATTATTACTTGTTTGGCTATGATTGGCAATATACTACTTCCCTTTTTCTTATCCTCAATGCAACTCTGGATTTCACATCAATATTTGTAGGTGTCAAATGTTCAGAACTGTACATGAAAGCTTAGAAAATGTGTCATAGCAGTTATTAAATATAGTAAAAAGGACTATTAAAGGTCAAGTTCATTTTTATGATCCTTAAACACTTGAATCTTCATTTATCATACTTAAACATCTTTTTCTCAGATACTTTATTTTCAGAAAGATCAACATATTTTGCTTTCAATAATGTGTCAAAAACAATAGGTGACATGAACTTTTCATTAAAAGTCTTAATATTTCATTTCATTTTAAACTGGTATCAAAAGGTGCTCATGTAATGCGGTTATTTTTCATTTAGCTTTCCCTCATCTGTAACAGTGTTTCCATGACATCATGCTTGGACAGCAACTCAGGAAGAGATACTAATAGTTGCTGGCTGCTTTCTTCCAACTTTGTATCTCTTTGCAGTTACTTAAAGTTTAGTAAAACAAAAGATCGATTAAAAAGAGACAAACTGGGAGTCAATTTATTTACAGAACAAATACAGTTTGAAATTCAAAGATCTTTGCATAACAGAAAGAGGTCGGTTTTCTGGTGACAAATATAAATGCTAACAGGAAACTCTCACAGGCGTCACTTGCAGATAAAGCATTCACCAGTTAAATAACTTTTCCACGTTTCCTGTTGGAAACAGAAAATTTCTCCAAGTCCAGTTTAAAAGGAAGTACTGAAGGTCAGCCTTTTCCCTTCCTCTGTTTGAAGCCTTGCTTTCTTCCTCCTGCACTCTTATTAAAGCCCATTTTGCCTTTCTGACTTTTAGACTTGAATGGTCTGTCCCCATTTCTCCTTTTCCCACCAAATCTATCCTGCTCTCCAGCTCTCTTTGCTCCAAAAGCCTTTCCTGTAGGCTTCATTTTCTTCCCAAATGATTTTTCCCCATCCCTGGATTTCTTCCATCCTTCTTTCTGTTGTTTTTTCCCTGTTTGGTTTCTATGCTGTCCTCCTGGTGATTTGGAACCTCTGTCTTTTAAAGATTGACCAGGGGACAACTTCCTCTTCTTGGCAGGTCCATGAGATTTTTCTGAACTCCTCCTCTTCTTCTTTCCACTCGGAAACATGCCTACATGGAAAACATCTGTTAATACTTAAAAAGACCCCAGTGAACTAAAAGTGTTAAGTAAATGAGCTACAGTCACCTTCTTCTGGCTCCTCTCCTACGGCCTGTCTGTAGTACTCTGCCTCGTCATCAGACTCAGCATCAGCTCCCTGACCGTCCTGAGCCCCTGGATCCTCCACCTCACTGTCCTCTTCAGCTTCGGCACGTTTCTTCTTAATGCCTTCCAGGCTCTTTTTCCTGTGAGAAAGAAATGGAGACACAGTTTGTCATAAACCGCATCAAAAAATGGATACAAAAAAAGGAAAGTCAAAACATTTGAAAGCCAAATTACCTGTGCTCTTCTTTTTTCTCTGTCTTCTGAGCGATGTTCTGCTCCTGCTTTTTCCGGCGTTCCTCCTTTTCTTTTATCTTTGCCTCCTTCCTCTTCAGGATCTCCTGGATTTCTTCCTCCGTCTTGGAGACTACAAGGATTGTACAAATAATTCCTGGTTAAGAACAGTTTTTGCCAGCTTCCAAACGATAAATAAAATTCTGCAAGTTCAGGGTGTATCAGTAAGCGTTTACTTTTTTTTTTTTTTTTTTAGAGAGAAATCATAGAATTCATACAGTTTTTTTCATCATGTACACCCCTGCGTATGCTAAAGAAAAAATTAGGAAAAGGATGCGCTTACTCATGGAGTGATATATGACGTTCCCCTCGCCCATCCCTTCTTGAATCTTCATTAACCGCAGAGTCATGCGAGGACCAATCTGAGAACAGCACAATGAAATTTTCAGCACCACTCAAACACTATTTAGGGAAAAAAAATATAAAAAAAATAAATCAACTTTGTGCGCGTACGCACTTCGGTCAAGCGGACGGCACTCTGCTGGGACGCCATGTTGCCTCTTCCAGAGTAGACCTGTGGAAGTTCGGTAACGTTGTGCTCCTCATCTTGCTCAGCTTCACTTTCTGAGAGGTTTGCCCCCCTGAGAATGGTTACAAAGAACATTTCATTAGACAAAACTCCAGCTCACCAACGGCTACAAATCCGAGCCCCTTTTAATCCTCGAGGCTACAGCAATTGTACCTGAAAAAGAACCTTACTTCATCAGCAGCTCACTGATATCCTCAAACTTGTTCATATCAGGGAACCTCTCCTGCATCAGCTTCTTGACTCCACGGCTCACTCCCACAGGGACAACCTTGAGGCTGCTGCAGGGTGGGAACAACATATTGGTCAATTTCAATGTGTAATCAGTAAACAGAGTAAAAACAAACAAACAAATGTTTTTATCCTGTGGGGGCTCATCAGTGCGTTTACTTTGGACATAGATCACTGAACAGTCAAGTCAAGGTCTGTCATCATCTGAGCCCGAATTTCACAGGATTGTTGTTGAATGTAGGTTTAAGTAACTGGAACTAGTTTCGTGTACGTTCCTTAACAGCGCATCATCTGTGATGTGTGCGCAGATGTATAGATTCAAAAGCGTTGTGACCTGATGTTTATAAGCAACTTAAAATGATAAAGAATAGCCAATTTTTACTTACTAATGCCGGAATTCAATTTCCTCTGATTCGGAATTGTAGCTTAACAGGACACACCTCTTGATGGTGTTGAGGCTTATCTAAAACATAAGAAACAGAACGAAACATTCCTCTTGAGTGGAAGTCAGGGTTAGGCAATCACAAAGCTGAATGGATCAACAGAGAGATCAGAAAGCGTTTACTTTTGATAAATCTTCACATAAACTCAGAAGACTATACTTTCATCATATTAATGAGGTTTTAAACCTCGAGTCACCCAAGGAAAAAATATTGCAGTAGCTTTAGTGGTAAAACCCACCTTGTGCACATTTATGGAAGGAAACATGTTTTGGAACATGGTGGCCATAAGTTTGATATGCATGCCATCTTGTCCAAAGTTATTAAGGATGAGCAGCGGATGATACTTGAACTGCTCCTCGTGCATCCTGTGCTTCTTCAGAGATGAAACGACATCTTTGATAAGACAGTACTGGAAAAAAACAAAACAAAAAAACAACTTTGTAAAAGTAAGGAATAGAACGATCAAGAAAGAAATCGCACCTTTGGTAGTTTGGGCACATCAGTGCGTTTACTTTGAAAAACATTTATTAATCACATTTTAAAATGTCATGAACCCATGACTCATTTGATTTAGTTTTATTTTGCATGCACAGTTTAAATTATTTACCTTGGTGACCTGGAAATGAAGCATGGGACCTTTGGGAAGACGAGCAACTCTCTGTAAGAAGAATGTTTGATTAGATTTATAACAGAGCCACAGATTTGACATACAGTTGCAAATGCATTTGTTTACAGTCTAATATAAGGATTCTCAACTTGATGTGACAGGAAGCCAGGTGCTTGCTAATATTAAACAATATAAAATGTAAAAATTAAAAAAGGTCTAATATTTCGCTATTTTCAAATGACTTAACTACTTTAGCTCTGACACCAAGCACATTTAGAGGTAAATTATAGGCCTCAGTCAATCAATACTCTAAGGTCATCTTACCATGTTGATACTGGTGGGCGTTTTGCTGAAGATGTTGAAGTGCGTCACTCCCAGTGGTCCTGCTATCGCAACAAAGTCTTTGAGCACATTCTTCTTCCTAACCTGTTTTTTTTTTTTTTTGGTAAAAAAGTAAAACGATTTCACGCACAGTCTGCAGAAATAAAATATGAATAAATCAATACAATAGTTGCCTAAAGAACTCAAAGAAGGGACCTTGAGAGAGACTGCGGTGTAGGGCTCCATGACTTTTCGGATATCGATAATGAGCTGACCCACGTTTTTTCCAACCTGGCCCCGGTGAAACACCAAAGTGTGGGGCACAGCCGAGTAAGTCTCCTCGGCCTCATGGTTGGCCTGTAATCGGTCTTTCTTCTGATTCCGGGTCTGTTGAGGGCGATAAACACATATTAGTAAAGGGGTCAATTACTGACTGTTGCTGGTCTCACGTTTAGCTTTAAGTTTAGTGAAAAGAAGGCTAACGTGAAAGGGTCTCACGACACAACTAGCTTTACAAACTACACACATTTTCATACTCATCGCTAACTACAACCCAACAGCGTTTCCATTTAATAAAAGTAACAGTTTGGTTTTTCGCAAACTAACAATGATTAAATAGCCTCTTTAATAGCAGCATTTCAATCCACATCGGCTAATTTTTTAGCACAGGCCGGTACTTACCTTTGATTTCCCCATAATTCAGCTCGAAACAGAGCGCAAGAATGTAATGGGAACAAAAACACACTCACAAAAACTATCGCTATACTATACTTAAGCTACCAAGAACGATCAAGCTCATTTTTTGACGATATTAACCAACAATTAGTCCAAACTGAAGTTAACGTGACGCCACCCACATGGCTCTACTCTGCTTTTCTAGTGTGTGTCACAGGCTAATAAGTCCGTATTTCTCGTGTCTTCGATAGTTCCTAGCCGGTGTACGCTACTTTGTTTTTTCCAATTGCAGTTCATCATAGTAACCGCTGGATGGCCGTAGACAGCTGAGACGGCTGCATCTCTTTGAAAGATGGTAATCGACCCCCTCCCTTTCTATGAATTTTGGAATAATAATAAAAGAAAAATAAAGTAACACAAGTAACATATTCTAATTCTATCTATTTAATTCAATATACATCTCAAAAAGTTGATTCTGTTCATCTGGACGTAGCGTTTTGTGTTTCATCGCTCATCCAAGTGACATCTTCAGTCTCAGCTGACTGCAGGTTTCCCCAAACCACTGAAGTGGGCTGGTTTCAGTCATTATGCAAATATACTGTTTATAAGATTTGGGGAAACCTGCAGTCAGCTGAGACTGAAGATGTCACGAGACGGCCTACCTGAAGGAGATTAGGAATCCGGAGAACTGGTGCCAGAGGAACAACCTCCTTCTAAACGTCAGTAAGACAAAGGAGCTGATAGTGGACTTCAGCACTAAGCAGGAGAGGAACTACCAGACCCCCGTCATCAACGAGTGCCCAGTGGAGAGAGTGGACAGCTTCAAATACCTCGGAGTTCACATCACGCAGGACCTGTCATGGTCCTGTCACATCAACACCGTGGTGAAAAAGGCCCGTCAGCGTCTCTACCACCTCAGACGCTTGAGAGACTTCCAACTGCCCTCCAAGGTGCTCAGGAACTTTTACTCGTGCACCATAGAGAGCATCCTGGCGGGAAACATCTTAACCTGGTTCGGGAACAGCACCATGCAGGACAGACGAGCTCTACAGAGGGTTGTGCGGTCAGCTGAGCGCACCATCCGCTCCGAGCTCCCTGACCTGCACTCAATCTACAGCAGGCGGTGCCGGACCAAGGCCAGGAAGATCGTGAAGGACCTCAGCCATCCCAACAACAGACTGTTCTCTCTGCTGAGGTCAGGAAAGCGATTCCGCTCCCTGAAGACCAACACAGAGAGACTGAGGAGGAGCTTCTTCCCGCAGGCGATACGGTCTCTCAATCACACCACCACACAGTACTGACCCACATATATGGTTCTTACACACACACTGGACTTTCTGGACATTATAGTGACCAGTGTTGTGCAAAAAAACAATGTGTGCAAAAACATTGTTTTTTTGCACAACACTGGTCGCTATATTCTTCATTTCCGGTTAATACTTGTACAGCTGCTGTTATTGTGTATATATTTATTTAGATTTAGATTTCTTCATACATTCTTATATAGTTCTATATTGTGTATTTTGTTGTACAGTTATTTTATTTTCAACTTTAATTTATATATTTTATCTTATTCCTTCCCAGTTAAATTTACCCTTCATTCTAATTTGTGTTGTACAGTTATTTCATTTTTAACCTTAATTTATATTTTATTCCTTCTTAGTTAAATTTACCCTTTTTAATTTTTCATATTTATTTCCTATCTTATTCATAGCCTTTTCCTTTTTTGTTTTCTTTAGGTCACAAGCAGTTATCCAAGCATTTCACTACATATCGTACTGTGTATGACTGTGTACGTGACAAATAAAATTTGAATTTGAATTTGAATTTGGATGAGTGATGAAACACAAAACGCTACGTCCAGATGAACAGAATCAACTTTTGGAGATTTACTTTCCTGGATGATTGAGAATGCATCAAGACGAAATTCAATATACACTCAATAAACAAGAACACAGTATTATGGAAAAGTCTTGAGCCACTCCTCATTTCTTTCTGCAATTTGCAAGGCCTCAAACTCACACACACACACACACACACACACACACACACACACACACACACACACACACACACACACACACACACACACACACACACACACACACACACACACAAAGAAAACGGCTATATTCATTATATTCATTCTATGGGCAAACATTGGCTTATTTGAAGTTCAACAGTTTAATTATACAATTTTTGATAGAAAACCAATACTCTAAATGTAGCATCATGACGTTAATGAGAGCGTAAAGTCTTTGTCTCTCTGACATAAGAAAAAAAGTGTTTATTTGTTTTGGCAGTATAGAGAAAACTATAATGAAAAAAAATGTGTGATCAGAGCTTGGGTGTGACCCAGTGCAATACTGTAAGCTGATCTGAAAGTAGAAATAGAGACAGCGTTTTAGGTGTGGTTTCTGTTCACACTTTGACCTCAGCACTGTGTGACTGTGACTATCTTTACTGTTTTTCAGTATTGCTGATTTTCCCATAAAGATGATGCAGTAGCAAAGAACTATCTCAGAGCCACTGCTGTCATGTAAAAGGCAACTCAGACCATCACAACTTATTATTATTATAACAAAGTGCATAATCTGCTGCAATTAACCCACTAGACTGAGTGATGCTGGAGGACCAATATATATGTATATATGTATGTATGTATGTATGTATGTATGTATGTATGTATGTATGTATATATATATATATATATATATACATACATACATACATATATACATATATATTGGTCCTCCAGCATCACTCAGTCTAGTGGGTTAATTTATGAAAATCATAAAAAGCTGATGAGTGTGAAGCTTTACTTTTCACAGAATGTGATGGGACCCAGAATTTCCCGAACAAGCACCTGCAGCAGTATAAAGAGCTGTAATGGCATTTAGAGCAGCAGACCAATCCACTTTTAATTTGAGAGTCACCGTCTTGGCAACAAAACAGACTCACTGAATAAGCATGGTTACATACAGGACGAAACCTTTACATACAGGATACAACCATTTTTGAAGCGCCACTGCAGTCACAAAGAAGGCTGAAGTACAGGTGCATCCTTTATTCTAGTCTTTGTGGCATAAAGAGGCAACAGTCTTTTCCTAGACTGGTATCATTACTATCACTTCACTACATTCCCAGCACTGTCTGTTTGTTGAAGTCACACTAGAGAATATGAGTCCCAATATAAGGCCATAATGCTGCAGTGGTCTTTTTTATGCTTTCATAAAATTAGGCCACAGAAAACAAGCCAAATGTGCATCAGAAAAAAGAGGCAATGTATTTCAAAAATAATCATGCCACACTGATAAGGTGCTACAGCAGGATAGAGTTGACAGCAGGGTTGTGGGTTAATGACAGAGGGAGGAGACACCCTAGATTCCTGCACCCAGCTAAACAACCAGTTCTGGGAGGCAGGAGTTTGTAATTAGTTGTCTGCCTGAGACAGAAACTCTAGAGACAAAGCAGCAGTTGTGTAGTTATCAGTCTTTTTGTTTTCTGCCATCAGTTTTAGTTCAACATTTTATTAAGATCATTAACAGCTTTTGATTTAGAGGAAGATTTTTTTTTTGATATCACTGTTTATGTCTTAACATTTGATGTCTACTTTTCTGCGATTTTGTCCTGGGAGCTGCAACAAAAACACCAAAAACTGTCTAACCAGCTGGCACAGTAAGTTATGCATGGTCACAATGTTTAATTATATCTACTTTCAGGTAGACTTGAATACACTTGCACTGTTTATAGCTACATTAATCTTCACATAGTTAAATCATTATGGTGCATGTTTTTTTTATCATCTCTGACAGAAGAAATTGTCTCATTCTTACCCACAGCAACTGAGAAAGCTACATAACACAATGCGATGGGTCTCATGTTGTTGTTTTGTGGAAGAGCTGTACATCTGTGTTGGTCTGTTTGCCTTGGTTACGGTGTTGACCATGGCTGTTGTATCTGGGTGTGGAGCTTACTGTACTGTTGACCCTGAGATGGAGAAGTGTTGATTCTGACTGGTTTGTGTTGACCTTTGTCCCTTCTGTGTTGACCTGCTAAACTCAAGAAAATGCGCATACTCTGTCTTTGTAAGGAAACATCTGGTGAAAAGTCAAGATTCACCAGATACTTATTTACTAACATGCAAAGTGTATGTCTGTGTATTAAAGTGCTAATTACCTGATGAGAAACTATTGCTTTTTGTGTGTCCTCAGGATTGTTACAGATTCATGGAGAAGGCACTGACAGTAGTTCTGCCTCTTTTTCTTACACTTTGTGTGAACGTGCCAGAAGTTGGCGGACAGAAGGAGGGATCCCAGGATGACAACAAAGGTTCATCACGTTCTTCAGAAACAAAAACAGGCCGGTGCTCTTACACCTTCATAGTGCCTCAGCAGAAATTGACTGGGGCGCTGTGTCTGAACACGCAGCCTGCTCCTACCAACCATTCAGAAGTGTCAGCCTTATGGGCAGAGCTCAAACGACAGCAGGAACTACTAGAGAAGCTAAGAAGCCAACTGGAGCAGGAAGGGGCCCTTGCCATTGAAGTAAGGGCCTTGCGCAAAGAGAGCAGCAGTATGAATTCTCGCATCAGCCAGCTCTATGCTCAGCTGCTACATGAAGTTATAAACAAGAAAGATCAGGCCTTGGAGCAGCAAAAGGTGGAGAACCTTCTGCTAAATGCGACAGCACAGGTGAGTCTAGAGCAGCGGAACTAGATGTTATACTCATCATTGTCAAATGTATCCTTATGCTGTGAATGGTTGGACATCTCAGGCACTGCAGGTGTCCAGGGATTACAGGGAGCTGGAGAAGAAATATGGAGCCCTCACCTCTATGATGAGTTCACACAACCAGTTTATTGCCCGTTTGGAGAAGAAGTGCCAGTGCAGGGACTCTGCCCAGTCCCCTCAAGTAGGGGCAAAAAAACAAATCTTACATCTGCCTATTTATACAAGATTTATAAAAAAGGACTCAGAATATTTTTTGGATTGTTTTTTTTTCTTTTTTGTCTGAACAGGTCGTTACTGAACCACCCAAAAGCCAGTCAAATGTGCATCTGAATTACAGTTCTGAAACCAACCAAATGACCAATGATGTTCAACGGGACCAAAGTGCTCTCCCATTAGAGCAAGCTCAAACAGGGGGAGGTCCTTTCCATCCCCCCACTACCACCAGCAGTCCTACAGACCCTTCCTTCTTTAGCTTTCCTGTCACAAAAACTCCAGGTAGGTCAATATGCAAGCTTGTTTCCAAAAAAGTTTGAATGCTGTGTTAGATGTAAATAAAACTCGGAGTAATTCTTCACTTCAACACAATAATTCTACTGAATATAGTTCAAAGAAAACACATCAAATGTGGGAAAAATGTTTATGTTGGCACAGGGTCATGTTTACCCCACATTACATCTCTCCTTGAGTTAACAACGCCATATTTGGGAATTGATGAGACCAACTGCTGTAGGTCTAAAAAAGGTTTTCCCAGCATTAATTGTGCCTCCACAGATATGTAAGTCACCCATGCTATGACAGATAGTGGTCTTTTAACCATGCACTGATAACAAACCAGATGGTTCCTCTCTTCTTCTGTGTCGAGGGTACAACACCCATATCAAACACAATTTCTGTTTTCACTGAAATAATCTTGGCCCAGAAAGGAAGTGAACCTTCCTGCGTGTAATGTAGTAGTGAATGTGTGTGTGTGTGACTGTATCAATGAAGCTTGATGGTTGAGCGCTCTGTCATCGTAGAAAGCACTTACTTTATGCATCTTGACAAATCTTTCTATCGTTTTATTTACATTTTGAACAACATCTCGGCTTCTTCAAAGATGGAGTTGAAAACATGGTTTATAGTAGCACCTGATTAGAGTTATTTGGTGTTTATATATATGTCTATCTCCTGTCAGATTTATTTAACTGCTTAGATAAGCACTAGTGGCTGTTGGAGTCAGTGACCTGCTATTATCTGTCCACCCTGGGAACCTCAGCTTCTGAAAACAGCAGCTCTTGTCACAGCACAAAACACTTTCTAATGAAGACATGCACAGAACAGTTTTTGAACTTTTTATAACACTTCCCTTTTGAACTTGCAATTACAAACCAGAGAATATGAGCTGCAGAACCCAAAAGGATGAAACATCTGTGTAACTCAACACTTCCTCCAGTGTGTAATGAGAAAGAGAGAGAGAGTTCAAGTCATGACAGACCATTAGGGCTTATCACTTGGTGTGGGAGTCTCTCTTCTTTGTATACATTGTTGTTTGTGCACATTCCTGTGTCTATCTTACCAGTGTGGCATGAGACACTGAATATGTGCTGGAAGAGAAATAATAAGATCTGTGATTTTCCTGATGTCCAAACTGAATTTCAAAACCCTCTGTTAGAAGCTTCCTGTTGGGTTTTCCAGTGTCCTATATTTTTTTAAAGCCATAAAAGACCTCTAAAGATATCTTCCATGTTCGTACTTAATACTAAAAAATGTTATATGTTGTAATATTACATCACTATAATTGCATGTTGCTTTTATTAGTCACCTTGCTTGTATTTTCCCTTCACTCAGGGCCATGGCGGGACTGTCAGCATGTGTTGGAATCAGGTGAAACTACCAGTGGGATCTATTTGCTCCGGCCGCAGAGTTCCAACCGACTCCTGCAGGCCTGGTGTGAACAGAGTCAAGCTCAGGGAGGGTGGACGGTCATCCAGAGGAGACAAGATGGGTCAATCAACTTCTTTAGAGACTGGGAACAGTATAAGGTATAAGTCTGAAACTAGCAATTTAATTAAACACAATCAAGTATTTCATTGTGAACCTAAGAGTGTTACAAATACAAATTTACTTCCACTTAAAAATCACTTAAAACCTATGTTGTTTTAAAAAAAAATGCACATAAAGAATATCATCAAATTAAAATCAGTAACAGCTGCAAAACTTTAAAGCCAAAATGAAAAACTCTAGATAAAATGTCTGGGATCATTTTGAAATAAATGAAGTCTCACTGTCTCTCAGGCTTAAAAGAGAAGAACTTTGCATCTTTACATTCGTCTAATAAAATTAGTGAGTAAATACCAGCTTTATAATAAGTGAGTGAGCAGTGATCTTAACTAAACAAATGAAACTCAAACTCTTCCGAACTGGATGCAACAGAAATGAAACATGACAAAGGCTACACTCATTTTACTTATCCATCCATCTTCTTGCACTTATCCAATTCAGGGTTGCGGGGGAGCTGGAGCCTATCTCAGATGTCATAGGATGAGAGACATACAACCATTCACACACATTCACATCTATGGGCAATTTTAAATCAGTTAACCTAACCTCACTGACTGCATGTCTTTGGACTCTGGGTGGAAGCTGGAGTTCCCAGAGAACATGCAAACTCCACATAGAAAGGCCCCAGATTGAACCCAGGCCCGTCTTGATCATGAGGCAACAGTGCAACGCTAATTAGTATTAATAAGGAGAAAGGGCTTGATATTATCAATAGATAAAAAGTAATAAGTGAAAACATACCACAAACTTGATTAAAACAGATCCTGGAGGTGTGCACGTATGCTCTTAAGAGCTAATAAATCTACTAGACATCGCTTACTCTGGAGATCTGCTAAGTGTTGCCATGATGAATTTGTGCAACTTAGAGTGATTAAACCTGGTTAATCATGTTTTACAGCAAGGCTTTGGGAACCTAGATGGAGAGTACTGGCTTGGTCTGGAAAACCTGTACTGGTTGACCAAACAGGCTCAGTATAAGTTGCGGGTGGCCCTGGAAGACTGGCGTGGCCGGCAGGTGTTTGCTGAGTATGACAGCTTCTATGTGGAACCAGAGAGCGACTGGTATCGACTGCGGTTGGGACTGTATCACGGCAATGCAGGGGACTCCCTCTCCTGGCACAGCAACAAGGCCTTTACCACTTTGGATCGAGACAAAGACAGCTATGGCGGTCTGCTCTTCCCCTGGTCCTACCTGATTGCTATCTGCTGTATAGTGACATTTCCCTTTTAACATCTTCATTTTCTTCTGTTGTGTCATCAGGTAACTGTGCTCATTATCAGAAGGGAGGCTGGTGGTATCACATGTGTGCCCACTCCAATCTGAATGGTGTGTGGTATCGTGGTGGACACTATCGAAGCCGGTACCAGGATGGCGTTTACTGGGCAGAGTTCCATGGAGGATCGTACTCCCTTAAACGGGTTTGCATGATGATCAAACCCAAATAACAAGGTTATCTTATGGACATGTGCAAAGGAAAGACATGATGTGGATGATCTTCACATATGTGCAGAAAGAATAAAACAAACTCTATTTGTAACTCTACGTTTAATAAAAAGGATATTTTAAAATTAACCTAGTCTGTGACATGTGCATGAAATGAATAACCGGATGATGACTAATATTGACTAACTTGAGAAATCTGCTGTCGGTCGTGCAACTTCCTAAAAGAATTTGTATTCCTCAACATTTATTTTTTTTTAAATTGCATAATTTTTCACTCCCATTTGGACAAAAAAACAGGGGAGAGAAACAAAAAACACTTTGTGAAAGACTACATTAAAAAATTACATAAAATATGGGAGGAGGACAACCTATAAGCAACCGTTACTCCACAAAGGGCTGGCTGCAGATGTGGTTTTGTATTTTGGGCTTCACAGAGTTTCCTGTACACAAGGGCGTTAAATTTCCTCTCTAGTTTTTTTTTCTGCCTGTGAAACTTTTAGTCGGTTATCATAAGTAGGATCTGCATCGAGCTGACGTTCATTTAACCCAGGTCCTGAAGCTGGATAGTCTCTGGATGCTCCTGAAACACTGCTCCATTCACCTCATTCCTTCTGCATGCTGTCCAAGCATGCTGCCTGTCAGGATGCTGAGCATTCTCATCCTCTTTTCACTGTGCAGTGAGTAATAATGATGCTCTGCAAGAACTCTGTGTGTATGGGAAAAACTATTTCATTGAATTGTTAGGAATAAAAATTAGGTTTTTAACTTTTAGTGTCTTGATGGTGTGATCAGTTTTGATACTGGAATGTTATTAGTGATGGTAACTGCAAAAGCTAAAACTAATAATAAGATCATGTTTCATGAAATACTCCCCTTTTAAGTTTTCATGACTCTATGTGGACTTGTGAAAAACATATTTCTTTTTGGTTACATGGTTCAGTAGCTTTCAAAACAAACCTTAGCAGTAGTGACTTGTAGTAATTATTTTAAACTATCGTTTTGTTGTGTGTTGTTTCGACCATTGTACGGTCTGACGGTCAGGATTTACATAGAATTTGGACCCAGGTGCAGATTTTGAGAAGGTTTAAACAAACTGAAAACTAACTTTTATTTCGACCCGAGGCAGTAAATTCACAAGACTGACAGAAAACAGACTCCAACAAACCACACAGGCGGATAAACAGTAGAACAGGATGAATAACTGAGGGGAGACAAAGGCTATAAATACATATAAGGTCATTGGAACAATGGGAAACACTAGGGAAAGACAAGCTAGCTAATCACAGGAGACAAGACAAGGGAAGTAAAACAAAACACAGTGAATGCCAGATGAGGGACTAACAAAATAAAACAGGAAGTAAGCAAATACGGGAACATCGTGGGAACAGAAAAGCTGACTTGACACAGAGAACAAAGGAATATAGGGAAATAACCACTGCAAATGAACTAAAACTAGAATAGAATAATCTAAATGAGAAGAATAGAGACCAAACTAATCAGAAAATATATGGTAATAATATAATAAACAAAACTAAATGTTAAACTAAAATGTTTAAGTAGAAAATCCAGAGTCATGCGTGGACGTCCATGCCTGAAAGGATGATCAATTAATAGTGCATTTCATTAGTACAGCCTGGCTGCTACATACCCTCTGAAACCCTATAGGAGCAGTGAGGATGCACTTTGTTTTTCAACATTAATGCGCAGAATCCTGTGGGAATTTTCATTTTCACAGGATTGCATTTATTTATAATGTTTGAGTTTATTAGAATAACTGTTTTTAAATAACAGACAGCATTTGAATACATTTATAAATAAAGACAAATCAGCTTTTTAGCAGCTTTAATCAGTTAGCACCTGTTCTGCCTTAATAACAACTACACAGCAACTGGTAGGCTCATTTGGTTCCCCATGTTGCTCTCTTTTTGGGTGTGTCTTTTTCTTGAATGTGCAGTTGGGCCCATAATTTGTTGAACAAAGACATAGTTTTGCCTCTGAACAGTCAAGATATGACAAAAATGCAGACTTTCAGCTTCAGTTCAAGGGGGTATACAGTCTATAGGGCTATAGAGCTAATAAAAGTCCAATAAAAACATTATTCTTGTCTATTCATAGATGCTGACAGCATATGCACAACAGAGTTGAAGACAGATCCACCTGAGATTATTGCAGAATATGGAGGAATTCCTGTAATTGTAAACTGTACCACCAGACTGGGCGATCATTACGGACTATACTGGAGAGTCGGGAATGAAAGCTCTGACACTGAAGATGAAGAAATGTTTATCTCCCACTTAGTGCCAGTGTCAGACTGGAATGTGACGGCCGAGTGCAAAATGAAGTTTAATGAGTCTTATGAATGCAGCAAGGAACTCAAAGTTATTTTATTCAGTAAGTTTAATTTGAATTGAATACAGTACAATGCTAAGAAAATAAATAAATGTTGACATTAACTAACTTTGCTTAATTTTGTTTGCCAGATAATCCAGAAGTTTTTCATTCTGTACAGCTTGTGAATGTGATAGGAGAAGAAACACAGTACAGACTGCAGTGTGACATCATCAATGTTGCTCCTGTTCAGTATGTCACTGTTAGCTGGTACAAAAACAGTGAAAAAATCCAGACAGAATCTTTCAATGACACAACAACCAAAACTCCAGTAAATGAGTCCTCTATTCTGAGAGTCAACATCAGCAGAGAAGAAAATGTAGTGGAGTTCAGATGTGAAGCTCAGCTGGACTTTGGACCACACAGACCAAAACTTCCTGCCATTTCTAAAACACACAGAGTTTCAGCCCACTGTGAGTAAATATCCTGCTGTTTACACATGAACAGAAGTTTATTTTTATTTTTTTTAAAGATTAAACACAAGTTACCTTCTTTTCAGCTTTCAATTGTGTAAATGTGAGAACTGATAAAAAACTGTTTATCATTTCAGACGCTCCGGAGCTAAAGACACAAAATAGTGCTGATGACACTTATGCACTTGAGGGCACTGATATCATCTTGAGCTGTGAAGCTGTTGGAAACCCTCTTCCTGTGTATAACTGGATTTGTGATGGGAAAAACATGTTGGAGAACACAACCAGTCTCAGTTTACCTCGAGTACATGGCAATAAAACCTGCGCATGCACAGCTACCAATTATCTGGGAAACATAACTAAGACAATCCATCTTCATGTTGAACCAAGAGGTATATATTCTTACTTCACATCTAAAATTGTGGATGATTTAGATGAAACTGCTGACTTATGTCTTATTTTACACCAAATCATCTCTAACTCTGAATATATTTGCTTGTGAATGGCAGGTTGCCCACTAACACTGACACCTTCTGAAACTGTTGTGAAATTTGGAGATCCAGTTTCAATCAACTGCAGCACATCAGCCAGATATGTTGAAGGAATGGGCTGGGAGGCTCCATTTGGAGGTACAGGATTTGAGCGTCCTCCTGTTGTCACTTGGAGGGTTGAAAAACTAGAAGAGTGGACTCCAAGTCCTTCCTGCTATGCTACTTTGGTTGATGGATCACAGTGTACTGTGAGTCCAGTCATCACTGTTTACAGTAAGTACATGAGACCACAATGTCCACAATGCTTTATTGTGTTATAAACTATATGAATTGAAATTTGTAATATGATATAGCAATGATTTCGCTTATTTATTTACAGAAACTCCAGATTCTGTGTCAGTGTCTGACATGGGTCATGGTTCAATGGTGGAGGGCAGAGAGTATGATCTGAAATGTGACGTCATCAATGTTGCTCCTGTTCAGTATGTCACTGTTAGCTGGTACAAAAACAGTGAAAAAATCCAGACAGAATCTTTCAATGACACAACAACCAAAACTCCAGTAAATGAGTCCTCTATTCTGAGAGTCAACATCAGCAGAGAAGAAAATGTAGTGGAGTTCAGATGTGAAGCTCAGCTGGACTTTGGACCACACAGACCAAAACTTCCTGCCATTTCTAAAACACACAGAGTTTCAGCCCACTGTGAGTAAATATCCTGCTGTTTACACATGAACAGAAGTTTATTTTTATTTTTTTTAAAGATTAAACACAAGTTCCCTTCTGTTCAGCTTTCAATTGTGTAAATGTGAGAACTGATAAAAAACTGTTTATCATTTCAGACGCTCCAGAGCTAAAGACACAAAATAGTGCTGATGACACTTATGCACTTGAGGGCACTGATATCATCTTGAGCTGTGAAGCTGTTGGAAACCCTCTTCCTGTGTATAACTGGATTTGTGATGGGAAAAACATGTTGGAGAACACAACCAGTCTCAGTTTACCTCGAGTACATGGCAATAAAACCTGCGCATGCACAGCTACCAATTATCTGGGAAACATAACTAAGACAATCCATCTTCATGTTGAACCAAGAGGTATATATTCTTACTTCACATCTAAAATTGTGGATGATTTAGATGAAACTGCTGACTTATGTCTTATTTTACACCAAATCATCTCTAACTCTGAATATATTTGCTTGTGAATGGCAGGTTGCCCACTAACACTGACACCTTCTGAAACTGTTGTGAAATTTGGAGATCCAGTTTCAATCAACTGCAGCACATCTGCCAGATATGTTGAAGGAATGGGCTGGGAGGCTCCATTTGGAGGTACAGGATTTGAGCGTCCTCCTGTTGTCACTTGGAGGGTTGAAAAACTAGAAGAGTGGACTCCAAGTCCTTCCTGCTATGCTACTTTGGTTGATGGATCCCAGTGTGCTGTGAGTCCAGTCATCACTGTTTACAGTAAGTACATGTGTACAACTTTGTTAGTGTATTATAAACAGCATGAACTGACAGTTTTTATATAATAAAGCAATGATTTCTCTTCCTGAAAGTGCCACTGTAAATGCTCAGATATGATGGTGGAGGCTGCATGGAAGTGATTCTAAGTTGTTCATAGGAGTGAAAGATTATCTCTTTCTATGTGACATATTGGTGACCAGCCCAGTGTGGACTCTAGCGCTTCCCTAATGACAGCTGCCCTTGGTTTATCCCCATAGAAGACTCTCAATTGAAAAGGAGAAGAAAATGGATGGATGGATGAATGGATTTTTAAAATTGATTTTTCTTTGCTCTGTTCACAGAAACACCAAACATTGTGTCAATATATCCGCTGAATCAAAGTCAAATGATGGAGGAACAAGTACACATAGTGCCTTACAATAAAGAAACAAGAACACAATATTGGTTACGGTGTGACATCATAAATGTTGCTCCTGTTCAACATCTGACTGTGAGATGGTACAAAAATAATAAAACCATCCAGACAGAGTCTTTCAATGACACAACAACTAAAACACTGGTAAATGAGTCCTCGATTCTGAGAATCGACATCAGCAGAGAAGAAAAAGCCACTGAGTTCAGATGTGAAGCTGAGCTGGACTTTGGACCACATGGACTAAAACTTCCTGCCATTTCTCAAACACACAGAGTTTCAGCCCACTGTGAGTAAAAATGTTGAGGTTAACACACAAACAGAAGATTATTTAATTGTATTTTTTAGGCTAGATTAAACAAAAGTTCTATTCATTACAGCTTTCTATTATGTAAATGTGAAAATGATAAGAAAAACTGTCTCTTCAGATGCTCCTGAGATCAACACAAGTTGTACTGTTGACATCTCACCACTTGAGGGCACTAACATCACATTGAGCTGTGAAGCTGTTGGAAACCCTCCTCCTGTGTATAACTGGACTTGTGATGGGGAGAATATGTTGGAGAACACAAACAGTCTCAATATTACTCGAGTCGATCGCAACAAAACCTGCACCTGCACAGCTACCAATTATCTGGGAAACATAACTAAGACAATCAATGTTCATATCACACCAAGAGGTACACATCTTTTATTATTATTTAGTTGTTATTTATTTCTTAAATTTATTTTTATTTGATCTCTAATGTTGTGGGTGTTATTCTTTTGTTGTGGGTCTTATTTTTGATTTGATAACAAATCATGTCTAACTGAAGGTATTGTGAATGGCAGGTTGTCCTCTAACTCTGGCACCGTCTGAAATGGTTGTGAGATTTGGAGATCCAGTTTCAATCAAATGCAGCACATCAGCCACAGATGTTGCTGAAATGGCCTGGGTGACTCCTGCTGGAGACAAAGAATTTAAACCTGGTTCTGATGTCACTTGGATGGTTAAAAACCTGAAATGGTGGACTCCAAGTCCTTTCTGCAGCATCACTCTAAATGACAATTTTCAGTGTTCTGTGAGCCCAGTCATCATTGTTTATAGTAAGTACATCTGTCAAAACTGCATTATTGTACTAGAAATTAAGATGAAACAGGCTATGATGTAAAATACTTTTATTTATTTATTTTTGTATAACAAAGGCATAATTTCAGTTTGCTGACACTGCAACTTTGAAGACGATGTTGTCAAGTAACCTGCTGTAACTCTGATCCAAATGTTGTACTTTCATGTAGAACTGTGAAGAAGACTCTGTTAGTGGCAAGAAAAACCCAACCTTTTAATATCAATGCATTTATGCATTCATTGTTCTCATATTGATGCTAACAAGCGCATCCATTTGTCATATGTTGTAAATGTATTTTTTACTTTGCTTCATTTGCAGAAACCCCAGAGACCGTGTCAATCTCTGAAATGAATCATGGTCTGATGTTGAAGCACAAAGAGGACAAGCAGTACACCAAGACACAATACAAACTGCAGTGTGACATCATCAATGTTGCTCCTGTTCAGTATCTCACTATTACTTGGTATAAAAACAATAAAATCATCAAGACAGAATCTTTCAGTGACACAACCAAAACACCAGTAAATGAGTCCTCTATTCTGAGAGTCAACATCAGCAAAGAAGAAAAAGTCGTTGAGCTCAGATGTGAGGCCAAGCTGGACTTTGGACCACGTGGACCAAAACTTCCCGCTATTTCTCAAACACACAATGTTTCAGCCCACTGTGAGTAAACATCCTGCTGTTTACACAAAAACAGAATATTTCTTGGATTTTTTCATTTCTAAACTGAATTTAACAATGTGAAAATGAGGCATACAACATGTAATTATTTAAACGAATAACAAACATCTTTTTGTCTCTTCAGATGCTCCAGAGGTAAACACAAAAGATAGTAATCATAACTATCTACTTGAAGGTTCTAATATCACCTTGAGTTGTGAAGCTGAAGGAAACCCTCCTTCTGTCTATAACTGGACTTGTGATGGGGAGAATATGTTGGCGAACACAAACAGTCTCAATATAACTCGAGTAAATCGCACTAAAACCTGCACCTGCACAGCTGCCAATTATCTGGGAAGCGTAACCAAGACGATCAATGTTCATGTTGAACCAAGAGGTACACGTCTTTGTTTATTTCAAGCCTAATATTGCTGTGGGACATTTAGAGGACACTGATGACTAAAGAGAAGTGTTAGCTGATGTTTAAATTGATCAATGTATTTTAGGAAGTTTTGAGAAGTAAACTTTGGTTTTATTTTTTTTATCTTACAGGTAAAACCAATAAAATCACTTTTGCAGTCATTTGGGCTTTGCCATTTGTAGCAGCCATCATCATCTCCATCTTCATTGTGTTCTACTGTCGCAATCAGTGGAAAAAACATGGACATTATAGTTTTGTTTCTGACAAAGATATCCCTTTGACACAAACTAATGGAAACAAATAAGATATCTGCTGCTTTCTGTAAATCGAAGCAAAAACTTAATTTAATGTGCTACCTAATTATTTTTCTTTCATTAAAAAAGAAGTTCTACACCCATTTCATACCCTTGTATAAAAAACTCCAAGCTTCACATTCCTGGAAATGTGGGCCCACCCACTTCAACAATGGATCCATGCTGATGGGCTTTTAAAAAAAGTTTTATTTTCTATTATTTCTATTACTTTTCTATTAATTAAATAAATATTTAAAAAAAAAATTATGTCATGTGTTTTCCTTTCTTAAAAAACAAGTAATCAAAAGATAAATAAAAAAAAAAAATATATCACAAGCAAAGTCTGACTACAGAGGCAGTTTCACATTGACCAATAGCTGTTAAATCTGAAATCGCATGTAAGGGTTCAGAGATTTCTCAGGCAGCAGATAATAAAACTTAGAAACTTAACACATCATGTAAGGAAATTTGAGTTTAATATTTTTTTTGTTATAACAATGGTTTTTTTTGCAATAAATCTTACACTGTTGGAAAAAAACATACATAGAGACAAGAGCCCGGCACAGCTTCCTTATCCTGGTCACCAGCTTTTCACACACTGCCAGTCAGTGGTTGTGCTGCTCACTCTGGCACAAACAGGATGTCCAAGCTGATCTCCAAATGTTCATTGAGATTGAGGTCAGGACTGCAGACAGACAAAATGAGCTTCCTCTGTACACAGGCTGGGGTCAGTCTTAGAGATAGGATGAGAAGAGGTATTCTCAGCCTAACTGGCAACCATGGCAGACCCTGGGAGAGACCCAGACCCCCGTGGAGAGATTATATATCTCATCTGGCCAGTTCCCAAGAGGGGAACTACTGTACTGCGTGAGGAAGTTAAGTGTCAGAGGTATGTGATGGTGATTAGTATTTTATGCAGGATTCTTCATAATCTATGATACTCACAATCTGTATCTGTTATCTGTAAAGTCAGCACAATACGTGTGTGTAAATGAGAAGGACACATGCGTAACAATGAAGCTGCAAGGAGTAAAGATAGTGAAGGTAGATGTGTTTAAATACCTGGTAATGTGGGGTCAATCACCCAAAGCAATGGACATTGTACAAGTAAGATTAATAAGAGAGTGCAGTCAGGGGTTCCTTGTGCCAGAAGAATAGCAGCAACGGTGAAAGTTGAAGGTTTGCAAGATGATAGTGAGACCTGTGTCTCATGTGTGATGTTTGAAGATGGTGGCACTAACAAAAAGACAGGAAGTGGATCTGGATGTAGCAGAGTTGAGGGTGTTAAGTTTTTTATTGGGAGTGGTCATTATGGACATACTTAAGAGTCCATCCGTCCGTCCTCTTCCACTTATCTGGGGCCGGGGCCAGCAGCCCAAGCAGAGAAGCCCAGACCTCTCTCTCCCCAGCCACCTCCTCCAGCTTGTCCAGGGAACACCAAGGTGTTCCCAGGCCAGCCGAGAGATGTAATTTCTCCAGCGTGTCCTGGGTCTGCCCCAGGGCCCCCTCCCAGTAGGACAATGCTGGAACACCTCACCCAGGAGGCGCCCAGGAGGCATCCTTGTCAGATGCAAAAAAACACCTCAACTGGCTCCATTCGATGGGAAAGAATGGACTCTTAAGTATGTCCATAATGAGCCCCTCCCGGATTGCTAAGCTTCTCACCCTATGCGGGGATGCGATCACAACCATTAGTAGCATGTAATGTAATTCCCATCATGGGAGATTTTCCACTGGAGCAGTCTCGTGATGACATCCTATGCTCAGCCTTTGACCAAGTGATTGAAATTGATGCTTACGTGGTGTGCCCTGAAGCCATGCGGACCTACCTGTGTTTTGTATTTTTAAAAGATAGGCTGTATCGAGTGAGTTGTGACACTTGCACGGAGGAGACACACACCCACTTGTTGGTGGCTCACTATAACCCCATGGCAGGGCAGGGCATAGGGGGTTTGACAAGAGCGAATTATGACCCAATTTTTTTGGCCAGGCATCCGAGAGGATGTGCGCTGCTGGTGCGCATCCTTTCTGGAATGCCAACTTATTAACCAGCCAACCATACCAAAAGCACCTTTGTGCCCCCTACCATTAATGTAGGTCCTCTTTGAACTTATTGACTGGGTTGTTGGAGTGGCTGAATTTATTCCCTTTGAACTGCTGTTCAGCAGGAAGCTGCGTGGGGTGCTCGACCTGATTAAGGAAAGCTGCGAGGAAGGTCCAAGCCCCTCAAAGAATGAAATTCAATCCGTGCTGGACCTGAGAGTAAAAATCCACACACTGGGGAGGTTGATTTGGGAGAATTTGCTCCAGGCTTAGCAATGTCAGCATTGCCTGTATAACAGAGAGGCCACACTCAGGCAATTTTCACCCGGAGACAAAGTTCTTGTATTACTCCCTTCTTCTAGCTCAAAATTACTCGCCAAGTGGCCAACACTCTTCAAGCCAAGGATCATCAAAGATTGCAATCTGCCTCAGAGTGCAGAATTGGATGAGGTGCTTGTTTCTGCACAGCATGATCCTGACGAGGGTGTATGGGACTGTGAAGTGTCTGCCGTCCTTCTGCTGCTTAACTTGTTACCTCCAATATCTAAGGGAAGAAAGTCTTCAAAGATTAGCACATCTAATGCTGCTGACCACCTGATGAAATTCATGAAGGTGGGAGGAAGCGTGGAGGTTTTTCTCAAGGAAACCGGCCCCGCTCAGCCCTTCCTCCTGTGTCTTCTACACTTTCATCCAGACCACGATGTATGGCATTGATGTTGGCAGTGTGAAGGAGAATCCTTGGATCAGGGAAATCAGAGCAAGAATTCTTTACAGTACAGTTTGAATACATCCACTATTCAGCACTTTGACTGGAAAAGTTCATCTGTTACATTTGTAAGATACTCCACACAAGTTACTCAGTGGTATTTAGACATTTGAATTACCAGCATGGTTTGTACCCAGGAACGTTTTTGCATTTGACCTGCGGAGAGCCTGAATGTTCATTTATCATTTGCATGTAGTCTGCTTACAAGCAGCACTTCCCAAACAGACGGAGACTGTGTTGATTTGGATATCACCAGCAATTTTGATTTTGAGCCCGTACCTAATGATGGAGCCTCCGGCTTCATTAAATATAACACAGGAAAAGAGAGAGCGAGAGAGCTCATTAACTAAAACACCACACACCTGTCCCACCAACCTCTCTGGCACTGCCCCTTGAACTCACTGCACCACCCCTTCCCTGCAGCTGAGCCAGGGAGCACACCTTCGTCACACTCACCATTTCCAACACCAGGCCAAAGAGAGAAGAACTTCACATCTTTACGTTCACCGTTCACCAAGTAAAAATTGGGAGTAAATGACAGCTTTATAGTAAGAGAGTGAGCAGTGATGGTATGGAACTAATAAAGAAAGCATTTCACTACATTTTCACTACATATCGTACTGTGTATGACTGTGTACGTGACAAATAAAAATTTGAATTTGAAATGAAACTCAAACTTTAATAAACTGCATGCAATAGAAGTGAACAACTGATGCATTTATTTATTTAGATAAATGCTAACTGACCTCTATAATTTATGTAGAGGAAGGCAATATTGCTTCTACTACATAATCTATTCATTAGACATTGCTTACTTTAGAACTAAATATAACAGCTTCTATGTGGAACCTGACAGTGACTGGTAACAGCTACAGTCGGGTTAATATCATAGCAATCCAAGGGGACTCCCTCTCCTGGCACAATGTCTCACCAGTTTGGATTCCACTTCCACTGATCCCATCTGATTGCTGTCTGCTGTATGTTGACTTTTTCCCATTAATGTGGTTATTTAAATTATCATAAATGAGCCTGGTAGTATCAAATATGTGCCCAATCCAATATGAATGATGTGTGGTATCGGAGTGGACACTACTTAACCAACCTGAAGAGAGTTTCCATGGTGATCAAACTCACATAACAAGGTTAAATTATGGACATATGCAAAGGTAAGACATGATGTAGATGATTTTCACATGTGTAGAGAGAATAAAACAAACTTAATCTGTGTCTGTGTGTTTAATAAAAACATTATTTTCAACTTAACCCAGTCTGTGAACTGTTTGTGTACCAGAACTCCAAAAAAAAAAAAAAGAACAGAAATCAAAACCCAAACAATAAACACATTTCTTAAATTTCAAAACCTAAGAAAATCATGTACAGGATCATAACAAACTCATACACTATTGAGGTACTTAAGTGGAGTTTCAACTTATGTAAATAGTCTAAATATGAAACATGAATCATGATTTGCATCTCCAAAGCGTGAAATGGACACGGTGGACTGAGATGTCATTAAACATTTTGCTGTGATACTGGGTTGTGGTAGGACATGCCTAGAAGGGCCAGGAGGCATCCTGATTTAATGCCTGAACCACGCCAACTGGCTCTTTCAATTTGGAGAAGAAGTAGCAGCTCTATTCTGAGCCCCTACCAAATGCCCAAATGCCCAAATTCCTTGTGTCATTTTCACTATGTCCTTCGCTACAAGTGAAAAACCTGGGTGTTATTTTTGACTCTGAGCTTGGTTTTATCCCACATGTTAAACATGTAACCAAAATTGGATTTTATCATCTAAAAAATATAGCCAGAGTCCGCCCTATTCTCTCTCGGGCCAACACGGAGATGCTGATGCATGCTTTTATTACCAGTCGCATTGATTACTGTAATGCCCTGCTCTCTGGTCTTCCTAAGAAGAATATTTCAACTTTACAACTCTTGCAAAACTCGGCAGCTCGTGTGCTGACGAAGACCAGAGGGCGGGCCCACATTACACCGGTTTTAGAATCGCTGCACTGGCTCCCCGTGTGTTTCAGGATCGATTTTAAAGTTCTTTTATTGGTTTTTAAATGTCTTAATGGTCTTGGGCCTTCTTATCTCTCAGATCTGCTTTTACCATACGAACCCTCGCGGACCCTGAGGTCCTCTGGTACTGGCCTTTTGATTGTCCCTAAAGTCAGGACACATACTCACGGAGAGGCAGCTTTTCAGTGGTATGGTCCTTGTCTGTGGAACAGCCTGCTGGAGGAGCTCAGGGCCGCAGAGAACGTACATGTTTTTAAGAACAGGCTCAAGACCCACCTTTTTAATTTAGCTTTTACTTAGCGTTTATTTATTTTTTATGCTTATTTATTCTATCCTGTTATTCTATTATTAATTTAGGATTTACCTAATATTTCTTGATTTTATTCTTATTCATTTTTTAATCTTCTTACTCTATTTATATTTATATTTATATTTATATTGTATCCTGTTCTTATTTATTTTATCATTTTACCCTGTATACATCGTATTGCGTCATATCTCCAGTGTTTCCTCGGAGGGCGCTCTCTGCACCGGGGCTGTTATTGACCGTGGCTGCTGGGTCTCTGGGGTCCTCTCAGCCTGGTTGGGGGGCTCCTTTGCCTCCCTCCGGCTGTGTGCCCAGCCCGGAGGCTGCGGTCTGTGACCGGCTCCCGGTGCAGACGGCTCTCTGTTATAATGTTTCCTCACTTGGCTCATGCGAGCCCAGCCCAATTTTTACTCTTTAAGTGTGCGCGTGTGTGTATGTGTGTGTGTGTGGGTGGGGGTGGGGGGATATATGTGTATTGAGAGTGTGGGGAGTGAGTTGGAGGGTGGGGTGGGCTGCTTTTAACTATGTAAAGCACTTTGTGCTACATTTTTTCTGTATGAAAAGTGCTTTATAAATAAAGATTGATTGATTGATTGATTGATCTCCAAGGGAGAGGCCAGCCCCCTTTTGGAGGATTTAACCTTTGCCACTTGGATCCATGGTCTCATTTTCTGAGTCACTACCTAGAACTTGTACTGACCAGTACATCTTTGCCTTCACACTCCACGCTCTGTGTTCAACACAACAGAGTAGTACAAAATCAGCATCAACACAGATACTGTACCAATCTGTTTGCTCTTGAGATCTTGAGACTCTTAAGCGTCTCCACTTGTGGCAGCAACTTGTTTCCAGCTGAGAGCCAGGGCATCAGACTTGGAGGTAATTTAGATCCCAGTCACTTCAAACTTGGCTGCAAACTGCGCCAGTGCAAACTGCAGGTCATTGCTCAATAAAAGCCAACAACCCTAGCTTTTAAAATCAAATTATATCACTGCCACTGAAGTCAAGTTGGACAACAAGTTATGGATTATTGATAACATGGCAACTATACAGTTATAACAGCTGCAACTGAAACTTGATATGGTTGGGGTCTATAAAGTTTTGGACAATCAAACATTTAAACTCAATTAAAATGTAACTGAAGTGCAGATTTTCAGCTTTATTAAAGGGGTTTAACAAAAATAATTGTGATTTTATGATAGGGAAATTGAAACTGTATCTGTGTAGTTTCTCAGTAATCCGGGTCATAGTCTTTAGAGCTAAAGAACATGATGATTAAACTTCCTAGAGTTTAAAGAACTCCAGTCGCCTTCTTTTTAAGATTCTAACACTACTGAAAAAGAGCAAGGAGTCCTTGAGAAGCTTTAGAATAAAGAGAATGAGATGTTTACCACCACCATCTGTGGTGTATGTGATTACACACATCTACACTCATGCTTAGTTGCAGAATGCTCCACTAACCTATCAAATCAACATTACAAGTGGTTTTTAGTAGTGTCATGATGTATATCTGCACAAAGCAAAATCACAGGATTGTTTTCCAGTATCTGTGTTGTAGATGGCATGGGGATTGGAGGCAGATATGAGAATGCAAGGCAGGGCTTTTTGCTAGGCTAGTGAAAACAGCAACACAAACCCCTGGTGCCAAGCATTTTCCTCTTCTTAACACTAAATGTCTTGCCTGGAGCTACAAATTGCTAAACACAACCATACTCATATGCTCACGAATGCTGTGTATTGTGACTAAAACAAATCATGAATTTGTTTTGGGGTTTTTTTTAAAACAAAAAAGAACTTTATATGCTGTACTATTACAAACCTTCTTAGAATTGACGTGTTTACCTTTGCAGCCTTTTACAAAATAGTGAATGAGCCTACAGATTGGTGAACTTGTGTGTCAGTGAAGCTTGTTGTACAACATGGTTTGAGTGCTCAATTAGGGTAGAAAGCATGCACACTGAGACATACTATCTTTTTGCTGTTTGCAGATAAAAAAGTATCAGCAAAATGTGCTAGCCTGTCACATCATTTCTTTCACTTTGATAGCTTGATAACTGTCATTCCCCTTAAATGATGTGGCCTCCTTTAATTTCCAACATATTATCTATTGTGATTTTCTTCCCGGTGAGTTATGATGTGTTTTCAAACTGTTTCTTTAATCTTTTGAGCAGTGTATCTATTTCCTGTCAAATGTATTTAACTGCTCAGATAAACAGCAGAGGCTGGTAGCATTAATGACTCCCTGGTTTCGATCCTATCTGTCTGAGAAAAACAGCTAGCAGCATTATCACTGAACAAAAGACTTTATGTTTTTATAATACTTGCCTTTTGAGCTTGCAGTTAAGAACAGGATATGAACAATAGAACACAAAAGTGTGGATAATTTCTGTGTTGCACCACTTCCTCCAGTGTCTTCTTTTCTTTTTTTCACCACTTCCTCAAATGTCTAAAGAGAAAGAGAGCACATGGTGTGGTTGCGAGAGCATGCCTGTCATGACAGACCATTAAGGCTGATCTCTTTGCATACGTTTTTACTTTTTCAGATTCCTATGCCCATCTTACCACCGTGGTTTTACACTCAGATTTTCAATTGCTTATTTAAACAAAACTGAGAAGTTGTTTATGAGACTTTCCCTAGTGGTAAGGGAACTTTATAAAATGCCTTTCATGTTTTTATTTAATACTACTGAATTTCAAAATGCTATATGTTGACATATTATAAAACTGTATTTGCATGTTGCTTTTTGTACATCCTCCCTTAATGCATATTTTCCCTTCACTCAAGGGCATAGCTGGACTGACCGCAGAGTACTAGCTGATGCATGTGGGTCTGGTGTGAGCAGAGTCGAGCTCAGGGAGGGTGGAAAGTCATCTAGAGGAGACAAGATGGGTCGAAAATGGGAGCAGTATAGGTGACCTTTTGCCCTTTGAAAGCCAGGAATTAACACTTACAATAAATAACTAAATAAATAATAATAACTAATTAAAATAACTAATAATAACTAAAGAAATGAATAATACAATAAATAACTCTGTCATATACACTATTAAACACTATTATTAGACACTATTAAAGCCACTACCACGATGGCGTTCAATGGAGGATCCTACTCCCTCAAACAAGTTTCCATGATGACCAAACCAGCATAAAAAGGGTTATATTCTGAACATGTGCAAACAGAAAAAGATGATGTGGATGATTCTCACATAAGTGTAGAGAGAATGAAACAAACTTTCTGTGTCTGTGTTTATTAAAAACATAAAAACTATGACATGTACATTGACTGTGAATAACTGGGTGATCACTAAAATGGATTAGGTTGACAAATCTGCCTTCTGTGGTGCATTTTTGTGCTAGAATTTGTATTTCTCTATAAACTCACATAATTTCTCTCTTCTTTGTAGAAATTAGACACTTTGTAAAAGAACAGTGAATAATGGCACAAAACATAGGGGGAGGGGCATCACTAAGCTACCGTTACTTCACAAAGCGCTGGCTCTGGATGTGGTTTAGTATTTTGGGTTTCACAGTGTTTCCTGTACACAAGAGCATTGAATTTCCTCTATGTTTTCTTTCTGCATGTGATACTGCCAGCCTGTCAGGCGGACATCATATCTCCTGCATCGAACTGATATTCATCTAACCTGGGTCCTTAAGCTGGACATCGTCTGGACGATCCTGAAACACTGCTCACTTCCTTCCATCTCATTATTCCTCCTGCATGCTGTTCAAGCATGCTATCTGTGAGGATGCTAAGCTTCTTCATACTCATCTTTTCACTATGTGGTGAGTAATAAAGATGTTCTTTAAGTACAAAGGGATTTTCCTTAACTCTGTATCTATCTGAAAAGTTGTTTATTTTATTGAGTTGACAGGAGTAAAACCTTTTAGTTAACTTTGAGTTTCTTTTTGGCCTAACTTTCGGTATCTTGGTGGTAAATGGTAAAACTAATAATTTCTATATGTGTTTTTTTTTAAATAAAATACTCCCATTTTAATGAGGTACTAATGGAATTCGAAGGACTATCAATGTAACCTCTGACTTTTAAAAGAATAAATGAAAACCCATTTTAAGTGGGAGAGGTGAACGTTACTTCTGGTACAAAGTTCCGTTTTCATCAAACTGAGAGAGCGTGGGCCATATTGAACTTTACAGTCTGATGAAAAATAAAGCTTTCACAGGACTCTTTGCAGTCTTGTGAAAGACTAATTATACCCCATCATTCAGTAGCTTTTAAAAAACCTTTAGCAGCAATGACTTGCAGTAACCACTTTCTTTACAATGTTATCAGTTTCTCACATAGTTGTGGGAAATTTTTTTGTGTGTGTGTGTAGGTGGTCAGAGATGTTATGATTAAGCTGCGACCACGCCACCTAGTGGAATTTCACCCCTAGGAAATATACAGAGTGTTTTCAAACATCCTAACCAAAACACTGGTTTGAAAGTGCACTACTAAAGCACACTGTAAAAAAATATTCCGTAGAAAAACAGAAAATGTCCTGGTAATTTTCTGCCAGTACATTTTCTGTTTTTTTACGGAGGTTTGACGGACCTTTCTGTAAATGATAAAACGGAAAATTCTGTAGATTTACAGTATACTCTCTGTACTATTTACGGACATTTCCTTCAGCTATAAAACAGAAAATTCCGTTTATTCACAGTATATTTTCTGTATCATTAACTGATATTTTCCGTTAATAGAAAAATTGAAATTTCTGTTTATATTACTATTTCCAAGCACTTCTTTTCACTGTAACTCATTAAATATAGTTCTTTATATCCTTAAACGTACATTTCTATGCAATTACAACCTAGTACACCATGTACTCAAAAATTCATAAATTAAAACTTAAATTAATTTGTGCTTCGTACACAACAACATTGGTACAATTAATGTTAAATATTCTTTTATTCTCCTTAACTCAAACACTATACTAAAATATAATGACAGCATCCATCTTGTCATAAAACTACTAAACAGCTGATACATGAACAAAATAACTCACAAGCTTTCAAATTTGAGCATTTTTATTTCCTTGAAATCAGGTTGCCCTCATGTAAATGTGTTTATTTACATTCATTCAAGTGGCTACCAAGTGTTTTCTTCAAACAGGACACCTGACAAACAAAAAATGTCATATTTAACGACATGTTCACATTTAATAATATCCAGAGTACCTTTGAGTTAGAATCACTGCCTTGTGGTAGTTTTGCCTCAGCCAAATGGTTAAGGTGTGGTTTACATCCATCTCTGTCCACTTATGATACAGTATACACATGTAGTCAGTTATAGCCAAACACCTTTGATTACTGAATTGCATTCACTTCATTAATGAAGTGAATGTAATTCACATTTGTGTGAACATTTGTCTGAGATTAACTCTTTGGGCTCTTTACCTTACAATATAACATACTTGAGTCAAAATTTGTTGACTGTTTAAGTGGTGCCACATGAATACAACTGAACAGATCTAAAGAAGATGTTCCTGAACTTTGGGTTTATTCGAACAGGACTGATGGATAACCACAGGACTTTTCCCCATATGATAACTACAACACATAATAAATTAAGACAGATTACTGTCCCAAACTTAAAGATAAAAGTGTATTTACGGGACTTGTTTTGTCAGTGAGGAGCAAAGTATAATTAGAAGTGCTTGTTCTGATGAAAAGTTAAACTGTAAACAGCAGCATAGTGAATAAGGATCTGTGTCCACGAATCCTCAGCAGTGACAACACTTAAACATCATAGTTCAAAATCCTTAATGCACACCTTTTTCTCCACGGTGTTCAAATTCTCTAAGCTGGTTAAGTAGAGGAAAAAGTCTGACATATTTCATGACCATTAAATGTTAGACAAGGCTCTGAAAACGAGGTTACAGTTACAAACAAAAACCTCTGCTTGTGCGCACAGACCCTAAATCACAACAAATAAGACAATAGTAAGACAAATTACTACAAAGTCTTGTTACCGCTCTTCATATAACAGTGTGACAAAGTCCTGAATGCAGCCTGCATGTTAGTACATCAAGGTCCATCTGAGCTTTAAGTAAAATACACACAGCTTTTCCTTGGATTTTAAGAGTTGCTCAGTTCATACAGGAACTGCAGCAGTCGGAGTTAACGTGTCGCTGTGTTGCTCCTCCGTGTCAGCCATTGAGACTAGTCGCAATTTATTCTGAGGAAAAAAAGAGAAACAACAAGACATTTTTAAAAAGTTTGTATTTTTATAATTTTTTTTTACCTAGAGCATAAACAACATAAACAAAAAAAGGATTAGGGCTGTGCGATATGACGATATATATCAGATTACGATATAAAAATGTCTATCGTTTCATATTATACACTATTCTTTGTTTTGTGGTGTTGCAAAATAAACTGTTTATGGCAATATTTTTTTCATGGTTTTGATGGTCACTGTAGTTGCTATATTATTTCTTAAAGTTCTCTCCTTCTCTTATACTTAAAATAACCACACTATGGACGGACAAGTGACTGTTTTTACGCGTACTTTCGTTACCAACAATGAGGATAAAACCATCGTGTGGCTCCGCCGTCCGCTTGTTTATTTTCCACATAAACCTTTCACAATAAAGCTCAAGTTTCTGTTGAGACTTTTCAAACTAAACTGAAATGATATACATTATTCTCAAACATAAAATTTCAGAATATGCATCAAACAAATGACCTCAAATAAAAACATCAAGTAACTATAAATGGCGCTTACAGTCACCACGCAGATGAAGGCACAGAGAATACCAGCATGGCCAGCAAGGATGAGGCAGAACCAGAAGGACCAGTCAAAAGAAATCAAGGACCTTATTGTTAAATGAGGGGCTACCTCTGTAGCATGGACATGGTTTGGTTATGAAAAGTCTGACACGCCCCAGAAAACTGTACTATGCAAATTATGCCACAAACTGGTCCCCACCACCACTCGAACACGACAAACCTCTTTAACCACCTACACAAGAATCACATGAAAGAGTTTCGAGAGAGTTTACGAATGAAAAGCAAAAAAGAGTCGTCAGGTGCTCAAAATAATCCTTAGACTCAAACGTTAGAACAGGCTTTTCCTTGCAGCACGCCATGTAATAAATACTCAGAAAGAAAATGGTGGCCATTTAAACTCATGTCTAAAAATGTATAGTTTCATGCATCGGTCAAAACACTCGACTCCAGGTACACGACGCCCAACTGAAAACATTTCACATAAGTCGAGTTGCCCGAGAATCACAGAATTTACAGAAAATGCACTATTTTGTGATATATATCGTTATCAGGAGAGATACGTCTTATATTGGGATATGAGATTTTGGTCATATCACGCAGCCCTACAAAGGATTATAATTCACGTAGAGTTGCATACACATAACACCATTCTGTTGCAACAAAAGCAGTTTATAATTAAAGTAACATACATACCTTGAAAAACTAAATCAACCACAACATTAAACTCACCTTGTGTTTGTAGAGAAGGTGATCAGGGTTTTTCTTCATTTCCTGAGACCAGCTGCTCTGGATCATCACCAGCTTGTATCTTCATCTTTTTTTTCCACTCGGGGAAGTCTTTCCTTTTCTTGGCCATTGCTCTGCACTGGAAAACCAAAGTGTGTGATCAAAGGTGAAATAAGGGATATCTTTCCACTGCAGGACTTAAAGTGCTTCAAGTAGTGATAGCTGTTGATCCATTTCTCAAATAATCTGTAAGGATCTGGATTTTTAAGAAAGATACAAATATCTCTGCTTATATTTGGCTAAAAGCTTGATATAGACAAGGCATATAGAGCCCCTGCACACCAGCACTGCGCTTACATTATAGTTCAACCTTTGGAATACAAGCGCGCTGATCCACACAGGTATGCACACGGGTGTTCACTGCTCGTAGACCCAAATTACACCTTTCTTGGCTGCTACTTCGAAGCACATCTGTCCTGCGTGCTGCACAACAACATTGAATATTTAGTATTTACTGCTGTTTACACTTAGCTAGATTAATGCGATGGTGTTGTGTTTAGTATGTTGCTTTGTTTTTTTTCTGCTTGTTTTCTATTCTTCTCTCAACAGGTGATCCAGGAGATTTTTTTTTTCTCTCCCCCTTTCTCACTGTCCCTCTCCCCTTCTGTTTTTCCTTTCCTTCCTCTTTCTTTCTCCCTTTCCTATCCCTCACTCATGTCTGTCCCGTCTGTAACATCTGAAAATAAAATATAATAAATAATAAAAACAAAGATCGACCAAATGGACCAATACGGCAATGCCACGATGATCCATTTGGCAAAGTAAATCCATTGGGTATCCTTGTTGGTCTTCAGACAACAATTCTGATGGCTAAAGAACCAAATGGGACAGGCAAAAAAAACAACAAAAAAAAACCAACAAAAAAAAACATTATAGTTCAATCAAGAAATAGTTATTATTGATTTATTATTGAATTTTTTTAGTAATAATTTTTAGTATTTAATCACATTAGCACAGTGGGGTGACAAAAATATTCCACATACAAGAAATGCTGCTCAGCATTTCATAAATTACATTTTCAACAAATGTTGGAGTAAAAACACAGTTACAGGGAAAATGTGTCTGTCTGTAAATATTAACTAAACATTTCTATGTGCTACAAAATAGACATACTGTAATTGTAAATGTGCTGAGGTGAAACTATACTTTCAATAATTTTACCACTACAGTCTGTTAACCACCGAAATAATCTATGCTGGTCAGCTAGCTAAAAGTCTTTACTTTAGCAGCCCAAATCAGAGGCTAACATTAGCATTTGCTAGCGTCAGCCAGGAAGGTCTGAGGCTTAAACTAGGGTTAGTGTAACTTTGCCTGAAACCCTTTAAAGTGTACAGTAGAGCCAACTGTAAAACACAGGTATTGATACAGTACTTATTAGAGTCCTAGAATAATTTCTAGAACCATGAAGTTCTCACTTTCCCAGTTATCCACATCGCTGACTTTCGCTAATTAGCTAGTTAGCAGTCACAGCTGTGTAATACCCAGAGAGACACAGACAGCTAACTATAATATTTATGAAAACTGGTTCAGCCACTGAAGGGCAAAACTGGTGGTATCACAGTAAAAATTATTTTAACATTAACTAAAATAAAGCTTAAGTCATGTTAAACCTAAATAACAATTATTTTAAAAAATGAGTCAGCAAAATATTCCTGACTTGTCTGGAGACAGCCGAAACCAGTTAACAAATAAATTAACAATTCTTTCTAAATAAAAACACGGAGTCTTTTGAAAAACATTATTTTAATAAAACGAAACATGAGTTTTAATACTTACCACAGAAATTTGAAGGCAGTTTCTCCAACTTCAGAATCCAAAATCCAGATGAAGCCTGAAAGAAGCCTAATGGCTGCTCTTGCGCTTACTTTTCCCTCCTTTTCAGGTTCTTTTTCCCACAATGCATTGCAGTAGTTGAGAAATACAGAAAAATACCTGTAAATGACTAATACGGAAAATTCCTTCACGTTTATACAGTAGATTGTACTGTATTTTTACGGATTTTTTTTTACAGTGCAGATTTCTTCCAATATTAAAATACCTTTAATACATTTGTTAAAAACAAATTATAATTCCAGTCTGGTTCACAATATAAACTGATCTTAAACATCTAACATGCTGAGTGAGGCTTTGTAGAGTCTGACGTGCAGCTCTTTTTTATTGGACTTTATCTGAGCATTGTACAGTCTGACTTTGGGTTGAATTTGCTTGATGATCAGTTAAACATCCTCATGGATTTGATTAGCAGCATGTGGATGCCTCTTCAAACCTCATAAACCCTCTTAAAACTTGTGAAAGCAGTAGGGGGTATACTTATTTAGTACTATATTTATTTATAGTGTTTAAATAACAGACAACATATAAATGCACTTTAATTTCAAAATGAATTGTATTAGTTTTAATGAGTATTTAGCACAGTTTCTTTCCAAAGATATATATTTATTTTTGCATCTTATTGTGAACGCTCTGTGTTTTGACTGATGAAGGTGTCTCTTAGATGTAGACGTTAATAATGTGCCAACATCCTAGAGGGTCCTTGAAATGTTAAACGTTGTTTTCTGTCTTTTAGGACTTTTGGTATTCTATCTTTTTAAGAATTATTACACATGACTAGGACACTTAACTAAATTTTTAATATCTCTGATTTACTTTGCTTTGTCATTGTAATATTGGCCTTCTTTACTTGCACTGAGATCTCACTGGCCCTCACTTGGTCAATGTTTCAAGGATTTCTGAACCTCTGAACATGAGGGATATGCTTAAAAACAGTTGAGGCAAATGAGTGGCTGCATTTTAATATCCTGCATTTTACCATATATTACTGATTCTTTTTGATTTTGTTTTGTACTGTTTATTATTAATACTTAGTGTGAAAAAATGTGAAGCAGGACAAATAAAACCTAATAAGCACATCAATCTTGTCTATTTACAGATGCTGACAGCATATGCCCACCAGAGCACAACCCTCTTACTCTGAGTCCACCTGAGATCATAGAAGAATATGGAGGAAATCCTGTCACTGTAAACTGCACCACAGCACTGGCTGAACATAAAGGGATGTACTTTACAGTTGGAAATGAAACCTCTCGCATCATAGAAAAACAAATGTCTATCTCCCAGTCAGTGTCACTGTCAGATTGGAATGTGACGATCAAGTGCAAAGTAAAACTAAATGAGTTTAATGAATGCAGCAAGGACCTTCAAGTTATTACATTCAGTAAGTTTAATTTGAAATGAATACAGAGCGATGCTAAGAAAACTAAAAGCAACGATCATGAGTAACTAACTGTTATCTAACTTTGTTTGGCAGAGAATCCAGAAGTTGTTCATTCTGTACAGCTTGTGAATGTGATAGGAGAAGAAACACAGTACAGACTGCAGTGTGACATCATCAATGTTGCTCCTGTTCAGTATGTCACTGTTAGCTGGTACAAAAACAGTGAAAAAATCCAGACAGAATCTTTCAATGACACAACAACCAAAACTCCAGTAAATGAGTCCTCTATTCTGAGAGTCAACATCAGCAGAGAAGAAAATGTAGTGGAGTTCAGATGTGAAGCTCAGCTGGACTTTGGACCACACAGACCAAAACTTCCTGCCATTTCTCAAACACACAGAGTTTCAGCCCACTGTGAGTAAATATCCTGCTGTTTACACATGAACAGAAGTTTATTTTTATTTTTTTTAAAGATTAAACACAAGTTCCCTTCTGTTCAGCTTTCAATTGTGTAAATGTGAGAACTGATAAAAAACTGTTTATCATTTCAGACGCTCCAGAGCTAAAGACACAAAATAGTGCTGATGACACTTATGCACTTGAGGGCACTAATATCATCTTGAGCTGTGAAGCTGTTGGAAACCCTCTTCCTGTGTATAACTGGATTTGTGATGGGAAAAACATGTTGGAGAACACAACCAGTCTCAGTTTACCTCGAGTACATGGCAATAAAACCTGCGCATGCACAGCTACCAATTATCTGGGAAACATAACTAAGACAATCCATCTTCATGTTGAACCAAGAGGTATATATTCTTACTTCACATCTAAAATTGTGGATGATTTAGATGAAACTGCTGACTTATGTCTTACTTTACACCAAATCATCTCTAACTCTGAATATATTTGCTTGTGAATGGCAGGTTGCCCACTAACACTGACACCTTCTGAAACTGTTGTGAAATTTGGAGATCCAGTTGCAATCAACTGCAGCACATCAGTCACAGATGTTGAAGGAATGGGCTGGGAGGCTCCATTTGGAGGTACAGGATTTGAGCGTCCTCCTGTTGTCACTTGGAGGGTTGAAAAACTAGAAGAGTGGACTCCAAGTCCTTCCTGCTATGCTACTCTGGTTGATGGATCACAGTGTACTGTGAGTCCAGTCATCACTGTTTACAGTAAGTACATGTGACCACAATGTCCACAATGCTTTATTGTGTTATAAACTATATGAATTGAAATTTGTAATATGATATAGCAATGATTTAGCTTATTTATTTACAGAAACTCCAGATTCTGTGTCAGTGTCTGACATGGGTCATGGTTCAATGGTGGAGGGCAGAGAGTATGATCTGAAATGTGACGTCATCAATGTTGCTCCTGTTCAGTATGTCACTGTTAGCTGGTACAAAAACAGTGAAAAAATCCAGACAGAATCTTTCAATGACGCAACAACCAAAACTCCAGTAAATGAGTCCTCTATTCTGAGAGTCAACATCAGCAGAGAAGAAAATGTAGTGGAGTTCAGATGTGAAGCTCAGCTGGACTTTGGACCACACAGACCAAAACTTCCTGCCATTTCTCAAACACACAGAGTTTCAGCCCACTGTGAGTAAATATCCTGCTGTTTACACATGAACAGAAGTTTATTTTTATTTTTTTTAAAGATTAAACACAAGTTCCCTTCTGTTCAGCTTTCAATTGTGTAAATGTGAGAACTGATAAAAAACTGTTTATCATTTCAGACGCTCCAGAGCTAAAGACACAAAATAGTGCTGATGACACTTATGCACTTGAGGGCACTGATATCATCTTGAGCTGTGAAGCTGTTGGAAACCCTCTTCCTGTGTATAACTGGATTTGTGATGGGAAAAACATGTTGGAGAACACAACCAGTCTCAGTTTACCTCGAGTACATGGCAATAAAACCTGCGCATGCACAACTACCAATTATCTGGGAAACATAACTAAGACAATCCATCTTCATGTTGAACCAAGAGGTATATATTCTTACTTCACATCTAAAATTGTGGATGATTTAGATGAAACTGCTGACTTATGTCTTATTTTACACCAAATCATCTCTAACTCTGAATATATTTGCTTGTGAATGGCAGGTTGCCCACTAACACTGACACCTTCTGAAACTGTTGTGAAATTTGGAGATCCAGTTTCAATCAACTGCAGCACATCAGTCACAGGCGTTGAAGGAATGGGCTGGGAGGCTCCATTTGGAGGTACAGGATTTGAGCGTCCTCCTGTTGTCACTTGGAGAGTTGAAAAACTAGAAGAGTGGACTCCAAGTCCTTTTTGCTATGTTACTCTGGTTAATGGATCACAGTGTACTGTGAGTCCAGTCATCACTGTTTACAGTAAGTACATGTGACCACAATGTCCACAATGCTTTATTGTGTTATAAACTATATGAATTGAAATTTTTAATATGATATAGCAATGATTTCGCTTATTTATTTACAGAAACTCCAGATTCTGTGTCAGTGTCTGACATGGGTCATGGTTCAATGGTGGAGGGCAGAGAGTATGATCTGAAATGTGATGTCATTAATGTGGCTCCTGTGCAGAATCTCACAGTGACGTGGTACAGAGGCAATGAAACTGTGAAAACAGATACATTTAATCACTTCAATATGACTCCAGTAAACGCATATTCTACCCTGAGAATCTCCACTCCGAGAGATTACAATGGATTAACTTTTAGATGTGAGGCTGAGCTGCACCTCGGACCCAAAGGACCAAAGTTCCCCCCTAATGTAACCTCACCACCTTACACTGCTGTTGTTCTTTGTAAGATTCCCACCAACTTACTTCATGTTTCTGATCTAAGACACAGCTCTGTGATCTATGAAATATAAATTAATCTATGTTGATATTCCTTCCTAGATAAACCATTCATGGAATCTTGTCCAGACCACGTCACTGTTGTTGAAAATGCTGCCTTCAGCAAGAGCATTTTATCCTGTCAAGCTGATGGGAACCCTCCTCCCACTGTTCAGTGGTTCTATGAGGGGAAAATCCTTAATTCATCTAAGCCACTGACCAGGACTGACTCAGGAAAGTACACGGCTATAGTTGAAAACAGTCGTGGCAGAAGCAACACCTCAGTTCATATCACAGTGGAATGTGAGTGCATCAGACCTGGGTCATTTTATATTTTAGCCGAATAATGATAAAACACACTAAAGTACTGACAAGATAATATTTTGTTTTCAATTATTTACTCTGAAAATTAATTTGTATAATTTTTACAGACAGTCCTTCTTTCACCTGCAAAGAGCACTATGAGATCACAGTGAATGATAAACATCAAAGTATCTGTGAACCAGTAGGATTACCTACACCCACCCTCACCTGGTTTAAAGATGGTAAACAGATGGTTTCCCCACAGCTCTGGAAAAAGAACGATAGTGGAAAATACTTGCTTAAGGCACACAACACGCATGGAACAGCTGAACACACACTGTATCTTGAAATTTTGTGTAAGTTTAAAGTTTTTAATTTTTCAGAATGATATAGTCTTTTTATGATTTTTCAACAGTGAAAATAAGTAATTTGAGATGATAACATATTTTGAAGGATATTATTTCTGTTTCAAAATTTGGTATTTTTTCCAGATGCCCCTGAATTCAAAGAAGGAAATGAAAGCAAGGAGGTACTGCAGGGTGAGAATGTTACTTTAAGCTGTAGTGCTGACAGTAACCCACCCTCAAACATCACCTGGATCTACACAGCTGCAGTGAATTCAAACATGACCACTGAGGGGCACCAGAAGACTGTCACTATCACTAGAGCCACGTCTACCAATGCTGGTTATTACATTTGTGTTGCAGAGAATAAAGTTGGGAGAAATACACGATTCATCACACTGATGATAACAGGTATGATTATTGACTCAGTGCAGAAGAGCTATGGGAATGTAGAAAGTGAAAGATTACTGATGTTCAATTTCAACAATGCATGGGATTGAGAAATTAAATGAATCTTATGTTTTGAATTTTGTTTCTCTTACAGGTAAAAGCAGTCAAATCCCATTTCCAATCATTTGGGTGTCGCTCACTCTATTGATCATCATTCTGATTCTTCTTGTGGTCTGTTGTCGCATTTGCCAAAAAAAACGTGGACATTACAGTTTTTTTCCTGTCAAAGTGTCAAATGTCTCAAATATCCCTTTGACTAGTGTACAAGCCAATGGAAAAGCTAAGGATTTTTAACGAATCCTGTTCTGTATATCAAATGTTGCCCCCTGGCCTGGTGGGTTTCAGGTAGGGAGGTGATCCAAAATCCTGCAACTGTTTATTAAAATACAGAAGAATGGATCATAAGCTTGTTTACAGCTTTAATCACAGGATTTATTCTACTTCCTTAAACAAAGAGAGACAAACTCAATCTCTTTCTATGATGACCAGCATCTCTTTGAAAGGTATGGAATGACAGATGTTAATACATTGCCAAAAACACATTAAAATTTAAAGCCCAATTAATTTATTGTCACAAATACATTTTGTGTTTCTTTAGCATAGCTAATGCACTTGAAGCACACTTTGCCTGCTAGCAAAAGGTCTGTTGGCCTATGACGATATAGACGTGACAATCTCACTTTAAGAACAGTACTTCCACATTTCTCATTTTCCAGAGTTATATTTCACAACAGTCTTATTATTATTTCTGCTTTGTTACATACAAGCCATTTTAAGGACTATTAACCAAACCTGTACATTAAAATGTTTATTCAGAAACACTTGTTGTGTACTCTATTTGGAATAAAATCTTATTTTTATATTTTGCTGTCTTTTTCTTTCTCCTCACAAGGCAGCTTCTTTTCAGTCTTGAAATATGAGTTGTGTACCTTGTTCAGCCGTCACTGTATTTAAACAAAATATCCTATTTTCATGCATCAGAACTTAATTATGGATCTTTAATGATTTGATTCAAAAAGGTGGGTGTCGCCCAGTATTAGTCAGAGTGTAAAGTGATGGTTTCCTTAGGTTTTATTTTCAGTTAATTAAATAAATACTTAAATAAACAAGATGAGGATATGTGTTTTCTTTTTCCTTTTAAAGGCCTTTAACAAGTCATTACAGGTGAATTGTGACCAAACAGACTATTTTACAATGACCAATACATGCCAGTAGTTCAGAGGTTTTTCAGACAGCGAAGGATAAAGAACTATGTTTTAGTTAATATCCATTATGCTAAAGGAGCATAATGTTTGCTTCAGTCCGAGCCTTGGGTTTTGATTATCACGAAAGAGTACCTTGAATAACAAAGACTCTCATTAGTAAATCTAAAAATAATTTATTTGCAACAATACAACATTTGAAAAACTTTATTAAGCATTAAAAATCACAAGAAAAAGCAAAACCCAAAGCTATGGGTCTCAGGCAATTGACTGAACAAAAAGTCTTTATACTCAGAGGCTCCCTAACACAAAGCTTAAAGTGCAATCAAAATTCACTGATCAGGTCCACAAGAAATTTGGAGGATCAGATCCCTCCCGAGTTGGAATGCACTAACCTGTGTTTTTCAATCTATAGCGTGCTGGGCGCTGATCCCCTGTGCAAAGGATGAACAACCGGCAGTCATTTGCTCCGAATTACCAAATTTGGATTTCATTTCCTTATAAGAACATTAATAGTTGAGCACAGATCTTAACTCTATCCGCAACCGATTCTCTCGTAGTTCCGCTCGTTTTGCACTTCTGTATTTCTCCGTCTCTAGCAGTTCCAGTCGTTCACCTCACAAGGCTGGACGAGAACCTCCCCACCTCTCCTCCTGCCCCACAGCAAGGTCTCTCTGCACCGTGTCTCTGTCCCTCCCACCAGACCACTTCATTGGTCCCTTCCTGGTGGCTCCCTGTCCTGATTGGCTGACGACAGTGTCCTTCAAGGACATGAACTCGCTCAGCTGTAAGTAAAACTCGACTTTTACAACAAAAACATGCATCAAGAAAGAATACAGCCACAGATTAAAATCACAGCCCATGCAATATAAAACCCAAGCAAAGCACAGAATCAGAATTTCCGGAGCTTGTATCTCGGGGAATGCTTTTTATACACCAGATTAAAGAAGTACACTATCAATGCAGAAGTACAACTTTGACCAGTGCAGGCTTATCAAGATGCGACACAGACTAGTAGTATTTTCGCTTGACGGGGATGCGAAAACTAGTTTGTTCCTGTTTTTGTCGCAATGTAAATTTTTTTTGGAAGAACAAGAACTGCCCGAGTTAAATGTTCATGGTGTTGATTTCGAGTTTGAACTGAAGAAAGAAACGCCGGAGCAGGTTTACATCATGCTGAGATTGTACTCCCTTGGGGCGTCCTCCAAGCTGTTGGGATAACTTTGGAGAGGTTTTTTTCTTTCTTTTTTTGTGTGAGAGAAATAATCTGAAAGTTCGGCCAAATAAGTGACCGTTGATTTGGACACAGGGCTTTGGGTGAGTCTATCATCTGCCTCGTTTGTATGTATGATATTGTCAGTGTCATTAACATACATTTTCTGCAAGGTGAGGAAAGAAGTGAGAAGCTAATAGTCACGATATGAAAAGTGAAACCAACTTAGAAGTGCCTTAAAGTAGTAATATAGTTTTGTTAGTACTGTTTAATGCCTGACACCATTGGAGGACAGCTGAGACAGGACCATTCCGAATGCAGATGAGTACATCGCCTAACATTTACGTATTGTATTGCTACTTTCTGCTTTTACTTTAATATATTTTGAATGCAGGCATTATACTCTGTACTCTTTAACATTTAGTTTAAAGTTTTAGTTTCTTAGTATTTTGTACATTACTGAATATCAAGCTAAATTCAAAGGACATTTACCACACAGAGGGAAGACTGAGAGAACTAGTACTAACAGAATATAGAACAGAAGAGGAACAGAATACCAATGAAAAAGAATGAAAGTTACACAGTAAACAACAGTAGGAACCAGAAAACCTGATAAAAGAATAGAAATCAGAACCACAACTGCTAAATTTTAAAAACTATTAAAATTACACGATCATGACAATCTCTGGCACCATAAAGGTCGTTCAGTAAGGTTCTAACTTGAGTAAAAAGTCAAACGAATTTTTTGTCTACTTTGCAAAAGTTATTCAAGACAAAAACTGTTCACAGTTAATGCCCTGTATAACAAATTTGTAATAAGACGGAGCCTAACAGCACCAAAAAACAAAGCAAAAAAACCCAAAAACAGTCTGTTCATTCTTTTAATAATATAGATCTTGTTTAAATTTTATAACTATAATTCCAAACATATGAATTAACTCTGCCAGGGCGGCCATTTATCAACCATTCTATTTGTAATTTTTATGGACAGAGCTATGCACAGCCAAAGGTCCAAGGGTGTCAAGTTCAGTGGTGTTATGGAAATCTGAAAGAAACTGATCTACACAAACAGCTTGTCTTTGTGAGGTTTTAATTTGTCTTTGCAAAGGGGTCAAACAACAGTACAGAGTACAACAGCAGTCTGCATGGCTTTTGACAAAGAATGACAACAAGCGTAGAAGCATAGAAACACATTATCTACCCATCATGGTCACAGATTACAGTCAGAACATTCCAAAGATAACTTGTACAGATGAATATATCTATAAGATAAAACATGTAGAGCCTTCCACTCAGCCAAATCAACTTAAAACAGAGGAAATCAGAATCCTAAAATTTCCTATTATGTTTCACATAAAAATCCAGCAATGTTCAAACTAGGGGATCTTTGTGTGTCATAGTGAAAGTGAAAATTTTGCAGCATCTCAACATGTCACTCCTCACACAAGAAGAGCATGTGTGGGTATTAGCTATACTTAAATTAAAACATTGTTTCTAAATTTGCCCTTGCAGCACTGTTGCTCAAAGTCACCATCTCATAGAAATATGTGAGGTGCAGCAGATGAAGTTTCAGTCAACTATAACTAAGGCAAGGCAAGGCAAGGCAAGTTTATTTGTATAGCACAATTCAACAACAAGGTGATTCAAAGTGCTTTACAGAGACATTAGAAACAAGAACAAATAAAAAGCATGATTTAAAATTGATTAAAACAAGCAAATAAACTAACTAACTAATTAACAAACAAACAAACAACAGTATATAAAATCAAAACAGATAAAATCAGAACAGTAGATAAAATCAGTAGTTAAATGTAAGTTTTGAAATTTAAGCTTAAAGTGTGGATTTGGTGCTTTATTCAAATGCAGCTGAGAACAGGTGAGTCTTCAACCTGGATTTAAATAAACTGAGTGTTTCAGCTGATCTGAGGCTTTCTGGGAGTTTGTTCCAGATATAAGGAGCATAAAAGCTGAATGCAGCTTCTCCGTGTCTGGTTCTGACTCTGGGAACTGATAAAAGACCGGATCCAGATGACCTGAGGGATCTGGATGGTTCATACTGGGTCAGGAGGTCATTGATGTATTTTGGTCCTAAACCATTCAGAGCTTTATAGGCCAGCATCAGAACTTTAAAGTCTATCCTCTGACGGACAGGCAGCCAGTGTAAGGACCTCAGAGCTGGACTGATGTGGTCCACTTTTTTGGTCTTAGTGAGGACTCGAGCAGCAGAGTTCTGAATGAGCTGTAGTTGTCTGACTGATTTTTTAGGTAGACCTGTAAAGATGCTGTTACAGTAATCAAGCCTACTAAAGATGAATGCATGGACTAGTTTTTCCAGGTCCTGTTGAGACATAAGATCTTTTATCCTTGATATATTCTTGAGGTGATAGTAAGCTGACTTTGTTATTGTCTTAATGTGTTTTTCTAAGTTTAGGTCTGCATCCATCACTACACCCAAATTTCTCGCCTGGTTTGTGGTTTTTAGATGTATAGATTGAAGTTCTCTGGTGACCTGTAATCGTTTTTCTTTGGCGCCAAAGACTATTACCTCAGTTTTGTTTTTGTTTAGCTGGAGAAAATTGTGGCACAACCAGTCATTGATTTCCTCAATGCATTTACCAAGAGCCTGTACAGGGCCTCGGTCTCCTGGTGACATTGTGATATATATTTGTGTGTCATCTGCATAGCTGTGATAGTTTATTTTGTTGTTGTTTATAATCTGTGCCAGTGGGAGCATGTAGATGTTAAACAGAAGGGGTCCCAAGATGGAACCTTGGGGAACTCCACATGTGATACTTGTCTGCTCAGATGTGAAGTTACCTATTGATACAAAGTATTTCCTGTTTTCTACGTATGTTTTGAACCAGTTTAGTACAGTTCCTGAAAGACCTGTCCAGTTCTCCAGTCGTTTGAGTAATATGTTGTGGTCAACTGTATCAAATGCTGCACTGAGATCCAGTAAAACTAGGACTGACATTTTTCCACTGTCTGTATTCAGACATATGTCATTAAACACTTTGGTCAGAGCGGTTTCAGTGCTGTGGTTCTGTCTAAAACCTGACTGGAAGGCATCGTAGCAATTATTCTGTTTTAAGAAGTAACTGAGCTGTTGAGAAACTGCTTTTTCAATGATCTTACTTAAAAATGGGAGATTTGAGATCGGCCTGTAGTTGTTCATTTGTGTCTTGTCAAGATTGTCCTTTTTCAGTATAGGTTTGATTACAGCAGTTTTTAGTGATTCTGGAAACACACCTGATAATAAAGAAAAGTTGACGATCTGTAACAGGTCTGACTCTAAAGTCTTTGAGACCTTTTTGAAAAAACTTGTTGGCAGGACATCTAAACAGCAGGAGGAGGAGTTCAGTTGACCTAAGATGTCCTCCAGGTCTTTGCTGTTAATAGGTTGAAACTGTTTCATGGTGTTTAAACAGTTTTTTGGTGGACACAGTACATATCCTGGATCTGCTGTTGATGTACCAATTGCTTGTCTAATTTTTTGGATTTTTTCAGTGAAGAATTTGGCAAAGTCATTGCAGGCCATGGTTGAATGAAGTTCAGCTGCCACTGACACAGGAGGGTTTGTTAGCCTGTCAACTGTAGAAAATAAGACCCGAGCATTATGGCTGTTTTTAGTGATGATGTCAGAGAAGTAGGACCTCCTTGCATTCCTCAGTTGTAAATTATAATTGTGAAGTTTCTCTTTATAAATGTCATAATGAACTAACCTGGTGTGTGTGCTGTACATTTTCTTTCCTCCTCCAAAAGTAGGTCATTTGTGTTACCAGTGGTTAGTTTCCACTGGTAGGACCATAAGTGCTGATAAACTTTTCTTGGCAGCAGGCAGAAAGCAAAAAATGCACGCTTAAAGTTATATTTACATTAATTAATTATTACATGTATTGTAAGTGAAAAAGTAACAAATTCTCTCACCCCTTGTCCTGACAGAGTGTACATAGTATCCACCACCACAATCAACTTCAAGCATTAGCTCAGTCAAAGTAGCTGCACGTCTCTCATGTGGAGCATGTGATTCATCCATATCAACAAAAGCAACACAGGAGTGTGTGCAAAGTGTTATCAACTCGAGTCTTCATGACAGGCTTGGTGGCTGCATCAATCTTTTATAGAATCTGTGTTAACACCAGAGGTCTTCTGGCAAGGAATGAATGCGTAGAAACTCTCTTGTGTTTGCAGAACTTTGCGTTCACAGTTAGCGCCCTGTGTTTTCCCAGTTTTTTCTTTAACATTTAGTAGTTGAAACAAAGAGTGTTTTTTTTTTTTAATTACTAACATGTTGCTTTTGTGGAAAGTGAAGCTTTTTAAAGTTAATCCTGGACACATTTTTCAATGTTTAGATTTTGTCTGAATCTTGAGCTTTACAATTATTTTCTCTTCCATGTGTCCTACATATAGATGTAAACAACCTAATTAAAAAACAACAACTAAAAAAACATATTGTATTATATCTACTATTATTTAAAAAGATAAGTTGGACAAATATTTGCCCACTATTGATGACATGGATTACTGTACTTGTCATAGTTGTAATTGGCCAGATATTTAAGTTTTTAGACAATGACAAATGTTGTAAAAATGTGATTGTAGGATAATCAATTAAGACGAGCTATTTGGGGACCTGTAAAGATAACGTTGAATCCTGTACTGCAGGATATCTAATGCAAATCCTGAAACTGAACTTCTGCTGGGCAATCCTGAAACAGTCTTCACCTCCTCCATCCATCTGCTTCATCCTGTATGCTGACTAAACATGCTGCTTGTCTGGATGCTGGGCTTCCCCATGCTCATCTTTTCAGTGTGTGGTGAGTGCTTAAGAGCTCTATGTGTCATAAACTGGCTGTGTAATGCAGGTGGGAAAGGATAGGTTGGATAGTATTTCATTTGGCAGTTAAGAACAAAACATTTTACTTTCTTTTTTAACTTCACTTTCAGTTTATGGCTTGCATTTAGTTTCAATGGCCACAATCTCCACATGTCAGCAGCGAGGGTAACGTCAAACTGAAAATAATGGTGCTTTGTAAATGCTTCCCTTTTAATGAGATTCAAATTAAAATAAAAAAGATGAAACTTGTCACTGATATAACATCTGAATTTTTAACATTTAACATTTTCAAGTTAAAAGTGTTATTTATGGTTGAAACATCATCAGTAAATCATCAGAATCTAGCACCATTTACAAAACTTTGTTGCTAGGATCTTGGGTGATGTGTTTTGAGTTTTGGTGGTTTTTGATTTACTTTTGGGTAAATAATTAATAATTTATGTTCTAGTTCTATGGTATTTAATTTAATGTCATTTCCTTAATGCTTCTGAATTAGCTTAGCTCTTAGCTCTTTTGTATTAGTGCAAGTTTCCTCTCTTGTCCACAAGCTGTTTGTCTTGTCTCTGTGATTAAACAGCATTTTGTCTCTGTGTTTGCTCTTTTTCTGAATCAGGTTTGTATCAGTAGGTCTTTGTGTTTGTTCAATTCCTGTTTTATTGTGATACTCTCTTGTCTCTTGTGAGTTGTGATGAGTTTACTCGCCACGCTATTCCTGAGTTCCTGAGTGTTTCCTATTAGTCTCCGCTTCCCCTAATAACTCTCTTGTGTCTATATTGTCTCAGTCTCCCTTTGATCTTCATCAGAGTAGTTCCTGGGTGTTATTCTGTTTCCTGATCTTCTTCCCCTAGTGTCTTGGGCACTTAGTGAGTTCTGTAGTTTGAACTTGTTTTTTGATTTAGTTTTTTGTTCTGTTTCATGTAGTTTAAGACCACTTGAAAAATGGCAAAAAATCATATTTTGCATGGTTCAATCTTAACAGGGCTCCAACCACAGCTTCAACATGCAACAAAAAGAAATGAGAGTGAGACAAAACATTCTTTTGATCATGCAACTTAATGAAAACAACGCTTAAACTGAAACAGGCTAGACATAGTCACATACTGTTGACTGTTGTGACTGAAAACATTTCTTTGTGAATAGCAGGTTGCCCTTTAACACTGACACCTTCTGAAATGGTTGTGAGATTTGGAGATCCAGTTTTAATCAACTGCAGCACATCAGCCACAGATGTTGAAGGGATGGGCTGGGAGGCTCCATTTGGAGGTACAGGATTTGAGCGTCCTCCTGTTGTCACTTGGAGGGTTGACAAAGTGGAAGAGTGGAGTCCAAATCCTTTTTGCTATGTTACTCTAAATGATGGATCCCAGTGTACTGTGAGTCCACTCATCACTGTTTATAGTAAGTACATGTGCACACACTGTTTTATTGTGTTATAAACTACATGAACTGATATTTGTATTATAATACAACAGTGATTTCACTTATAATGCTCAGCAGGTATCTATTATCCTCTAATTACTCTGATTCAATTGTTAGTACGTTTTAGTCAAAATGAAAATCTATTTGCAACCAGCAACATCATGTGTGAAATAATGCATATTTTCTGTATGCTTATATTTGATTGTTCTTTTCCCCACTTTGATTTGTTTACAGAAACTCCAGACTCTGTGTCAGTGTCTGACATGGGTCATGGTTCAATGGTGGAGGGCAGAGAGTATGATCTGAAGTGTGATGTCATCAATGTGGCTCCTGTTCAAAATCTCACAGTGACGTGGTACAGAGGCAATGAAACTGTGCTCACACAGATGTTTAATGACTCCACTATGACTCCAGTAAACGCATCTTCTACCCTGAGAATCTCCACTCAGAGAGATTACAATGGATTAACTTTTAGATGTGAGGCTGAGCTGCACCTCGGACCCAAAGGACCAAAGTTCCCCCCTAATGTAACCTCACCACCTTACACTGCTGTTGTTCTTTGTAAGATTCCCACCAATTTACTTCATATTTTTTAATCTAAGACACAGCTCTGTGATCTATGAAATATAAATTAATCTATGTTGATATTCCTTCCTAGATAAACCATTCATGGAATCTTGTCCAGACTACGTCACTGTTAATGAAAGTGCTGCCTTCAGCATTGACATGTTATCCTGTCAGCCTGATGGGAACCCTTTTCCCACTGTTCAGTGGTTCTATGAGGAGAAACTCATCAATCCATCGAGGTCACTGACCAGGACTGACTCAGGAAAGTACACGGCTGTAGTTCAAAACAGTCGTGGCAGAAGCAACACCTCAGTTCATATCACAGTGGAATGTGAGTGCATCAGACCTGGGTCATTTTATATTTTAGCCGAATAATGATAAAACACACTAAAGTATTGACAAGATAATATTTTGTTTTCAGTTATTTACTTATTTATTTAAATGAATCTGATACCATTTTTACAGACAGTCCTTCTTTCACCTGCAAAGAGCACTATGAGATCACAGTGAATGATAAACATCAAAGTATCTGTGAACCAGTAGGATTACCTACACCCACCCTCACCTGGTTTAAAGATGGCAAACAGATGGTTACCCCACAGCGCTGGAAAAAGAATGATAATGGAAAATACTTGCTTAATGCACACAACACACATGGAACAGCTGAACACACACTGTATCTTGAAATTTTGTGTAAGTTTAAAATTTTCAGAATTATATTGTCTTTTTATGATTTCTCCACAGTGAAAATAAGTAATTTTTGAGATGATAATATATTTTGAAGGACATTACTTACTTTCAAAATTTTGTATTTTTTCCAGATTCTCCTGAGTTCAAGAATGGAAATGAAAGCAAGCAGGTGCTCCAGGGTGAAGATGTTACTTTAAGTTGTAGTGCTGACAGTAACCCACCTTCAAACATCAGATGGGTTTACACACCTGCTGTGAATTCAAATGTGACCACTGAGGGGCACCAGAAGATAATCACTATCACTAGAGCCACGTCTACCAATGCTGGTTTTTACATTTGTGTTGCAGAGAATAAAGTTGGGAGAAATACACGATTCGTCACACTAATGATAAAAGGTATGATTACTGACTCTGTGCAGAACAGTTATGGAAATGTAGGAAAAAATTACTGATGTTTAATTTCAACAATGCATGGCATGATGTATTAAACAGAAGTCACATGTTGTTTTATTTTGTTGGTCTTACAGGCAATACCAGTAAAGTCCTCTTTCCAGCTATTTGGGCTTTTCTCACTCTATTGATCATCGGTCTTACCCTCCTCGTGGTCTATTTTCACAACAGGCAGAAAAAACGTGGACAATACAATTTTGTTCCGGTGTGCCAAATGTCTAATATAGCCATTTGACTTTTGCACAAGCCAATGGCAATGCGTAGGATCTTTGCTGCATTCTGTTCTGCGTGTCAAACTCATTAATACAATTTAGATTTGTTAGTATTTTACAGATTAATTACATTATTGAATTTCAAGTTACATATTTATATATGAGTCATTGATTCATTAAAAGCTAGAAAATGAAAAGCATATTTACACATAAATGGATTATGATCCATTTCTAAACTTCATAGACCTGAAAACAGTATAAATGTGCAAAACAATAAAAAGGTTACACTTGTGATGCAAAAATACTGTGTTATCCAGTGCTATGAAGCAGGAAACTGTTAACAGTAACCCATGTTGTGTCCTCTATTTGGATTAAAATCTGTTTTCATGTATTATTTTTTATTTCTTTTTCACTTTCCTCACAAGGCAGCTTCTTTTTAGTTGTTAAATATTAGAATTTAAGTATCTCGGGGTCTTGTTCACGAGTGACGGGAGAAGGGAGCGGGAGATCGACAGATGGATTGGTGCTTTGGCTGCAGTGATGCGGATGCTGTACCGGTCTGTTGTGGTGAAGAGAGAGCTGAGTGAGCCAGTTGAGGTGGTTCGGGGATCTGAGAAAGATGCCTCATGGGTGAGGTATTCCAGGTATGTCCCACTGGGAGGCCCTGGGGCAGACCCAGGACACGCTGGAGAGATTATATCTCTTGGGTGGCCTGGGAACGCCTTGGTGTTCCACTGGACAAGCTGGAGGAGGTGGCCGAGGAGAAGGAGGTCTGGGCTTCTCTGCTTGGGCTGCTCCCCCTCATGTTAAAAGGGACTTTTTCCTTCACTCTGTTGCTAAAGTGCTTGCTCATAGGGGGTCATATGATAGATGTTTGTTTTTTTTGTCTTTATGTATTATTGTAGGGTTATTTCTTTAATTTATTTACAGTGAAACAATAGAGTGTCAAATCACAGATACGTCCATTATACGTTTATTGCTTGAAACCAGAGAACAAGGGCTACACTTCAAACATCAGAAACATGCATTACTGGTGTAAACCATAAAAGGGGAGCAAAGCTTACTTTTTGTATCCAAATAAAAATATCGATCTTGGCGGTTTACAGATGCTTACAGCACATGCATAACAAAGGACAACCTTTTTATTCTGGATCCACCTGAGATTATAGCAGAATATGAAGGAAAACCTCTCACTGTAAACTGCACCATCACATTGGATGAACATGAGTGGATGTACTAGACAGTTGGAAATGAAATCTTTCAGATCGAAGATGAAGGAATGTTTATCTCCCACTCAGTGCCACTGTCAGACTGGAATGAGAAGGCCAAGTGCAAAATAAAGTTAAATGAGTTTCACGAAGTCAGCAAGGACTTTCAAGTTATTGTATTTAGTAAGTTTCATTTTAAATATATACAGTGCAAAGAGAAAGTTAATAATTATTAAAATAAGTAACTAAGTTTTTCATCTAATGTTGTTTGCCAGAGAATCCAGAAGCTGATGATTCTGTACAGCATGTGAATGTGATGGGAGAAGAAACACAGAATTGGCTGCAGTGTGACATCATTAACACTATTTGTTGCTCCGACAAATACCTGACTGTTAGCTGGTACAAAAACAATGTAAAAAATGCAGACAGAATCTTTCAATGACACAATAAAAACACCAGTAAATGAGTCCTCTATTGAGTCAACCTCAGAAGAGAAAAATTTAGTTGAGATGGGATGTGATATGTGAAGCTCAGCTGGACTTTGGCCCATACAGACCAAAATGTCACGTTTTTTCTCAAACACACAGAGTTTCAGCAGACTGCAAGTAAACATCCTGGTCGTCTATACAGAAAGAGAGATATTTAATTAAAATTGTTAGCATAGATTAAAGAACACGAATAGTCTCAATAGCATGTGAGTAAATTGCAAGACTGCCAATTGTCTGAGAAACATAACCGAGACAATCCACGTTTATGTTGAACCAAGAGGTACACTTCCCTGTTTAGCTTACATCTAATGTGCTTGTGGGTTATTTAGATGATTTGACTGAATATATTTGCTTGTGAATGACAGGTTGCTCTCTAAAATTAGTACCTTCTGAAATTGTTGTGAGATCTGGAGATCCAGTTTCAGCTGCAGCACATCAGCCATACCTATTTTAATACTAAAACATTGGTAAACGAATGCATGTTTTATATATTTTATGTTAAGATGATATATATTTCTTTATTTACCTTCTTTACTTTTTTTTAAAATATAAGACTACTGCTAGACTTTTTCCAGTCATGTGGGCTTTGCTTGCTCTGTTGGTCGTTGGCTTCATCTTCCTTGAGGTGCCTTTTTACAAATGGTAGAAAAAACATGGCCATTACACTGTTTCTCCTGACAAAGGGCCAGTTGGTTACGAGATCCCTTTGACATCAATCAGTGCAAATGCTTAGGACACTTGCTGCATCTGAACTGCAGCTTAATGACATTTGTAACCTAACTATTTGTCTTGCATTTCATTTATGGTTTACTTGTTTTTCCTTAAGATAAGATAAGATAACCTTTATTAGTCCCACACGTGGGAAATTTGTTTTGTCACAGCAGGAAGTGGACAGTGCAAAAGTTATGAGGCAAAAATTAGAATACAATAAGAATAAATACAGTACACAACTGTACAGAATAGAATAAAATAAAATACTATATACAGTAGAATAAAATAAAATAAATATACAATAAGATAAAAATAGAATACAAATACAAATACTATATACAACTGAGTAAAAATACAACGATGACAGAAAGGATTATTGCACTTAGTATTATTGCATATGTATGGATGTGTGTGCTTGATCAGTTAAAGTCTTTATTATGGAGTCTGACAGCAGTGGGGAGGAAAGACATGCGAAATCTCTCCGTCCCACACCGTGGGTGCCGCAGTCTCCCACTGAAGGAGCTGCTCAGTGCTGTCACAGTCTGCTGCATGGGGTGGGAGATGTTGTCCATCAGGGATGACAGCTTAGCCGCCGTTCTCCTGTCACTCACCACCTCCACTGGGTCCAGAGGGCATCCTAGAACAGAGCTGGCCCTTCGGATCACCCTGTTCAGTCTCTTCCTGTCCCCAGCAGAGATGCTGCCGCCCCAGCAGACCACGCCATAAAAGATAGCAGAAGCCACAACAGAGTCATAGAATTTCTTCAGGAGTGGGCCCTCCACTCCAAACGACCTGAGTCTCCGCAGCAGGTACAGCCTGCTCTGCCCTTTCCTGTAGAGGGCGTCTGAGTTATGAGTCCAGTCCAGTCTATTGTTCAGATGAACACCAAGGTACCTGTAGCTGTCCACAGCCTCAATGTCCATACCTTGGATGTTCAGTGGTTGCAGTGGAGAATGCTTGTGCCTGCGGAAGTCTACCACCAGTTCCTTGGTTTTACTGGCGTTGATCTGGAGGTAGTTCAGTTGGCACCAGTCCACAAAGTCTTGGGTCAGACCTCTGTACTCCTTGTCGTCCCCATCAGTGATGAGGCCGACTATTGCAGAGTCATCAGAGAACTTCTGCAGGAAGCACTGGGTGGAATTGTGGGAGAAGTCTGCAGTGTAGATGGTGAAGAGGAACGGAGCCAGAACCGTTCCCTGTGGGGCCCCCGTACTGCAGACGACCCTGTCCGACACACAGCCCTGAGTCCTCACATACTGTGGTCGGTCGGTGAGGTAGTCCAGGATCCAGGTAGTGAGGTGATGGTCCACTCCAGAGTTCACCAGCTTGTCCTTTAGAACCGAGGGAAGAATGGTGTTGAAGGCACTGGAGAAATCAAAGAACATGATTCTCACAGTGCTTCCAGCGGTCTCCAGGTGAGCGAGGGAACGATGTAGGAGGTGAATGACGGCATCATCCGCTCCAATGCCAGGCTGGTAGGCAAACTGAAGTGGGTCCAGTGATGAGCTTATTAGGCGCCGAAGCTGAGCCAGGACCAACCGCTCCAGGGTCTTCATCAGGTGGGATGTCAGAGCCACTGGCCTGTAGCTGTTGAGGTCCTTGGGGCGTGAAGTCTTTGGCACTGGTACAACACAGGAGGTTTTCCAGAGCTGTGGGACTCTTCCCAACCTCAGGCTCAGGTTGAAGAGGTGCTCCATCACCCCACACAGTTGGTCCGCGCAGGACCTGACGACCCTCGAGCTGATGCCATCTGGACCCGCTGTCACAGTCTGGCGAGAGCAGACTGTATGTATAGTGAAGAGTGGACCCAAAATGCAGACACCAAGGAACTTGGATCAAAACTTGAGTATCAACAAAAAGCGAGCCGTTTAATGAGGCTGGCAGAAAAGGTACAAATAAAGGGCAAGGCAAACAGAAATAAAACTAACATTAACCTAAACTGGGAGAACTAAACAAACAACATGGAAAAACCTGGACATGAAACCTAGAAACATGGCATGGAGAACATGGCGTGAACAACAGACGACCTGACAATCACACACTGAAAACAGAGGACTTAAATACACAGGAGGTGATTAGGGGAAGTGGAGACACATGAGGAAACAGCTGGCACACATGAACATAATGACGTCACAGTGGGAGAGTAAAACTGAACATGATGAACACAGAACACCAGACCTCTTCACAATAAAACAGGAAACATAATGAGACATAGACATGACAACCCGAACTTGACAACGTAAGACACAGACATGAAACGCATGAAGAGCAGGGGAGATTTAACATGGTTGGAAACACGAGGGGAAAATAATAACTAGAAACACTTAGACATAATAATACAAACTTGATAACAAATGACACGCAGCATGAAACACGAAGGTTGAGGGGAAACTTAAATACAGGGGAAGAAAACACAAGGAGTCTAATAACCAAATGAACTTAGATAACCTAATGAACAAAATAAACTCAAACTTAAAACGCTGGGTCAAAAGACCCAGGATCATGACACCCGCTGCCTTCTTGCCATTAATCCTCCTCAGTTCCCTCCTAACCTGGGTGGTTGAGAGAGACAGGCTGGAGCCTTGTGTTGAGTGTGTATTGGATGCTGTTGTTGGGAGTGGGGGGGAGTGAGCAGGGTGAATAGAGGAGGTGTGAAGTGTCTGAGGTGGAACAGCAGCAGTGGGGGTGGGTGAGTCTGCAGCCGATGTTGCAGACTGCCTCATGGCTGAGTCAAATCTGTTGAAGAAATGATTCAGTTCATTTGCCCATCTCACATCCCTCCCAGGCAGAGAGTTCTGCTGTTTGTGGCCCGAGATGGTTCTGAGGCCTCTCCAGACTTCACCAACGTTGTTTTGTTAAAGCTGATTTTCAGTCTTGAAACGTTGGATGTGTATGTTGGATGGCATTACTGCAACCTAAACAAGTTAAATAAAGTAGATTATTTGAAGCTGTAAAAAAATAATTTTGAGTGGTTAATCGTTTCAATCACACAGTAAGTGTCTGCAAGCATCAGTCAGAGAGTTATTTAATGTTGGAATTTAAACTCCATGGCAGGATTCATGTGGGGAAGTGTGAGATGGTCAATTAGGGAAGCACAGAATTCCCTGAGTGTGTCGGCTGTGGAACATGCACTTCTTGCATAAATGTATCACGTTAACCATTTAAGGGATTCAGGATGAAGCACAGTCTCCTAGCTAGTCTCTGTGTGGTTTAGGGTGATGTTCCTTTAAGATTTATAAGGATCTGGGAGTGGCGTGGATAGGAAACCTATTTTTATCCCATATTTCCTTCCTTATGTTAATTAACCAGACCCAGACTAACGAATTACAGCCCAAATTAAAAGTTTGAGCATTCTGATTCAGTATATATGCACAAAAAGAAAAGGTGGAGCAGAGAAGTATTCACATTTTGACCTTTTGGGATAACTTTGGAAAAGTATTTGGAATAATCTGACAGTTTAACCAACAAGCTGAATATTTGATTTGGACATAGATCACTGGGTGAGTTTGTCAGCTGCTTGGCTTGTGAGTAATTGTCTGTATATCAGAAATGCAATTTTTTAAAGCAGTGCAAGCTGTGAAAGAAAGTGTGTAATTTTCACAATATGTCAAGTAAACTTAGAAGTGCTTTATCCCTCCATTCTGTTTAATACAAAAAGTGTTTTTAGCTCGGCCAGTGGTTTCCTATCATGCTGAACAGAACATTAACTTAATTTTATAAATAGTTTTAATACTGAGAGTCAGAAAGTAGGAAAACTCAAGACGCTTTTCCCATAATTCCCGAACATCCCATTTTGGAGTTACTGTTAATCTTGCAATGTCCAACACCATTGCAAGAGATCATGGGTAGAGCAAATGAAATTTGGCCCATTTTGACATTTGCTAGTATAAAACTCCCCAAAATGTTCTAAACTGACCCAAATTGTACACGAAAGCCTTACATTTTTCTGAAAGCTCCAAATTTGATCTTGTTTTACAGGTGCTGCAAATCTTTGTACACCGAGGCTGATCTAGGTCAGACTGGACCTGTATATATCCAACTAGTTTCATTGTAGTTGGATATATACAACTGTGTCTATGAATGCAAAACTGTGCATTCATAACTTCGTAACTGCCATTTTAATGATTATCAGCTGAGGACCTTCAATGATAATTTTGACTCCTGTGCCTCACAACATCTAATGCAAATCCTGAAACTGAACTTTTTCTGGATGTTCCTGAATGACACCTCATCTCCTCCATCCACCTCCATCATCCTGCATGCTGTCTGCCACAATGCTGGGCTTCCTCATGCTCATCTTTTCACTGTGTGGTGAGTGCTGAAGACATCTCTGTGGATCTGACATACTGTGTATTAATTTATTTAATAATGGTTAGAGACAAAACTTTTAACTTTCCCTTTTAACTTCACGCTTAGTTTATTGTTGGAAATTTAATTTCAATGGCCTCCATGAGTTACAAGTAAAGGTAACTGGAAAAAGCAAAAATAAAAAGAATGATTTGTAAATACTGAGATTTGAACAAAAGACAAAAACATTCAAATTATTATTGATGGAAGAGTTACAGGTATGTGTTATTGCGGAACAAACTTCTGGGCCCTATTTCAGGAAGCCGGTTTAGTGCAAACTCTGAGTAAGTATACCCTGAGTTAACGAAAACTCTGGGTTTTCGGTTTCACAAAGCGAGTTCAGATGAAGCCTCAGTGAGTCACTATGACGACACACTCCGTGAAGCTAACCTGCCCCCTAGCAGGTTTACTTCAACTAACCCTGACGTTCTCCGCCTCTTTGTCAGAAACCTGACTGTAGGAAGTGTCAGACATGGCGTGCTCCTTCCTTGAAGAGCCAGTAGATGTTGAAGCCCAAATTCTCCGCAGAGCTCTCCGCCGGGAGAGAGTGATTAGAGCGCGTTCGGACATTTTATCATTTCCTGATGATTTTCTGTGTGAACGTTACCGTTTTTCAGCACAATCTATAATTTATTTGAATAACATCCTCAGGTCTAATATTGCTCATGTGACACATCGCGGACATTCTCTCAGTTCTGTACATATTATTTGTATTGCACTTCGGTTTTTTGCAAACGGGAGCTTTCTGTATAATATTGGTGACGCTGAGCACGTTTCCAAGGCTACCGTCTGTCGAGCAGTCAGGAATGTTACAGTTGCACTGAAACGTCTCCTGTACTCGTCTGTGGTGTTCCCCGGTCATAGACCCACACGATTTATCAAAGAGGGATGCCACAAAATTGCAGGTATCAGGATGAACAAAACTTAATCCATGATGTGGTGATATTTGAACTACTACTTAAATTTTACATTTATTCTCACGGTTCCCAGGCGTGATTGGCTGTATAGATGGCACTCACATTCCAATCATTGCTCCTTCAGTAAATGAAGGAGACTATGTGAACAGGAAGTCTTTCCACAGCATTAATGTACAGGTACATAGTTCCCTGTAGCATTTCAAACTAACAAATTATTTCATTATAGTAATGGATGCTAATTTGTGTTCTCTGCACTGTGAAGATCATATGTGATGCTGCCAACATTATCACAAATGTGGAAGCCAAGTGGCCAGGCTCTGTGAGTGGTGGTGGTGGAGGACCCCCACCTGTTTTTCGGGCCTCCGCTTTTTTTCTGTTGGCTATAACGGTTCACATTTGAGCATACAGAGTAAGCAAATATGTACTTGTAATGTGCTCAGATAATTTCAATAAGTGCTTACAGAGGGGAAATTAATGTAGCCTCTAACTGCAATTGATTTACATCGGACAAACAGACCAAGCACTATGGCCCATGATACAATTACACCTTACCTGTTTGGACTATATTTTTATATTTCATTTTTACTTGCTGCCAGGAACGTTTGGGGCCTGTTGGGTTGCACCTGCGCTCACATCACATCACAAAATCAAATGTATAAAATAATAAATAAAATAAATGATAAAATAACGTGTTAAATGGGTGGAAATCCCTCGATCAATGTTTAAATTAACACTCACGCATTGACTCTGTCGGCTATGTTTTGCCATGCATGCTCCCTTTCTTTTGCAGCTGAGGCTGTGTTACTTTTTTTCTGCAAAATTTGCATGTTATCGGCATATGCTGCCATCAGAATTTCGGCCTCAAGCGCTGTAAAATACATTGACCGCGCCTTCTTTCCCTCCGTCTCCATGGTGACTCGCTTAATCTGTGCTCCACTAATCAGGGCTTTATGTATCCTCGTGCGCGCGTTTAACTTGGGGTTAAAGCAACTCCGCGTTGATTGAACTAATTGTTATCAGCCTTCCTGAAACCGAATATTCCGAGTTGGACAGTTCGGGGTTACTCAACCCTGAGTATCGTTTTTCACTCTGAGTTTTCTAAACCGGCTTCCTGAAATAGGGCCCAGATCTCAATCAATAAAGTGAGTGTGGTGGTCAACAATTCATGGGTCTGTCGGTTGAAACTTTGCTCACTGGAAACTTTATGACCAGTAGGAGCTACAGTAGCGTTACTTACCTGCAACTGACGCGAAAACAATGAGAGGATCATCACACAACCCTTCAATAACACAACACAACAAATAAGTCCAGTATCCTGAGAGTCAACATAACCAGAGAGAAAAATGTAGTTGAGTTCAGATGTGAAGCTCAGCTGGACTTTGGACTGCATGGACCAAAACTTCATGCCATTTCTCAAACACACAGTGTTTCAGACCACTGTAAGTAAATATCCTAATGTTTCTAGGAAAATACAACATTCACTTAATTTTCCAATTTTGAGTCAGTAAAACAATGTCAAAACCAGTGTAGTTAGGTGCCATATATCTATATCTATATATATATATATATATATCCAGAGGTGTGGACTCGAGTCACATGACTTGGACTCGAGTCAGACTCGAGTCATTAATTTTATGACTTTAGACTTGACTTGAAAAAATGTTCTAAGACTTGTGACTTGACTTGGACTTTTACACCAATGACTTGGGACTTGAATTGGACTTGAACCGGTTTACTTGAAAAGACTTGATATTTTACCCCAAATATAAAATTTAACACGCATATTATATAGAGATTGAAAATGTGACGTCATTCACGGGTAGAACCGCAAAGGATTCTGGGAACTCGTGGCAAGAGGTACTAGCGCACGCAGGCTTTCAATTGAAATCAGTCACACAGCGATAAAAAGAAACACAAAAATGGCAAGAAGCCGTTGTATTATTAACTGCAATAGCCGGTCGCATGACAGCCACGGGAAGCCGATGGGTAAAGAGATCGGTTGTTATCGGATTACGTCGTTGAAGAGAAATTGTTCAAGCCATGTTTCCGAAGTGACAAACAGGCGACGGATGGCCTGGATTGCAGCCATTCAAAGATCAAATATAACGTCCCAGAACACTCCAGCTCACAGGTTAGTCTGCTCCAAGCATTTCCACAAAGGTCAGTCTGCTGTTGTAGTTAATGCGTCATTTTTCTTAACATAATTGGTGATATAGGTTACAAGCAAGTCTGGCGCTGAACAGAAATTGTCGCGCTATGCTCCTTTGTTTATTGTGCATAAATAGTGAATTGTCCTGACACAATATTGCGTTTCGCTTCTGTTATTATGGTACACTGACAAAAACATATACTTTTATTCACAGGGTAAAACAGTTGTTTTGTATCACTAATTGTCCAGTACGATTACAGCATACAGTATTATTGTCACTGCTACATTTCTGTAACGCGTACCAGAAATTATTTCCACTACTAATTAATGATCGTTGAGCTCAAAGGTCCTATTAATAAACGGTTAACGAATGTGTATTTATGATGACGATTTGTGAGACTGGTAAACTTATGATACGTACGATGGTCTTTCGTTCTACACGGTGCATTTCAAGGTCCTGTACCCATCCGTCGGTAAACTGTACCTGGGCTTGTTGCAGTGACCTGAAGTTACTAAACTTCATGAGTGTATGCACTCACTCCAAGAACCGTATGATTATAAATATGCATATAAATATGCTACGATGAGATAGCTGACTTCATCTAACTAGCAAATGTTTTCCAGGCTACGTTGGTGATGCAGTTTTTTTTAAATGTGTATGATATTTTTGTCATGCGATTTTAAAGCCGGTGTTGTGCCAAAAAGTGATTGTCTGCCAAAAACTGATTTCCAATGTTTCTGTGTATTTTTTATGTGTAATATCTTTACGTATGTTTGTAAATAGACTTCGGTGAACAGGGTTTACAAAGGGGTTATATAGAGAATTAAAACAATATCTGTTTTTCAAGTATCTTTACAACTCTCTGCTATTATACTTACAGTATAACCAATCCGGTCCTTTATCCCCACTTAAAATATTTTTACAGAAATATTGTAATATTTGCTGCCATGTCTGCTGTCCTCTTGGCCAACTTACCTCTTACAAAAGACATTTTTAATGTTAATGAGATTTTTTTAACTGCATAAATAAAGGTTATATAAAAGTCACTGCCAAAAACTGATTGCGGCTTCTACCTTGTTACACGAATGTTGTTTGTGGCTCAAGATGACTTTATGTCATCCATGAGGGATGCATTTGACATATGTTTCACATATTATAGCCCAACAAGTTACTTATAGCAGTTTAAATACGAGCAATCAGTTTTTGGCAAATACCGGAAATCAGTTTTTGGCAGACAATCACTTTTTGGCACAACACCGGTCCTACAACCGCATCCAAGAATGACATGCAGCTTATCTCAGAAATGTCGGTGAAAATTATTCTTGGAGCTAGGTTTAATTGAGCTGCATTCTAAAGAGGTGCAATTTCACAATTTGTGTATATTTTCTAAGTTCACTATTTTGTCATGTGTTGAGAAAAACACAGATTTAAAAATTACATGGTCTAATATTTACATTTAGCATAACTGCAACATGCTTTTTTTCGTTTTTTTTAATGACTCGAAAGGACTTGAAATTCAAAATTTCAGACTTGTGACTTGACTCGGACTTTTACACCAGTGACTTGAGACTCGACTCTGACTTGCCTGACATTACTTGAGACTTGACTTGAGGATAAAGACTTGAGACTTACTTGAGACTTGCAAAACAATGACTTGGTCCCACCTCTGTATATATCTCTATATATATATATATATATATATATATATATATATATATATATATATATATATATATAGATAGATATATATAGATATATATATATAAAAAAAAAAAACACCCAGCACGCCCCTGCGGGCGGTTTATCCTTCAAGCTCGGGTCCTCTACCAGAGGCCTGGGAGCTTGAGGGTCCTGCGCAGTATCTTAGCTGTTCCCAGGACTGCGCTCTTCTGGACAGAGATCTCCGATGTTATTCCCGGGATCTGCTGGAGCCACTCGCCTAGCTTGGGAGTCACCGCACCTAGTGCTCCGATTACCACGGGGACCACCATTACCTTCACCCTCCACATCCTCTCGAGCTCTTCTCTGAGCCCTTGGTATTTCTCCAGCTTCTCGTGTTCCTTCTTCCTGATATTGCTGTCATTCGGAACCGCTACATCGATCACTACGGCCGTCTTCTTCTGTTTGTCTACCACCACTATGTCCGGTTGGTTAGCCACCACCATTTTGTCCGTCTGTATCTGGAAGTCCCACAGGATCTTAGCTCGGTCATTCTCCACCACCCTTGGGGGCATCTCCCATTTTGACCTCGGGACTTCCAGGTTATACTCGGCACAGATGTTCCTGTACACTATGCCGGCCACTTGGTTATGGCGTTCCATGTATGCCTTGCCTGCTAGCATCTTGCACCCTGCTGTTATGTGCTGGATTGTCTCTGGGGCATCTTTACACAGCCTGCACCTGGGGTCTTGCCTGGTGTGATAGACCCCAGCCTCTATGGATCTTGTACTCAGAGCTTGTTCTTGTGCTGCCATGATTAGTGCCTCTGTGCTGTCTTTCAGTCCAGCTTTGTCCAGCCACTGGTAGGATTTCTGGATATCAGCCACCTCCTCTATCTGCCGGTGGTACATACCGTGCAGGGGCCTGTCCTTCCATGATGGTTCCTCGTCTCCCTCCTCTTTCTTGGGTTTCTGCTGCCTGAGGTATTCACTGAGCACTCGGTCAGTTGGGGCCATCTTCCCAATGTATTCTTGGATGTTCGTTGTCTCATCCTGGACTGTGGTGCTGACACTCACCAGTCCCCGGCCCCCTTCCTTCCGCTTAGCGTACAGCCTCCGGGTGCTGGACTTGGGGTGAAACCCTCCATGCATGGTAAGGAGCTTTCTTGTCTTTATGTCAGTGGCTTCTATCTCCTCCTTTGGCCAGCCTATTACCCCAGCAGGGTACCTGATCACGGGCAGGGCGTACGTGTTGATGGCCCGGATCTTGTTCTTACCATTCAGCTGACTCCTCAGGACTTGCCTGACCCTCTGCAGGTACTTGGTGGTTGCAGCCTTTCTAGCAGCCTCTTCATGGTTCCCATTTGCCTGCGGGATCCCCAGGTACTTGTAACTGTCCTCTATGTCTGCAATGTTGCCTTCTGGTAGTTCAATCCCCTCAGTTCTGACTACCTTCCCTCTCTTTGTTACCATCCGACTACACTTCTCCAGTCCGAACGACATTCCAATGTCATTGCTGTATAGCCTGGTAGTGTGGATCAGTGAATCGATGTCTCGTTCACTCTTGGCATACAGCTTGATGTCATCCATGTACAGGAGGTGGCTGACAACTGCTCCGTTCCGTAGTCGGTATCCGTAGCCAGTCTTGTTAATGATCTCACTGAGGGGGTTCAGGCCTATGCAGAACAGCAGTGGGGACAGAGCATCTCCTTGGTAGATCCCGCACTTGATGGTGACTTGTGCTATGGGCTTGGAGTTGGCCTCTAGTGTTGTACGCCACATCCCCATTGAGTTCCTGATGAAGGCTCTTAGGGTCCCATTGATCTTGTACAATTCTAGGCATTCCAGTATCCAGCTGTGGGGCATTGAGTCATAGGCCTTCTTGTAATCAATCCAGGCAGTGCACAGGTTGGTCAGTCTGGTCTTGCAGTCTCGGCTGACTGTTCTGTCTACCAGTAGCTGGTGTTTTGCGCCTCTGGTATTCTTGCCAATTCCTTTCTGTGTCCCACTCATGTATTGACCCATGTGCCTGTTCATCTTAGCCGATATGATGCCTGACAGGAGCTTCCATGTAGTACTGAGGCAGGTTATTGGTCGGTAGTTGGAGGGGACCGGTCCCTTCTTGGGGTCCTTGGGGATCAGGACCGTCCGACCTTCGGTTAGCCATTCCGGGTGTCTCTCGTTAACTAGCAGCTGGTTCATTTGTGCTGCCAGACGCTCGTGGAGTGCAGTCAGCTTCTTTAGCCAGTAGGCGTGAACCATGTCGGGCCCTGGTGCTGTCCAACTCTTCATACTGGAGACCCTTTCTTGGATATCTGCCACTGTAATGGTTACTGGACCCTGTTCAGGGAGGTCGCTGTGGTCTGCCCTCAGATCCACTAGCCACTGAGCATTGCCGTTATGGGTTGCGTCCTTCTCCCATATGCTCTTCCAGTATTGCTCTGTCTCCAGCCTTGGTGGTGCTGTTCTCTTATTATTGTTCCCCTGCCCTTACACCTTTGCTGGTTCTGTGGAGAACAGCTGGTTTATTCTCCTGCCTTCTATCTCTCTGGTGTACCTCCTCAAGCGGCTGGCCAAGGCTGTGAGTCTTTGCTTGGCAGTTTCCAAGGCCTCAGGTATGGACAGCTTGCTGTATTTCTTATGCACCTTCTTTGTCGCACCTTTCTGCAACTCCGTTAGTTGGCTAACCTCCCTCCGTGCTACTTTGATCTTGGCCTCTAGCCTCCTTCTCCATGGAGGGTACTGCCCCTTGTGGCTGTTCAACTTGTAGCCAAGCATCTCACTGATCACTGCTGCCGTATTGTAGATCAGCTTGTTAGTGTCGGTAATCGTGGTTGTAGGTATTGCCCGTAGTGCTGCATTAACATCATCTAGCAGACCTTCTGAGGGTACTTCACGTAATCTTGGTAACCGGCTACGGGGTATCCAGGTTTCAAGCTTGGCCATTATCCTATTTTTCAGGTCAGTTCCTCTCGCACTCAACGATCCTTCTCCTATCGCACTTGGGGCTATGTACCCAATCTCGGGTGGGGGTGATGATATCTCCCCCCTGACCTGGCGTCCTGACTCCTCCTTGCCGTAGCATTTGTGTTGTACCTCGTCAATCTCTAGCTGTGAGAGCAGTCCCTTCTTTCGAATGTTGGAACACTGAGCTACTAGTTGTTTCGCCGTCATTGTGGATGTTGGGTATCGAAGAATCCATAGGTCCGTCATCCTATTCATGTAGCCCCTTCCGCCGGGGTTACTTGCGTAGTAGCATTCCAACAACGCCCTGTTTTCGTCTCTTGCCCACCGATGCCTTCTTGTTCCAGTAGCCCACTTTTCGCCAGGGTGCCCTGGTTCCTCAACACCTGACGCGGACCTTGTTGATCCGGGCGACGTCCGAGCCGGCATGCCTTCATATTTATCTGTCTCGCTCATGTCTGCGGTAGGCTCGCTTAGCATAGGGGGTCTAGCCTTAGGACCCTTACTGGATACAGACGCCCCAGGCAGGAATCGAACTTGCGATCCTCTGTTCCAAAGGCGTGTAGTCTAACCACTACGCTATCCAGCTGCTCTCTCTCTCTCTCTCTCTCTCTCTCTCTCTCTCTCTCTATATATATATATATATATATATATATATATATTAGGGGTGCAACGATGCTCGTATCGATATTGAACCGTTCGATATAGTGCTTTCGGTTCGGTACGCATATGTATCGAACAATACAAAATTTGTAATTTATTTTATCAACTTTCCTTCTGACGATGCTGTCTGTGTTGAGCGCTCAGTGAATTTGCGTTCGACTACTCCACCTAGGCTGCACTGTCGAGCGCAGATCCACTGAGCGTTCAACACAGACAGCCTCGTCAGAAGGAAGAGCGCAGGGCAAGCTAGCGAGACAGAAGTTAAGCTCTCCTTGCAACATGGCAAATTGAACCTCCCCCACCCTCATTCAGATCTGGCGTTTGGAATTATTTTGGTTTGCATGTGACGTATGACCCTGAAGGTAAGCGCGTCATGGACTAAAGTAAAACAGTATGTTGGATGTGCCACGCAATGCTCAATTACATGGGTGGGAACTAGTGTGTTAGCGCAGTTAGCTCGTTAACGTGTTGGCCATCTAGCCCCACGCACAGGCGATCAGGGGTAGCTCGTTAACGGCGATTTGCCGTGTTGTGGCGTTAACGTCATTTCAACGAGATTAACGCTGACAGCACTAGTGGGAACACAACGAATATGACTGCACATTTACGCCGACATCATCCTAGTGCAAAGACAAGTGGAAGCAGACAAAACCAACAAGCATGCATGCTACAAACTTTACCCGAGTCATTTAGACAGCCGTTAGCACATGATTCTCCTTATGGGGACCTGATATGTTTAATATTGTGGCGAGCTCAGACAAGGAGAAGACGGAGGTGTCGTTTGGTCTTGCTTCCCGTGAGCTAGCCAGGGAGCACAGCCGTTTATTGACATCTGAAGAAGAACACTGCCGCTAGCTAACTGCTCAGCGCGGCAACCGCACAGCAACAACAACACACAGGGCGCCCTCTGACCCCGGAAGGACACACCGTTGCAGCGAGAGGGCGTCACCCGTCACTATGGCAACATAAACAAAACATAACTGTACAAACAGAACCCCGAACAGCCCTGACCCGCTACAATATGCTGCTGAGAATATAGCCCAGAAGAAGCGTATAGTATAGCTTTTATTTTGGAAAGAGCCATTTCTCTGTAATAAACTCTCCTTTTCAAAGATGAGTGATTCCTCAATCAGATACAAGGCTTGCAAAATCGCTAGCCCGACGTCCCGGGGCTAGTGATTTTTCCAGTCGGGCTACCAAAATCTATCTCTGCCCTGCCCGTCGGGCTATTGTAGGAAGGAAAAATATATGTCAATGCTTTTGCATTCTTTCGGAAATGTAGCTGGGTAATTATGTCATTGGCATCGGTGAGCCACTGTCAATATGTGACATATTAAAATCGCGTTTGAATTTGCGCTTGTTTTTTGTTTTCACTTTGCAAATGTCCAGGTGCCTTCTTTTGGCGCACCGGCCGGTCACGACCGGCGGGGGAAAAGTCACTCGGGTCAGAACATGGGGTGCCACCATCATCCCACTTCTGACACCAATGTGGCGAGCTCAGACAAGGAGGAGACGGAGGTGTTGTTTAGTCTTGCTTCCCGTGAGCTAGCCAGGGAGCACAGCCGTTTATTGACATCTGCAGAAGAACACTGCCGCTAGCTAACTGCTCAGCGCGGAAACCGCACAGCAACAACAACAACAACACACAGGGCGCCCTCTGACCCCGGAAGGACACACCGTCGCAGCTAGAGGGCGTCACCCGTCACTATGGCAACATAAACAAAACATAACTGTACAAACAGAAGCCCGAACAGCCCTGACCCGCTACAATATGCTGCTGAGAACATAGCCCAGAAGAAGCGTATAGTATAGCTTTTATTTTGGAAAGAGCCATTTCTCTGTAATAAACTCTCCTTTTCAAAGATGAGTGATTCCTCAATCAGATACAAGGCTTGCAAAATCGCTAGCCCGACGTCCCGGGGCTAGCGATTTTTCCAGTCGGGCTATCAAAATCTATCTCTGCCCTGCCCGTCGGGCTATTGTAGGAAGGAAAAATATATGTCAATGCTTTTGCATTCTTTCGGAAATGTAGCTGGGTAATTATGTCATTGGCATCGGTGAGCCACTGTCAATATGTGACATATTAAAATCGCGTTTGAATTTGCACTTGTTTTTTGCTTTCACTTTGCAATCGCGCGAACTGTGTATAGAGAGCGACAGCACTGATTGGTGAGTGATGATAATTTGCGCACCAATTCCTCTGACATCGTCTTATCAATCGTTAGCTTACTATGCAAACATGACAAGTGAAATCTCCCGCAGCAAGCTTAAACATATGAGAGGTTGATCGCGCAGAGAATCGCTGACCGTTATGTGTGTGTGTGTAAAAGCAGCAGGATATATTTTAGTTCTGCTGAGCCAAATAAGACAGGTCAGGGTGAAGAAGTGACAGCCAAAGAAAAGCTTACCACAAAACGGAGAAGTTATGACAAATCAGACTATAAGGCAAAAAGAAAGTGCAGCTTTATGGTTTCATGGACAAAAGAATTTCTGTGGCTGCAATATGACGAGCTATATAACCAGGGCTGCACATAAGTGGTCCGCAGGTGCGCATTCGCTGTCAAAAAAAACCAAAAAACGCGCACAAGATATGAAGTTGCAACGCGTGTTTGCATACATAAGATTTTCTGGAGGAGGACAGACATTTATTTAAAACTCTTAAAGATGTCGAAGAAGCTCCTTTAAGCAATTACTTTGGTGTTCCTCCACCTCCAAAGAAATGTCAGAAGGAGTCCGAACCACAAAAGAAGCGCGTATTCTCGGAAAAGTGGTTGTAGGAGGTGAGCTGGCTTCAAACAAATGATGAACGCACAGAGATGTGGTGCGGAATGTGCCGTGAAAATCCCACTCTAGCGGACAAAAACAGTGCTTTTTACATGAACGCAAACGCGCGTTGCAACTTCTTATCTGGTGTGCGTCTTTTATTTTGACAGCGAATGCGCACATGCGGACCACTTATGTGCACCCGTGTAAATAACATAATGTTCTGCCGGGTGTGTTGTTGGTTTTCTCTCGATTTCTGAGTCGACAAGCGCCTTTGTTACTGGGACCAATCATTTTAAAAAAGGCCCCCAAATGCAAGAAATGCATTATCGCTCAGTCTGCAATATCTTTCCCAGAACAAACACCAATTGCAAATAACATACTAAAAATAAACCTGAAAAATCTGTTTAGAACAGCGTACTATGTTGCAAAGAGTGAACTACCACTGGCAAAATTTAACAGTCTTTGCAAACTTCAAAAAGCAAATGGCCTAGATCTTGGTTCCACTTGTCTCTTACCTGTGACTTCAGTGGAAATTTCAAATTCAGGATCTGACACAGACTGATTCATGTCCTACACAGTTCTTACAAGTTCATAGAAATTTCTGTTCAATTAGAACCAAGTATTTGAGTTGATGATTGTAATTTTTATACAATGTTGTAATTTGTTTTTCAACAATTTTTTGATTAATGTTTTGTTTCCTTTACAATATTATGCTTTAATGTATAATATTGTAAAGGAAACAAAACAGGAAACAAAACATCAATCAAAAAATTGCTCTCTTTTTTTATTCGGGCTACTTACATTTATTTTGGGCTACCAAAAACTGAAGAGTCCCTGCCCGAAGGGCTACTAGGGATTTTGAAATTTTGAGAGCCCTGAGATATATTTATTTTTTAAATTACTTTTGTTTCAGCAACATTAAATTTAAAAACTGTACTTTTGAGTTAAAATATATATTTATAATTTTAATAAATGACAAATTAAAAAGGCATGAACATTTTTTTGTATCGAAAAAATATTGAACCGTGACACCAAAGTATCGAACCGTACCGTGAATTTTGTGTATCGTTGCACCCCTATCTATCTATCTATCTATCTATCTATCTATATATATATATATATATATATAACTGTGTAAATAACAATCTTCTGTTTTCTTCTTTTTTTCAGATGCTCTTGAACCAAAGACAAAAAACAGAACTCATGTGATGTCTTCAAGTGAGGGCACTAATATTATGTTGACCTGTGAAGCTGTGGGAAACCCTCTTCCGGTCTATGGCTGGACTTGTGATGGGGAAAATATGTTGGAGAACACAAACAGTCTCAATATCACCCTAGTAAACCGCAACACAACCTGCACCTGCACAGCTCCCAGTATTCTAGGAAACATAACTAAGACATTCTATGTTCATGCTGAACCAAGAGGTACACATCCCTGTTTACCTTACAACTACTGTCCTTTTTTTTAGGGACTTATGTCTTTTCATATCCAAAATCAGTTTTAAATGTTAACATGTGTGCTTGTTAATGGCAGGTTGCCCTTTAACACTGACACCTTCTGAAATTGTTGTGAAATTTGGAGATCCAATTTTAATCAACTGCAGCACATCAGCCACAGATGTTGAAGGAATGGGCTGGGAGGCTCCATTTGGAGGTACAGGATTTGAACGCCCTCCTGTTGTCACTTGGAGGGTTGAAAAACTAGAAGAGTGGACTCCAAGTCCTTCCTGCTATGCTACTTTGGTTGATGGATCCCAGTGTACTGTGAGTCCACTCATCGCTGTTTACAGTAAGTACATGTGCACAGACTGTGTTACTGTATTATGACCTGCATGAACTGAAAAATGCATATGCAAGAAAGCAATAATTAAAGACATGCTTAGACATGATAATATCAAGCAGCTTCTAATTGATCCAATTCAAATGTTCCTTATGTGGAAATCAAAATGTGACTCTGGCACCTGCAAACTAACACTTTTAGAAATGCATGTTTCCTGTACTGATGTAATAATGTTAGACATTAAATTTGGTTTTTACATTGTAAATCAGTAATACCAAAAAATAAAAATTGTTTTATTTACAGAAACTCCAGACTTTGTGTCAGTGTCTGACATGGGTCATGTTCCGATGGTGGAGGGCAGAGAGCATGATCTGAAATGTGATGTCATCAGTGTTGCTCCTGTACAGATTCTCACAGTGAAGTGGTACAGAGGCAATGAAACTGTGCTCACAGAGACGTTTAATGAATCTACTGCGATCCCAGTAAACGCATCTTCTACCCTGAAAATCTCCACTCAGAGAGATTACAATGGATTAACTTTTAGATGTGAGGCTGAGCTACATCTCGGACCTAAAGGACCAAAGTTCCTCCCTAATACATCCTCACCACCTTACACTGCTGTTGTCCTCTGTAAGATTTCCACCCACGTATTTCATGTTTTTTTTTCCACCTCAGAGCTCTGCAACAGAATCACACGATCTTTTTAAATGATTTGTCAATATTGAATATAAATAATTTTAGATGAAAGTAAAGTTTGAAGCATACTATTTTTTATCTTATTAAATCTCTCATGTATTTCTTCCACAGATGCCCCTGAGTTCAAGAATGGAAATGAAAGCAAGGAAGTGCTCCAGGGTGAGAATGTTACTTTAAGCTGTAGTGCTGACAGTAACCCACCCTCAAACATCAGATGGATCTACACAGCTGCTGTGAATTCAAACGTGACCACTGAGGGACAACAGAAGACTATCAGTATCACAGGAATCACGTCTGCCAATGCAGGCATTTACATTTGTGTTGCTGAGAATGAAGCTGGGAGAAATACACGATTTGTCTCACTGGTGATAAAAGGTATGATTACTTTTTGGAGAACAGTTATGGAAATGTATAAAGAAAAGTGATAACTGATGTTTAAAATGAACAATATATGACATCGAGAACTGATCTTATTTTAATGTTGTTTTTATTTTGCTTATCTTACAGATAAGGTCCCTTTGCTAGTCATTGGAGTGTTGCTCGCTGTATTTGCCATTGGCCTCATCGTCCTCCTGGTCTTTATTTACTATAGAAAGAGAAAAAATTGGCATTCTTCTTTTGACATAGTATCAAATGCCACAGATGTCCCTCTGACAGTCAGTAGTAATGCTTAGGATATTTCCCTGCATTATGAAAAATGAAGTAAAATTTTAATTGCATATGTAATTTATGATTTGTCCTATAATATTGTATAAATGTACATTTAATTTTTCCATAAATTAATTCCTTGAATTAAACAACTTCATATACCAGAAAACAAATAGCAGAAATATCTAAAATAATAAGAAGGTTATGCTTTAGAGTTAATAATGTTATGTATATGTCTGCTAAACAGTGCATGAAACTGCTGTAAAAACAATTAACATTTAGCAATATTATGTCTTATGTTTGAATTAATTTTTTTTTATTGTTTTTATGTTTTTTGACCCACAGTTCATTTTAATTGTGAAATATCAAGTGTAGCCCTAACAGGTATTACTGCATTTAAACAAAGTAGTCTATGTCATATGCCAGAACTTAAAGGCGAATTATTAATGATCTGAATTAGAGGGTGATTATCTGCTAGTCCAGGACTCTCTGCCAGGGAATCACTGATTTCCAGAGTCCACAGAATACTTTTTATAACATAATTCATTGAAGAACACGGATTAAACAATAGGATGATTTTAACCAGTGGAGGCTGTCGGGTTACAGCACAGCCTCCTGGCTGGCATCCTGTGTGGAGATCAGATCGCTTCCTCTTTAAGGCTTATTACGATTTTTGAGAGTGATGTGGATAGGAAAGCTACGTTGACCTGATTTCCTTCATCATGTTAAATATTTGGAAAAACCAGGCTAAAAGCTGGCAAGCATAATTAATTGCTTAAGTGTGATGGTTATTAAACAATTAATCAGCTATATGTGTTGAAGAAAGACAAAGCTGGAGCAGTCAGTGGTTATATTGTGCTTGGATCCTATTCAACAGGACCTTCCTTCAAATTGCTGGGATAACTTTGGAAAAGCTTTTTTTGCTTTCTGAATAATCTGACTGGCCTGAAAATTGATTTTTGCAAAGAGCTTTCACTGAGAGTATAATCTGCTTCGCTTGCATGATATTAAATAGAGGAAGAAAAGAGGAAGAATGAGATTAACGGTCATAATATAAAAACTGAAAACAACTTAGAAATGGCTTTTTTTAAAAACTCAAGGGCCACCAGTTGGTGTCTAATGTTACAAAAAAGAACCCTGTAGTCAAATTCAAATTCAAATTTTATTTACCACACACACAACCATACACAGACAAGTGGTGAAGTGCTTGTTTCTGTGCAATGCCCGACCATTAAACGACGGTAAAGAATTTACAGATTTACAGATTATGACAAAATTTACAGATTTTAACTTAGAAATTTACAGTAAAAAAAGAATGCGCAAATAATGATTTAAGAGAGAAATTGGAAGAAGTGTGCAAATAAAAACAGTGACGTGATGAATGAGAGTCCAGTCCTGCACTTGGTTCAGGGCCCAAATAGCCTGGGGGAAGAAGCTCCCCCTCATTTTCTCTGTTTTGGCCCTTGGGGAGCGGAAGCGCTTCCCAGACCTCAACAGTGAAAAGAGTCCATTGTTGGGATGGGAGAGGTCCTTCATAATCTTCCTGGTTTTGTTCTTGCACCGCTTGGTGTAGATAGACAGCAGGTCAGGAAACTGTGATCGAATGATGCGTTTGGTTGAGCGCACCACTCTTTGCAGATCTAGTCTGTCCTTCTTGGTGCTGTTCCCAAACCAGGTGCAGATGTTTCCTGTCAGGATGCTCTCGATGGTGCAGGAGTAGAAGTTCTTAAGCACCCTCAGTGGCAGATGGAAGTCCCTAAGTCTTCTGAAGAAGAAGAGATGCCTTCCTCTGAGTCCTGTAATACTTTATGAAGTCTCATTGAACCCTTTCTTGATGACTGTCACAGATGGCTCAGTCTCTAGATTCAGGCCATTTTGAATCACCAATTCAGCTTTTTTTTTTTTTTTTTAATTATGCGTTAGAGCGGAATAACCCCTCCACTGATATATGATTGCTCCCCTTTGATGTCACTTGGATGGATTACTAATTGTGATGAAAAACACACCTACAATACTAGATATCATTCTGAAAAGTAACATTCTACATAGCAGTCAAAGGACTACGATGACCTGGATGACTGAGAACCTTCACAGACATTCTACATAGCACACTTACTTTATACAAATTGTGACAGATTATACAAATCTGTCACAATTTGCAGGATAAAACCCCAAAAGTAAAATTAGGAGACAAGCAGGATTTAACAAAAAGTGGCCCCTTTAATTAGTGTGGTTGTAAAATTCCACAAAGTACAACACAAAATCCCCAAAGGGAAGACTGAGGGGATAAATTGTGGTAGCTCTGGGCTGTGGCTGCATTGGAGGCTACAGTCTCTTCTATCTTAATACCAAAACTGTGAACTTTACTCTGTTCACTCCCTGACACGCATGGCACACAGTGGATGTTACACTCTACAAACAATTCCACCATAAACATTACCAGGTAGGAACCAAAATGACCTCTCACAAGGTGCCATAATAAATAACTTAAATGTAACACATAAACTTATAAGGTGAGATAAATGAAGTTAGAAGATTAGAGGAATAACAAGAACCCAGAACATAAGAACAACAGATTACTAATGAAAAAAAAAAAATAAACCAGATGTATGTTTGAACAACACCAAGAACCAGAATCTCTGAAGCAAGAATAAAAATCAAAACTAAAATCAAATTAATTAAAAATTAAATATTCAGATTTCCCGTGGTGCACCCCTATTTTGTTCTTGGTCAGCCCTGTGGCACTTCATTTAGAAGAACATTTAAATTAAAGAAAACTCTAGAACCTCTAATTTTAATGAAAATAAAGTACGTTTTGCAGTAAGAAATGTACTTGAAGGATCTACGAATTTAAAAGTCATGAAACCACGAGGATGAAGATGTCTTTTTTAAATAAAGTACAGAAACCAAAAGAAAAACAAAGGTTTCAGAGTAATATTATCAAAGATAAAGGTACAATTGTGTTGCACAGCTTATCTTTATGTATACATTTCCAGAAAACATGGATTACATCATTGCTCAAATGAACTGATACAATTTTTGGTAGAATGATGTTCATTGCTAGAATAGTCACTTTAATTGCTCACTCTTGATGGTATTAGTAGCCTGTAATTGCTCTCATTCAAGTGTTTGTACCACTGTGTAGAAATAAAAAACAATAACGTTTTGGAGAGTTACACATTGACGTATGCCTACTAATTTGTCTCTGCCTTCTTCTCATTTTGATGTCATAATGTCCGATATACACAGGTCACTCCATACATAATTAAATAAATGTTATTGCGACTTTGTCTCTTTATGCCATCATTTTGATGATCCTATCATTTTACCACAATTTTACATTAAATAATCAATATGCAATTGAAGTGCTTAAAACACCAAACCTCATGACTTAAAGTTTAAGCTTTAAGTCACGAGGTTTAAAAAAAAAATTATTGCATTAGTTGTTTATGTCATGAATCGCTGTGTGGCAGGCAGGCAAGCAGGAGTGGTGGACCCAAAATGCAGAACTCAGACACGGAAGTGAGACTTAAAGCGCAGCTTTATTGCTGGGAAAAGCCTCGAACAAACTAAACTCACCAAAAGACAAACAAAAGTCTGAACAGAGGAACCAAGGACTGAGACACTGGAAAAGAAATACAAAACTGCAGCAGGAGCCTAAACACTAGGCACATAGAAGCAGAACACACAGCTAGTTGAGGGTACGACGCGACACTGAGCACAGGAAAACACAGGGCTAATATACACAGGGTGGTAATCAGGGAATGGGCAACAGGAGGGAGACACAGCTGGGAGAAATTGGACTAACGAGACAGGGGGAGCAAAGCGGCACACACTAACATAGGACATAGACTTTCACAATAAAACAGGAAATAAGACACAAGGATGCAGACTAAGAAACACAGACTTAACACGGGCAGAACTAAGAATAAACCAGAATAAGCTGGAACATAGAACATCATCATAATCATCATCATCATCACAAGCACTAAGAGAATAAGGAAACAATCAAACACACCAAAGTAACTTGAAAGGCAGATTCATCATAAAACCCAACAAAGCACCAGAGAAACATAAAGAACAATCTATCATTGAAAAATAAACCAAAACATAACTCAAAATACTGGGTCAAACTGACCCAGAACCGTGACAGTTTAAGAGCATTTTCTGAGGCTCAAAGGACAATCGAATGACAAGTAGTTTTATGGTCAGGTGATGCCTGTCTCCTAGGATTTTGCAAATAAACAATTTGGACTTGATTTCAACTGTTCAACTTGCATTTGATATGCAATACTGGATTTGGCAGAAAGCATCTAAAAGAGCTTGGACAGATATAAACAAGGTGAACTTCTGACACGGACGAAGATAAATCTGTAGAGAAGGAGAAAAACAACTCATGATGCGAAGCATGTTGTTTAACATGGTGGAGGCATGTATGGCTGCCAGTGGAATCGGACCACTGGTATTTATTGATGAGATGACTGCTGATAGAAGTAGCAGGATGAATTTTGAAGTGTACAGGGCTATACTCTCTGCTCAGACTCAGACAAAATGCTGAATGCAAACCTGATCCAACACCACTTTACAATGCAAATGGATCATTAACCAAAAGCAGTCTCTCAAGCTAAAGAAATTGGATATTCTTCATTGGCCAAGCCAGTTACCTTAGTACAATCCAACAGAGCATACTTTCATTTACTGAAGACAAAACTGAATGCACAGAGAGCCACAAACAAGCAGCAACTGAATTAGCTTATTCAACATCCTAGCAGAGAAACTCAAGGTAGAAATAACATTTGTTAATGTCCATGACGTCTTGACTTGCGATAGTGTAAAGGATTGTATAGGATCCAGGTATTAAATAACATTTCTTATAGTATTTATTTATTTATTGTCATTGTCAAGAACAATGAAATTGCGTTTGGGGCTTCCATACAACCCCAAAAAAAGAAGAAAATAATAAATACCCCTTAAAACCCAAGTGTACATATTTAACCCAGTGTGACTCCAATGCAATAAGACAATCCTTAGCAATATTTAAAATGATATTGATTTGTCCAACTATTTTTGAGCATCTGAAAATGGGGAAATATGTATAAATATGGTGGTGATTTCTAAACAGGTACCACAAGGTTAAACAGCTTGTACTAAAGTTACATTTTAATCACATGTTGACTGTTGAATTTATAATCATCTGCGGTGATGGAAAGACATCAAGACAAAATGACTAAAAATCTGTCTTCATTGACATCATTTATTTTTACTTTAATTTATTTACAAAAACTTCAGACTGCGTCAATTTCTGCAATAGATCATAGTCCAATGACGGAGAGCACAGAGTATGATTTGAAATGCAATGTCACCAATGTTGCTCCCGTGAAGGAGCTCACAGTGAAGTGGTAAAGAGGAAATGAAACTGTGCACACAAAACTTTTTATTGACCCTCATGGAAATCCGGTCAATGTGTCGTCTGTTTTAAGATTCATTCCCAAGAGAGATTACCCTGGATTAGTTTTCAGATGTGAGGCTGTGCTGCACTTAGGACCCAAAGCACCAGAGATCCCTCCTGCACCTGCTTCGGATCTTATCAGTCCATCCTTCTGCAACCTCAGCACCTTACACTGCTGTTGTTCTTTGTAAGATTTCCTTCTTATTTTCCACTAAGGGAACTCTGGATATCAGCTTGCCACCCAATACTAATGTATTCTTAAAGTGTTGTGAGCTCAAACAACTCTGGTTGCACAGACAGTCCTTTTCTCTTTCACCTGTCAACCTATGAGATCAAAGTGACTAAATGTTAACCAGTGGGATTATTTACACCCTGAGAATGTGTGAGAATGTTCCACTAAGCTGCAATGCTGATGGCAACCCTCCCTCTAACATCAGCTGGATCTGTATAGATGCTGTGAATGCAAAAGAGACCACTGAGGGGCGCCAGATGACTATCACTGTCACAAGAGCCACGTCTACCAATGCTGTCATTTACATGTGTGTTGCAAGTTGTGAGAAAGACAAGATTTGTCACACTGGTGAAAAAGAACCAAACTAATGACTGGTAACTGTTTAATCATGATACTGATTTATTCAAAGTACTGAAGGAAAAAAGCCATTCATACTAATAGAAATTTCAAACCACCATTCTTGTGAATGGATTATATAATCTGAGATACTATTGCATATGGAATTCAAAGTATTGTTTTAAGTGCCTGATCATCCCTGCCTCATGTGCCCCTGAGCTTTCTCAGGTAGGACATGCCTGGAGGTGCATAAGACGTTTCCTGCCTGAACCACCTCAACTGGCTATTTTCACTCTGGAGAAGTACCAGCTCAGGGGAACTCTGAGCCCCTCAAAGTTCCTCAAAGGGTGGAAGGTCATGTATCTGTATCTGTTGTCACTGTGATTCTTTATTTATTTACAACATTCAAAGAAGTACTTGAGAAGCTGTTGAATTCAGAAAATGAGAGAGACAAGGACTAGTTGAAAATCAGGAAGTGCAGCCGATTAGTAAGGAGCAAGTGAGGGCAGCTATGAAGAGGGTGATGAGTGGAAAGGTGGTTGGTCAAGATGACATGCCTGTGGTGGTAGAGAGAGGACAGTCAACTCTAACCAGACTGTTTAACAAAATCCTGGAGAATGAGAGGAAGCCTAAGGAGCTGAAAAGTGTATTGATACTGATTTTCAAGAGGAATATTGAAGGCATGAACTTGTGGAAAGAGTTGTTGAAGCTAAAAGATCAAAAGATTGTGTTTATAACGTTACACATAGGAGCATAGGAGCTACAGCTCAAGCTTTAGTCAAATGCATTAGTGGCCTGAACCACAAGAGGGAGGCAAAGATCCTGACATCATAACAGAGCTCAACTCTCTTATCCTGGATCGACTTGAGATTGTAGAAGACTATGGAGGAAATCCTTTCTCTGTAAAGTTTACCAGCACACTGAAATGAGAAATAAAAGCTCCGGCTTTAAAAACAAAGAGATTTTATACTGTTAGACTGAAAGTTTGAGTGCAAAAATAAAGCTAGATGATTCTCATTAATTGCAGTAAAGACCTATTGCATACAAAAAAAATAATTTGAAATGAATACAATGTAATGCTAAGAAAATTAAAAATGATGATGTATATGTAACTAACTTTTATCTAATGTTGTTTGCCAGAGAATCCAAAAGTTGTTCAATAGAAGAAAAAAGCAGAACTGGCTGCTGTGTGATGTCATCAGTTTTGTTCCTGTTCAGTACTTCACTGACGTATAAAAACAATGAAAGCATTGTGACACGTCATTTAACAATCACACCAAAAAACTGAATAATGAATCCTGTAATTTGAGAGTGAACATTCGCAGAAAAAAAATGTAGTTCAATTTAATTCTGTTTTATTTATATAGTGCCACTTCATAAAAACAGTTGCTTCAAGGTGCTTCGAATTGTAAAGTAAAGACTATACAATACCAAAGAGAAACCTCAACATTCACACAACCCTCTATGACCAAGCACTTGTACAATGGGAAGGAAAAAAGGAATAACTTCCTTTTAACAGGAAGAAACGTGACTGGTTGACTGGTTGGAGTGAGAGCAAAGAATGATTAAATACAAAAAGGCTAAAAACACAGAGATGTTTAAAGAGATAAAGAGATTAATAAATGCCCAGCGTATCATAAAAATCCCCCCAGCAGCCCACGTCAACTGCAGCATAACTAAGGGAGACACCACAACTTCCTGTTTTTTCCCCTCATTCACACAGTGTTTCTGAACACTGTGAGTAAACATCCCACTGTGTCCAAACAAACAGAGCATTATTTCAACTTTTAGCTTAGATTTAAAAAACAAAAACCATTCAAGTCAGTTTAGCTATCCATTGTTTAAATGTGAAAAACTATGCTTGCCATTCTTGATGCTCCTGAGCTAAACTAAACACAATGATATCTATCAACTTAAGGGCACTGATATTACCCTGAGCTGTGAAACCAAGGGAAACCCTCCTCTTGTCTATAACTGGAAATGCGACGGGGAGAACACAAACAATCTTAGGATCATTCTATTGCAGCAATACAACCTGCACCTTGTCATTTAAATCACTGTTTATCTTACAGTTAATTTGCTAATGCATCCTTTAATAATAATAATAATGTAGATTTTATTGATCCCCGTGGGGAAATTCCTCTTTGCATTTAATCCATTCACTATGTAAAGCAGTGGGCAGCCATTGGGCGCCTGGGAACAGCACCTTGCTCAGGGGTACCTCAGGGTAGCTGTTGAGTGGATACTGTTGACTTATTCCTTAATTTAGAAAAGAGAAGAAAAGAAAAGCTCTAACTTCATAAGTCTACTTGTAGAAGATTGCCTTGTATCACTGTCGCTTTCTGAAATTGTTGTGAGATTTGAAGATCCATCGTCAGTCGCTGTGATTCTTTTTGAAGCTCTAGTAACCCTCCCTCCCCCAAACATCAGCTTGATCTACACAGCTCACAGCGGCTGTGAAATGAGACCACTAAGAGGCGCCAGAAGTCTGTCACTATCACTAGAGCCACGTCTACCAGTGCTGGTGTTTACATTTGTGTTGGAGAGAATAAAGTTGGAAGAAAGACAAGATTTGCCACACTTGTGATAAAAGATATGGTTGCTGACTGTGCAGAACAGATATGGGAAATGAATAAAGAAAAGGTCAAGAGGTGAGAAGAAATGTTATGTTTTGTTTTGCTTATCTCACAGGTAAAACTAAACAGGTAACCCCCCCCACACACACACTTTCCAGTCTGTTGGGTGTTGCTTGTTTCATCGTTTCTCATCCTCCTGGTCCCTTTTCACAACTCTCAGAAGACAAAAGATAGAGAGATACAAAATTCCAAATGACATAGATGTCCTTATGTCATCAACCAGTGTTAAGTGCTAGGGGTTTTTACAGGATTCTGAAAACTGAAGTGAAAACTTAACTGCACGGGTAACCTAATTATTTGTTCTTTCCTATGAAAAAAAAAAACATTTTCAATTTCCCTTTGTATGAAGTATTCGTAGCTTCATATCTCTCAAAAGATTGAATTTAAATCTTCTTACATTTATAGTTTCCGTCTTTCGTTCCCCCATTACAGTCTGGCTGTTTTTCAGTCTGGAAGTAGTGGATGTGTTCATTGTAGACCTTATTAGGCGTCACTGCACATAAGCAAATTAAACAGAGTAGCCTATTTTCTTGCATGAAAACTTAATTGTGAGTCATTAATGATTTGAATCAGACGGTGAAGCACTCACTGCCAGAACCAGTCAGCCTGTTGCTTGTTGATCGATGATGAACATAATGCTATGATTCATGTGGGAAAGTCCGGGGGACGCTCTCTATCAGGGAAGCACAAAATTCCCGGAGCTTGTAGCCTATAGAGGACTTTTTTTTACAATAACCGTCTTAGATAAAAACACGTCTTGAACAGAAGTAATTTTAACCAGTGCGGACTGTCAGGATGCAGCACAGTCTCCTGGCTGGTAGCGTGTGTGCTTCAGGCTACTGCCCCTTTAAGGCTTAGGATTTGGGAGTGACGCGGATACGAAAGCTAGTTTGTCCCTGTTTCCCTCGCTATGTAAAATATTTAGAAGAATCAGACTAACGACTGGCACACCTAATTAATTGCAGGATCATAATGTTGATGTATTGTGTGTGCTGAAGAGAGAATAAGCCGGAGAAGGTAGTGTTTACGACCGATCTATCACGTTGGGATTATACTTGCCAGGGCCGTCCTCCGAGCTGTTGGGATAACTTTGGAGAAGTTCTTTGTATTCGGGGTAGTCAGACAGCTTGGCCAACAAGCTGAACATGGATTGGGGCACAGAGCTTTGGGTGAGTCTATCATCTGCCTCGCTTCTGTCTCCTTTGATATTTTAATAGGTTGTCTGGGTGTCAGGTTTGCAGTGCAGTTTTTTAAGCATTGCGGGATGAGAAAGTGAAAAACGCTACACGACCTCCGGCGAGGAAGCCTACATGTATCCAGAAGCGGAGTAACTCGCCTGTGTGCACAGCTGTGCATTCAGGATTATACTAACATGTTTCCAGCCATTTCTTCAACTTTTAATACGTAAAAAAGGATTAAGTTTACATACAAAACCATACAAGCACTTTTGGAAAATGAAGGATCCACGTTTTGCATATTATATATATTTTTACACCTTTTGTTTTATCATTTAGTCCCTCTCTTTCCTCCAAATCTAAGTATTAATTAATTAATTGGATCAAGTGACTATTTATAACCCAGATGACTCTTAAAAGTTGTCTGATATCAGCCTAAAAACACTATTTCACATCTAGAAAGGCCTTTAAACAGTGCAGAGGTGGGTTGTGCCCCGTGGGATGGTTCATTGTGTACAGTCTGGCACACCTTGCTTCCATAGAGATGAAATCAGATGCTGTGATTTGCCTTGCGAACAAGTTTCATGAGTAAATCCCTTAATGTGTCCATCTCAGTGCCATGATTCTTTTTTTATTCAACAAAGAGTGCATATTGAGAGAGATTTTTATTCCCATGTGCTGCGATGATTTGGTAAAATACTAGATTTGTATGAATTGTGTTTTACAGACTGCTAGGTAGCCAGCTGTAAGCCACTTCCTGGATGCAGCTGTAAAGGCAATGACATTATCCAGAATCCAGACAAAGCCTGTTGTTGCTCATGCACATTTTCAACAAACCTGAATATGTAAAATGGAGCACTGCAAAGATGAGCATAGTGAGGTTGTGACCTCATTACAATCTCCCCCTAGGCCTCTTCCCCAGTCCCTTTTCCATCCTATGTGCTGGTGCAACACAGCCTAATTAGTTTTGCCCTACTTTGATTGACTCAGAGAAATGTGGTACCCCAGGATTAATCAGAGGCTTTGTCTCTTTGTAAGGCTTTCCTGTTTTAGTGCATATAGTTGTTTCACTAGTTTTTAGGAAATCTCTCACAGGAAAGCGAACTGTTCTGCTTTCAGTCAATATAGATTTCATTAAAAAATCTCATTGTAGGCTATGTCTTCACCTGCCTGCTTGGACAAAGCCCTGCAGGCATAATTGGCTTTTTTTAATGTTTGGCTAGTTCCTCGGGCCAAATCAGCTCTATGACATCTGTCCCCTGATTGTCGTTAATCCAATGGCTATTTTAAGGCACTAGTTTACAGAGTACAAGATCATTGTCTGGGCATTAACTGTGATAGTGAGTGTTACCAGGGCACTCCTCAGAACTGCAGTAAGGCTGGTCTGGCCAGGCCTGGCCCCTCATTTTGAAGATGACAGGGTGACTCAAGGCTGAAATATCCAGCCAAGCATAGTAGGTTGGTGACTTTCAGGGTGCCTCCTTTAGAAATTGTGTGGCTTTTACTTGATGCCAGTTCTCTTTTGACATTATTTTGAGGACAGAGGTTTAGATGAGACCTGGGAGTTGAAGAACAAAGTAAACTGTCATACTTTTAACGCACCCCACATACATAAATCTGTGCAGTACAAAATAGGTTATGGCTCTCTATATTTGGAAGTTGTATAATTACCAGGGCAGAACTAGAATATTTAGACTATCCTTCAAAACGATGAAATAAGAGGAGGATAAAGATTCTAGTCATGGCTCAAAGTATTCCTGAGGAAAGGAGCGATTACTCCATAAAAAATAACTATAGGTAAAGGCAAGTTAAAAGAACAAATAAAAAGCAGTCGTGCAAGCCACCAACATAACATTTGCTTTTAAAACAAAAACATGCTCATTTTAAAGTTGTTTTAGTCTTATGAAAATCAGTTCAGTACAAACTCTGCGGGGACTTGTATACATAACTTTGACTGTGGCTTTGAATGGTGTTTGAGAAGACACTGATTATATCTTTTCAAGTTGTTTTGATTTATTTTAAGATAGTTTTAATGGTTTTGCTTTTTAAGTGGGGCGTTCTTGTTCAGATTTAAGTTGTTATCTTGAGGTTTATAGATAACCAAATGTGACTTTTTCAGTATTTTACGAAACTGCTTACAAGAAATCTGGCATACTCTCTATCCATCCATCTTCTTAGCCACTTGCTGGTTCAAGGTTGCAGGAGGTGCTGGAGCCCAAGGCAGTAGATGGAGTATACACTGGATAGGTTACCAGTCCATCACAGGGGAGATGGGTTGTTGTGTAGAATGTTGACTAAAAGGAGGTCACAATTTAAATATTTGTATTTTTGTGTTAATAGTCCAAAGACCACAGAGCAAAGGTTGAAACATTTGGATTATTTCAACACTGAACTTTTGAATTTTATGTTACCAACACCCATTAAAAAGTAAAAAAATGTTTTCTAATTCACTTTCCTCAGGTGAAAAGTTTGAAGAACTCTTTAGATGAGCTCTATGAGCTCTGTTATCCAACCTCATTTCCAGAAAAAGTGGTTTAAAATGTTAAAGAAAAAACAGAATGTAATTTTTGGAACTTATAGAAACTGAATATTTACCCAGAAATGGTTTCAATCATTTATTTGAAATTATTCCTAACGTTGTGTTTTAGAGTGTGCCTGATGGAGTTGGCACTGAGATTTCTCACATCCATTTTTTTTATTTTTTTTTTATTTTTATTTTTTTAGCGTGGAAACCCCTCCCACTCTTCTTCGGTCATGTCATTTATTCATAATTGCTTAAACTGATGTAGATGCTTTTTTTTTAGGGGTGATATTGCGGGACAGATGGGGTAGTGTGTATGTGAAGACTTTCTGGTAATACCGGTATACTCTTATTGATAACAAATAAGCCAAACATCTTTTTTTTTATTTATTTATTTTTTTTTAATTGAAACAGATTTCTGATATAAGTTCAATTTTCCTGTTGGATCTATAAAACAGCCAGTTCACTAAAGGGTTTTCTTCATCAGTGTGAAAAATGTTGACCAAAAAAAGGGCTTAATCACAATTATTTTTAGCATCACACTTGAACATCCAGACGACATAACTGAGATCATACAGCTTTACCAGATAAATATCCATTCACCTTATTAAAATATACCTGGTATACCTCAACTATTAAATAACCATTAAAGGATTGTCAGACCTTTAAACCTTTTGCTCTGCATTGCTTTATCTTGATATAGAAATGGTGACATTTCCTGGATCGATAATATTTTCCAACATTAATAAGTATCTGCAGTTGTATTTTCAATGGAAGTGTCTGGATGTTGGAATGGTACTCAGTATTGACAGGAATACTTCAAGTATAGTATTTTGAAATTTGACCATAAATACTGGATTAAGGACAAACCCACACAAAGAGGTTACACCTAGCACAGCTTGTAGTTTCTAACCTCCCCTTAAATCTCCACAGTAAGCAGTAAGCTTTTTGCACACTGTGCCACAGGCTGGTCGGCAGTCCACAAACTGAATATGCAAATAAAGGGCTTATCTATTCAAATGACCTGTTCCAGACTACAGAGGCAGACTACAACTTTCCAAGTCTTCATAATATGATGAGTACATCTGTCTTAGTGGTGAAACTAACAATCTAAAAAATAAACCAATCAGAGTGATTAATTTGTAATTGTAATATGTCGGAAGTAACCTGCCTACAAGTCGAAGGGACTGCATTAATGCATTTTGACTAACCAGCTGTTGTCCAGTCTTGGACATTATTTAAAGCCTCTGATCATCTCTCTTGGGGGCTACCAATGCCTGATTTATGCTTCAGTGGGAAGTCTACATCGTAACTGGAAACCCCTTTTAACCCTATGCCGTAACCTGATTTGCACCTCTTGAGAAATGTCATTGCACGTCGGGTTGACACAGCCTGCAGTGACTTGAGTGGCGTGGAATGTTGTGGATAAGAGGGGTTTCCAGTTACATCGTAAGTTAGGATGCTTCCTGCAGAAGACTAAATCAAGCTTATGAGTTTGAAAACAGCATTAGGTCAGGCCTCAGGACTAAGTTGAATGGGTGCTAACAGGTATTGTAAGCTCATAACTTACTGTGCTTTTTAGTTCGTACACATGTAGTTATTCCTACAAGTTCCCGACTGAATAATATGGCTTTCAGTTGTGTTATTATTCCTGTTGCCTCTAGCTTCTTGGTTACTTCACGTGTAAACAGATTTTGATAGACGTGAGCTAATATATTTACCAAATAAGTGTCTTGGGCGTGACATTTATAAGTGGCAGTGGCTGACTTTTATCTCTTGTGTCATAAAAACTTGGTGCTTGGTAAATGTTCAGAGATGGTGTAATGAGGTCTATTTTACTTCAGTTCCCAAAATGGGGAGGAAATGTCAGCAAAAACTAAAAAGAAAAATGCTATTTTAAACACGAGTTGAATTTTGTAATTGGTGTATTCCTGGTATTTGGTTTGCACTTTGACACATCTCCAGTTATGAATCTAACTGGGGCCTGATGGAGGAATCACTCATTTAGGGCGATTTGGTTTTAAGTGGCTGGTACGAGTAATTTAGGAGAAATTGTCACATGCGCTAACTTTGTGATCCAGGAATCATGTGAGGCTAGTTTACTGTTATCCAAAAACTGTGTGGTAAATCATAATATGCTGCAAATCCAAATGTATTCATATAGTAAAAGAATTATTATTACTGCACTCTACTCCACATCAATAATCTTTCATTTTAAATCATGCAGAAATTGTCATCGCTTACCTTTAAGTGGGAAACATTTTCAGCAATACACTAATCCTGCCTACTTCACTCCTTTTCTCTACTACAGTTACACAATTATTGACCCTTAATTAAAACCCCCCAAAGTGCCTACTGGCTAGGCATTATTGTAGCGCTGGATTGCAGGCCTTACTCTTAACTTTGAACTGTGTACTGTAGTTAGGTTAAATGCCATCTCATTTATGTGGACTTTAACTCTTTTGTTTCACCTGAAGAGCGGGAAGGGTGTAGAATAACGTGGCTCAACACGTCAGGAATCCCCTTTCAACATGCCTCCGCTTCAAGTCTTCAGCATTGTTTCTCACTCTTAGTAGGCTTGTCAGAGCTTGAAGGTGTTTTAAAGAAAGCAGTGAAAGAGGAACAGAAACCATATATGCCTCAGTCATACTGCATAATGATGAGGAGAAGTCAGCAAATTCGGCTGTAAATGGAACTGGCATGAAAAAATTTTTTTCTAAGGAATCGGGCGTCACGTTGCTATTCACTCCACACAGTCTGACCACATAAGGAAGAGAAAAGCACCTCCTTCTTTAATGCCTGAGAAGCATGACCTCTGTGTCCTTCTGACAGTTCTCTCCCCCTCGTAAGAAAAACGCAGGTCCCCCATGATTTAAAGCCTAGCGGAAGTTAAGAAACGGTTGCCAATATCTTGTGCACATGTGGCGAGCATTCTTGGGACCTAGCATGCGAGAACAAACCTTGATGTGTTTTTGTTTTATTCCCCCCTGCTTAAGATGTAATTTGGTGACCTCAAAGTCCACCAGTGCAACATCCCGGTCATTACCTAGAATTCAACACATGTTTGGTATTTCACTGTGTTTTGTCTTTTCCTTATTTGTGTTGTGCTCCTTCCACCAGGACCAATATGACATCATTGAAAAGCACACACAGTCTGGCCTGGAGCTGGTAGAGAAGTATGTGAAATTTGCGAAGGAGAGGACAGAGATTGAGCAAAACTATGCCAAACAACTGAGGTAGGCCTGTTTTTGTTTTTTCTCTCTCCTCCTCTGTTTTTCACGTTGTTGTTGCCCAACTGCCACAAAGAATTGTGTACAAGTGTGTTGCTCAAAGCAGCTTGCAGCATATGTGTCCTTTTGTGTTTGCATGGGTGCCTGTTAAAAGGCTGTTTATGAAATGCTTGTTGGTCTTATGACCACTGCGGGACTGAATCTAACTTGTGTGTGAAACACTAGCTCGATTCTCCAGCTGTAGCTTGTTGTCCCTGTATCTTTCTCCTCTCTCTCTCCTGTGGCCTTTCTTACATAGTCCTTCCTCTCCCGGTTGTTTCCCAGTTTGTAGGCCCCCATCTGTTGTAGTGCTGAGCTTTGCTGGAAAGGAGAGGAAGCGGGAGCAGACTGGCGCATGATAGACAGGAAGTGGTCAGAAGGAGAGTGAAAGGAGGAAGAACAGCTATTTAAATATGTTCATAGTGGACTGCTGTTGTTGATCCTATGGTGTGGAAACAAATCAAATGGTTACATAAGAACATTTTAAGTCAGCGAGTTGTCTTCTATTGCCATCTGCCGTTTCAGCCCTTTCCCCATTTCAGATTGTTAATGATCTGTCACTGTTCACAGGAACCTTTCAAAGAAGTATAACCAAAAACGAAGCAGCAAAGATGAGCCTGAATGCAGGTGAGTTGTTGTTGGTTATGTTGCAGGATTGTTCTTATAGAAGAGCTCCCTTATTTATATTTATATGTTTTTATTTGTGGTATCTACTAGGATATCTTTGCATTATCTATAGTTAAAAATAATCCTGGACTTTGGTGCAGCCCCTAAGTTCATTTGCTATCTGAAACTAAAGGTTTTCCCTTCATTTCCCCCTGTTATCCAAGCAGTTAGTTGGTGTTGTTATCCACGCAGTAGTGCATTGCTGTTTTCGTTGCCATTTAAATGCCTTTAGAAGGAAGCAGGAATAAGGAAGCTATAAACTTCTTATCGTGCCGTGGTCCACTGCAAACTTCTCTTTTAACCTGTCTGTTTGTCATCTTATCAGCTGCCTCATCACAGTGTCATTCTTTCTCCACCCTTTCCTTTCTCCACCTCTTTAAATAATAGGTTGTCCAGCTACCAGGCATTTTTGGACATCCTGACAGAGATGAACGATTATGCGGGGCAGAGAGAGCTAATTGCAGAGAACTTGATGATGAACATTTGCATCGATCTTACCAAGTACCTGCAAGATCTTAAGCAGGAACGAAAGACGGTGAGCTCGATATGAAATGGATGAGGGTTAGAGTCTTTAAAGTTCTAATCTGTGGCAACAAAGAGAATCTGTGATGTTTTCATTTTAGTTGGTCTCGTTTCCCACAGTCCCATTCATACCACTCTTTACCTGCAGATGGTTAACTGTCTTGTACTAGGCCACTTTTGTTTCACTTCCATGCTGTTTTAACAGTTTTGTTGTTTACTTCCTGGTTTGAGTCATACTGTGTGACACTGGAAGCCCCCGTTATGTAAATGACGTAAATGAAAACACCTAGAACTCACTGTGTATGTGCCTATTACACCATAGTCGTCAACATTCTGACAACATGCCAAATGGGGTTTTTCTTTAGAATATACAACAAACAGTGATAAGGAGGAGTGGAGATGCAGAGATCTTACTGCTGTGGCAGGAAAGAAGCCTCACTTAGAGTCTCCTGAGGGAGGCATGGTCTGAGTGGTGGTGTGCCATTTCTCTGAGGAATGCTTTGGCTTTTTCCTGATAGAACAGAGCAGCCATGTACAGGCTTCTACTGAAGACGTGATGTCTCAAACAGACACACTGGTATTTGTTTTCTTGTCTGTTGTGCTGTGTGGCTTTAGGCAGTCATTGTTTATTTTGTCTGCCCCTGCACATGGCTGTCTCTCTTTTTGTCATCTGACCCTCCTCTCACTCTATTTTTATGGATGTCTGCAGTATCTGATGGATGCCAAGAAGGCCCAGCAGAGTTTGGAGAGCACCTACAAGCAGCTTGACAGTGTAAGTTTACTCTTAGAATTTAAAGGTTGATGAACACAGCACACAAGTCATTTCTACAATGCATGTTAACATTTAAAGTACCACCAAAAAAAAAAGAAAAAAAAAAGATTTCTCTATAACCAAAACTGGAATGTTTGACTTGAGTGCAAAAAATGAAAGATAAAGTGAATGGTTCTAGATTCTGTGTGCTCAGTCAGGTGACTACATTTGTCTATAGTAAAATCAGATGAACAGAGTGGAAAGCAAGCCTCCTTTTGAATCTCCACTGCTGTGCTGCATACTGGACAAACTGGTATGCAGCACTGACATCATAAATTAAAGCATATTTTTTTCAAGTACCACTATAAAGGTGAAAAGTAAAAACACGCTACTGTGGCATTTCAAGAAACTGTGTACTATTATTACATTGGTCACTGGACAAGCTGTGCTGGCATTGAGAGGGAACCCATGTAAACCAACACTGAATGGTCCAAAACTACCAGCAGCACATTCAGGGCAGCGAGGTCCAGTTCAGTGACTTGAATTAATGCATGTGAGGCCTAGCACACACAAAGTGGCTACAACTACCGGTGTTGGGGCACCATCCAGTTGCCTTTTACTCCAGTATGCAGACGTAAGCATTTTAAATCCTAATAAACCATTTGTTGACTTTAAGAAAGAATTAAAAAAATAAAAATAAAAAATATGGTGGCATATTGCGAAAGGTTACCAAGCAGCCTGTTGAGGACTTCCTGTACCAAACAGATCTTTATTGCAGATGAATTCATTGTTTTGTTTTTGGTTTTTTGTGTTTTATTTCTTTTTCGTGATACACTCACTGACCACTTTATTAGTTCCCCTTTTCTAGTTTGGATTAATCTTTCCCCTCGGAACGGACTTCCCCTCAGAAGTCTTTTGGGAATAGATTAAACAAGGAGCTGGAGACATTCTTAAGAAATTATGGTCCTTATTGACATGATAGCATCACATAGTTGATTTGTCAGCTGCGCAATCATAATACAAATCTCCCATTTCACCACATCCCAAAATGCTCCGTTGGATTGACATCCTGGTGTCTGTGATTGAGATAATTGAGGCTTTGTGAGATAGCGAGTCACCCTACTAGAAGCAGCCATCTCGACATGGGCACACTGTGGTCAGTTACAATACTCAGGTAGGCTGTGGTGTTTGAATGGTGCCATAGTGCTAATTGTACTCAGTTGGTACTAAGGGTGCTGAATAGCAGTCTCAGTTTCCTGTTTGTAGCTGACAAGAGTGATAACCGGTGTGGTTTTCTATTTCTGTACTCCGTCAGCTCCAAGCTTTGACATGCTGTGCATTCCGGGAAGCTTTTCTCTGTGCTTTGGTGATCATTTCAGTTACTTGCCTGCCTATCAACCCGAAGCAGTCTGGCCATTCTACTCTGACCTCTGGCATCAACAAGGCATTTTGGCCCAGGGAACTACTGCTCACTGGCTATTTTTCTCTTTTTCTTTCTTTTTTTGGATCTTTCTTTGTAAACACCAGAGATACTTGTGTGAGGGGAAAACCCCAGTAGATCAGCATTTTCTGAAATACTCAAACCAGTCTATTTGGCACCAACAACCACGCCACGTTCAAAGTCACTTAAATCACCTCTCTTCCCCATTGTGCTTTGACCTTCACCAGGCCATCACGATCATGCCTGAATGCACTGAATTGCTGCCATGTGACCAACTGATAATTGTGTTAAAGAGCAGTTAAATGTGTGTACCTTATTTACATTTTACTTGTAGCTGTAAACCAATATAAAGGCGCACTTGTGTAATACAAAATAAAATTGAAGTAATGTGTTAAAGTAGGTCAGAGGGCCAGAATCTTAAGTATTACAGAGATACAATTTTTTGGTAATACCGCCTCGCACTACAAGACCTGTTTTCCGTCAAACCTGCCATGTCCTTTGCTTAAAGTTGTGTAACCTCTTAAGAGTTAATTCTTTACTAAATGAACTGAATGTAATGTTCTTGCTTTTCTTTCTGTTTCTTTCCTCCATCCACACCAGAGTAAGAAGCGCTTTGAGAGAGAGTGGAGAGAAGCAGAGCGTGCAGCACAGTATGCAGAAAAGACAGATCAAGACATCAATGCCACAAAAGCTGATGTTGAAAAAGTAAACGGGAAACATGTTGAATATCCATATCCTATTTGACATCGTCCAAAGTAATACTAGATGCGCTTTGTTAACCTGTTTTTATTTGTGCATGATTTCAGGCCAAACAGCAAGCTCACATGAGAGCACACGTAGCAGACGAGTGTAAGAACGACTATGCTGCTCAGCTCCAGAAATACAACAAAGAACAGAACCAATTCTATTTTAGTGACATGCCTCTCATTTTCAATGTAAGTCAATTATCTATTGCAAAATGACCACCTACCACCATCATTATTTTCGGTTTTAGTAGAAATTCTACTGGTAACGCGTATTAGTTATTATGAATGAATCAGAAATTTAAAAAATGATGTATGTCAAAGTTATGCTTTAAAGCTATTTGAAAATCATAAACAGCTACAGCTTGTTTATTTTGTTTCAGATAAATATGTATATGATTTCAATATTTTAGTATAAACCTGATCTTTCCTTTTTAAAATACACATTTTTAGCTGCTATCTATTGTGCTTTGTTTTATCTCTAATAATGGCATTGTTTGTAAATAACTGTTAATTTGTATTCACTAGAAATTGCAGGATTTGGATGAGAGGCGAATACAGAAGTTGGCACAAGGCTACGTCTTGTTCTCAGACACAGAGAAGCATGTGATGCCCATCATTGGCAAGTGCCTGGAAGGCATTACTAAAGCCGGAACTAATGTTAATGAGAAGAATGTGAGTGGATCTCGGAAAAAAAAAAAAGGAGAAAAGAACGGATATTAATGTGAAGCATGGCTTTGTACAGCTAATTCGTTTTAGCCTTAAATCTGCTTGACGATAGCTCTTAATTGCTCTTATCCATAATTGCATTTAATGCAGGACTCCATGATTGTAATAGAGCAGAATAAGTCGGGCTTTGAGCGTCCGGGAGATTTGGAGTTTGAGGACTACAGTCAGGGGATCAATCGAGCCTCTTCGGACAGTAGCCTCGGTACACCTAAAGTCTCCGTTGACCCATGGAAGAAGAAGACCAATAACTTTTGGCTTTTCAGCAAGCGAAGTAAGGTAGGAGATTTTACTATAGAGTGCAACATTAGGCTAATTTAGCCTAATGACATGGACTCACACTCACACAGATGTCCTTTATTGTACTTTTTGAAATTTTTCAATGAATCAGTGAGTCTTCAGGTTGGCAATCAGGCAGATTAGTGTGTGACTCCTTGCATGGCAGAGCCAGGAAATCCCCTACAGAGAGCACCCCTGGTGGACCTGTGGTTGCAGCTGCACACACTTGCAACACACACATACACACCCTTCTTACCTTTAATGCTCAGAATAATATTGCATGACCCTCTGCCACTGAGTTATATGGGAACTCTCACACACCCCAACACTTCTGGAAAAGGTCTTTTGCATGACTCTATGACTGGCTGTCAGCGTATAAACCTCGTCCACGCACACCCTCCCTATCCCTGGTTTCCAATAGGTCAACTAGCAGGCAGCATTCTGCTGTGCTTGTGCTTTCATCAGCACGGGACCCAAACAACATTGAATTTTTCTCTATAGGCATCCACAAACACACTGCTTCTATTATACTGTGCAGAACCTGCCATTATGTGTTGCATCACAATAAAATCTTTGTGCCAACTTCAGAATGATACCACATTTTGTAGGTAAAAAAACCCCCCGACCAGTTACAGTCGCACGTTTATGACCTGAATGTTTTCATTGACATTTATGTTCTTGCGTATGACTTTGTGTTTGGAGCAAGAGAGCTGCGCTACATTGTAAATCTTATCTCAATGGAGCACTTTTGCTGTGGTCCAAAATTAAGCCGGCGATATGAGTGGCTGACCACTAACAAGCTAATGGTCCCCCACCTCCAGTCCTAGCTCTAAATGATCCCTTCTTTCTTCCCTGCAGTGTTTGCTTGTTCAGCACCCCTCTACTCTCTGCATGTCTTACTGGCTGTGCACTTTTCCCGCTCTGTGTATGTGTGTGGCACAGTGCTCTGTATCATCAGTCATGCTCTCCCAATTAGGACTCGGCCGTGTGAATAGGAGGCTGAATATATCGGCTTGAGTGAGCTCTTGGTTTATGTCTAGCTCCTAAACATTCCCGTTCTTAACTCCTCTCCTGTATTTAGGCCCCCGTAACCCTGAAGAAAAGCGGCACCTACTCAGTAGATGTTCATATAATAACAATGTACTTCTAGCTCACCGTATTTACACAAGAAACTGTGTGTGGTTCTCTTAGACGTTCATTATTGGAGACTAGAAGCCATCAGCCTCCTGTGTAATTTAGCTAATAGACCCCCACCCACCTTACTACATTTATGTACACCTCAGCGTCTAGTTCACCCAGACATGTTTGCAGTTTAACCTCTTTCTAATAGGTCACAGAGGGCACTCATTAGGCGCCCCCCCCAAAAAAAAAATCTATGTGCAGAATCCCACTGCGGTAATTAAGCAGGCTATTTATAGCTACTGTTCTGGTATGTGAGTTGATATTTTCTGTCTATATAGGTCAGACTTCTAATAGTGCTGGTTAAACTTTAAACATATTTAGTTGCGAATCAAACATTTTTCTTAGTTATTTTGTGATGAGACGAAATTCTATTTTCAGTGTAACTGAATTACAGCCAAATTGGAAAAACACATTGACCACTGTCTATAGATACTCAGCAAGCCAGTAACCATAGCCTATTGGGTGTATTGAGAGAGATCATATCCAGTCCATAGTTAGAAACCTCGGTCTTGTTATTGTTAGCATTGAAACTGGGTAGTAAATATGTTGTTATTATGAATGATTATATTACTGCTATTACTAATAAACAATTAAAGCTGTAAAAAATGCAAAGTAATTTAACCTCGCAGGCTTTCTTCAGCCAGTTCCTCACTGGAGCTCAGGCTGCCCATCAGCTGGGCTTGAACTTGGCTGCAGGGTTGCTGTGGCACCAATGTGGGAGCTGTGGTTGGTTGTTTTGCTGTGTAATCTTAGTGTTTTGGGATTTATTTATTTTTTTGTAATTATTACTTGATGTTTGTGTTTATGAGAGTGTTTTTTGCTTTCATGCTTATTGGGCTCATGTGCTGGGTTGGCTTCAGTGTTGTCTTCCTTGCTTTGTGGTGTGCTTTAAGGTGTTGACGGTGTCTTTTTCTTTCCCTTGTCATCTTGTTGTTCTTGTCTTCCCCTTCTTCTTTTCAATTATTCTTCCCTCCTCCTTCCCCAATACACCAATCTATGTCTGTATACCTTATCTTATCTTGGGTGCTGGTACTTTGCTCATTTCCCACACCAGCTGTCCTCTCCAGTGCTCGCTCCTTTCTCCACTCCCCCTGCCCCTTCACCTAACGGACCCCCTTCCCCCAAGTTTGGCCGGGACCCCCTGTCGTACTGTTTGAAGGAGATCAATAAGACAGTCAAACCCAGAATCTCTTCCTTCCGGACACTCAGGAGATCGGTGAGTCACCACAGAAGACGGTTCGGGTGCCAGGAGACGTTCACTCATAAGGGCTTACACATCATCCTGTGTTCATGCCTCTGCAAGAGTCACTGAATTCCTGTAATGAATAATTTGATTTATATTTTTAGGACATGAACATGCTGTATTAAACTTAGTCTGATTTTTAATGTTTATGTATATAAAAATGTAATTAAAATTCATTTCAAGGTAAAAAGTGAAAAGCAAGAAACCCACTTTAAGGTTATTTCACCATTTTTATGTACACATGCTCTTTCTTTTTTCCCCCTCAGAAGTTTACTCCAGAGAGGATAATGGTAATACAGGAAACAAAGCTGGGGTGTGGAGGTGTTTGACTCGTAAAAAGTAGCCACCTTTTCTTTACAATGGCTCATTTCATTGTAATTTCCCTTCACATTCATTGTAAATTCTCTGTAGTTTCCCTTCTCAACCAGCAGAAAGTTATGAAGTTTCCAGCAGGAACTTCATGAGTTTCTGCTGGTTTTTGCCCTAAACGGCCTCAATATGCCGCATCCTGCATAAGGTAATGTGGTCTAGGACTTGTCCTCTTAAGCCTGTATTGAAGAGGTGGCCACCTGGTGGTGGAGGAAGGGAGGAATGCTTGGTGGCACATAGAAACACTGAGCAATCAGTAACCCTGTTTTCCAAATAGCCCCAATCATGCACTTTTCTGTGTCACACATGTAAATCAAGACTATTTTTTTTTAATGTGAAGATGATAAGAGATGGGACTGTACGAAGTTATTGGAATGCGGTTATTGGTCCATGGGTGATGGTTTTGTGTTCAGCTCACTGATGTTCTGTACTTCATTGGCTTTATGCCAGTTCAAAACCAAACAAACATGAAACTCAAAGAGCTGAAATGGTTTTTAGTTTGACGTCTCCTGAGCTGAACACAAACCACAGGCTTCCTCTGCAGTTGTCCAGTTCTCACACCACGGTAACTGTCATTATGAAAGTGTAAGAAGACATTCAGTGCTAACACCCCCCCCCCCCCCTTCCTGTACCCTCTTGCAGCCTACAGTGACAGAGGACTTTGCCCACCTCCCTCCGGAGCAGCGCAGAAAAAGGTTACAACAGAAACTGGATGAAATCTGCAAAGAGTTGCAAAAGGAAGTTGATCAGAGGTGTGTGTCTATTAGACAGACATGTGCGGATCCTTCTGTGTATTAATAACCATCTCTGTTAGAACTTCTCCACTGGGAAAGTGGATATAATATTCATGCAGAGTACACAACTGTGCCGTGTCTCTGTGTGTTTATCCACTCCTGAGGTCTGCAGGGAACTGATTTCTCCTGAAAGTCACTTTCCCTCTTCTTCCTTTGTTCCCCTCTCTCTGTCTATCGCTCTCTTTTTTTTCTCTCTTTTCAGTGAAGCGCTGGGAAAGATGAAAGATGTTTATGAGAAAAATCCTCAAATGGGAGACCCCGCCAGCCTGGCATCCCAAATCAACCAGACATCCCAGAATATAGAGCGGCTCAGAGGAGAGCAGAGCAAATATGAGGTAATCTAGCTCTCTGCTGCTGTCAAATGATGTGACCCATATATGTTATTTCTAATAAACTATTAGGTCAATAGGTTTCCAGCCTTTTCTTCTAACCAATTAAAAGTTTTTAAAGCATGTAGTCACACAAATGGCAGAATAATGGATTGATGGAAATTTCTGCTTTTTTTGGGGGGACCGTTCTCTTGAGTAGACATGGCTTGCTGAAGCTGGAGGTCGAGGAGACACGCTGCGCTATAAAGCCCACTCATTTAACAATAATGGAGCTAATGATGTACACAGGTAGGATTACATTTTGCTTGTAGACATTACTTTAAAACACAGGCTTGTTGTCTACTCTGTACAGGAAGCCTGTCTATTTTCTTTCCAGCCCTGATGGAGCTTACTCCGATGAAAGCACTCCTGATCCTTCCCAAGCCATTTATGCTGAGTTTGATGATGACTTTGAGGATGAAGACCTAGCTGCTCCTATCGGGAAATGCACAGCCATGTACAACTTCCCTGGTATGTAATACACTCATTATTATTATTATTATTATTATTATTATTATTATTATTTTTTAACTAATGGACTCATTGACCTATTTTTGTTGTTCAAAATGAGGCATAGTGAGTCGATGCTGTATGCTAGGATGTGTGATTACAAGAGTTGCATTCCTAAAAAGCTGAGTTATGGAAATATTATTTCTCACTGTTTAGTAAGAACCACTACAGTCTAAGATTTTTATTCTCCTGCGAGGTGTACTTTACAACCCATTTTCAATAAATGTTGGGATGTTTTGTAAAACGCAAATAAAACAAAATGCAGTGGTTTGCAAATCTCATAAACCCATATTTTATTCACAACAGAATAGAGAAAGCATATAATATGTTTAAACTGAGAAAATTATCATTTTAAAAAGTTATTTTGAATTTGATGGCACCTAAACGTTTGAAAAAAGTTGGAGCAGAGCTAAGTTTAGCACTGTGTAGTGTCACATCTTCTTTTAACAACAGTGTCTGTAAGAATCGGCGAACTCGAGAGTGTAGTTGCTGGACTTTTGTCTCCTGTTATTGTCTGCTGTTCAATAATCCCGGGTTGTCTTGGTCATATTTTTCCGACTGTAGGCATCACAGTTGAACATCCAGACTCTTCTACTACAAAGTTACGCCGTTGTAGTAGATGTCCTTTAAAATTTTCTTGCATCATCTCGCAAGGATGTCTTTTTTTTTTTTTTTTTTTTTTTTTAAATACTCAATCATGTTAGTGACCTTTTGCCAAATAACCTAATCAGTTACCAAATGTTCTTTTTAAATATGACTTTACACCCTTTTTTGCTCCCTCTATGTCTTGTGAATAAAATATGGATCTGTGAGATTTTCAAAACCTTGCATTCTGTTTGTTTTTACATTTAACACAGCATCCTAAGTTTTTATTTTTTTATTTTTAGAATTTGGTTGTAATATTTGTGCTCTGTTCTGAGATGTCTCCAGACTTCCATGTTCATACATGGAAAATTGGAGGCAACAAGAACAGCAGAAAGGCTTGCTTAGTGAAGAAAGCGAGCCTTAATGACAGCAGACATGACACCGATTAAGTCAGAAACGACATGAAAGAAGAATATGAGGTGGACGTGGTTTGCAAAGTGTTTTTTGTTCTTTCTTTTTTTTTTTTTTTTTTTTTTTTTTTTTTTTTTTTGTAAATCTAACTGCATGTGTGAAGGGTATCAGGTGAGCTGTCAGCTGATCTGCCCACCCTACCCACCCATAGTCAGTCAACACTGGAAAATAACCTGAAGCTGAACGTCCTCAATACAAAAGAACTTATAATGAGACACAGACAGGTCCACTTCCCTCTCTTTATAAATAGAGAAAGGGTGGAATTGGACTCCACCTTCAGGTTTCTGGTCACCCACATCTCCGCTGATCTCACCTGGACCCACAACACCAACGGCCTGGTAAAGAAGGCCCGACAGTAGTTGCACTTCCTCCATGTCCTGAGAAAGAATAACCTGGACCAGAAGCTGGTACTGGCCTTCTACCGCTCCTCAGTGGAGAGCATGCTCTCCTACTGCCTGGGTGTTTGGTACGCAGGGGCCACTACTGAGAACAGGAAGGCTGCACCGAGGATAATTAACACTGGCCCAAAAAAATTATTGACTGCCCTCTGCCAACACTGGAGGCCATCGCCAGATCCGTCTATCTCAGAAAAACCTTTGTCATCACAGGTGACCCTTTGCACCCTACTGCCCTCTGGTCAGTGCCTCAGGTCAATCAGGTCCCACACCTCCAGAGTCACGAACGGCTTCTTCCCCTGGGCCATTCAGACTGTCAATAAACAATATTGCCCCCACCCCTGCCCACCCACCTCACCAATCTCAGCCATGGTCAGAGTAACCCCCATCACTCTGGCTTTTAGTCTTTTCTTTGCAGTACTTCCAAGCACTTTGCAACTATTTTGTTTTCCAATGTGTGCATTTCTCTTATTTTTTTCGAATATATTTCTCCTGTTTGCTATTTATTCCTGCTGTCTACTGTTTATATTTCATTCCAGCACAGTTGGTGTGGCACACCCACAATTTTGTTGTACATGTACAATGACAATTTTATTCTAAGTTTTCATTATGGCTACAGAATGTTATATGACAGTAAAATTATAGTGCTGGCTTGGCTTTTGAAATTCTACCTGTAGGTTGTAGCATAATTATACCACAAAATAAGAAGTCAGTCATAAAATTATGAATCCATTTTTTTCCCCTCTGATTTGACTGAGCAAGGTTTGTGTCAGCACATCGGTATATGAAATTATCTCTAGCCTGTTTTTCTTTTTCAGGTGCCAGTGAAGGGACCATCGCTATGCAGGAAGGGGAGGTGCTGGCTGTGGTAGAGGAGGACAAAGGGGATGGTTGGACCCGTGTCCGTAGGAACAATGGAGATGAAGGCTACATACCTACATCTTATGTTACCATCACTCTAAATAAGTGAAACACTTAACATTTAAAAAAAAAAAACAACTGTATGCAATTCTTCCTATTGGACTGATCATAAAGAAGACAGCACTAATGGACAAGACTACCAGAAATATGCAGATGACGTGTTTTGACTGAAAGAGGTGCACCATATAAGAAGAAGAAGAAGAATGGTGCTACCAGTGTGCTCATCATGGCTTCAATGACATTTTTTCCCCATCCCAGTTACCTAAGCCACCTGAACCACTAAGACATTTTATTTTCTAGTCTTGCATCACAATATACAGTTGTCATTTTTGTTGTTGTTGTTTTTTAAAAGTCATTTTCAGGCACCATTAATAGTACAAGTGCTTGTCTCATTCCACAGACTAGTGAGGCATTAGTTTCTGAGTGTGAGAGGAAGGAGGAGGAGTGCTGCTGCCATCTTTACACTGGGTGTTAACACCATTAATATTTAGGAGGAAGTTACTTCTCCTGTTTACCTTTTCAGTTAAAAACCTGACCTCCTATGGCTCATTGCAGTCTGCTCCACTGCGAGTTTTTATTTGCTTCAAGCATGTCACTCTCTACCCTCGATAGTGCTTGAGTGTCACCGGGTGGTGAATTTCATTTGTGGGAGAATACTTCCTTTTAGTTTTTAGCTGTGTGTAGCACCAGAAGTTGAGAACGGCTCTCCCATCATAGCAGATTCAAACAACCATACAAACACTTTAATGTTCAGACAATCACAGTCATATCATTCTCACTTAAGTTAATTTCAGACCTTTAGCAGTAATAAGGATATGCAGGACCTATTCTTTTCTCATGGTTACATCCTGAAATTATAGAGAAAAATAATTTATTGCAGATGCGCAAACGTTCATGTTTGAAAGAAGTTGTACTTTGTATTAAGGATGTTTTCATGTTCTTCTTTTTTGCTTGCACACATAGTGGACAGTTTGTAGCCACAAAAGGGAGTAAATAAAATGTATTTCATTAAGACTATTGTATTTATGTAATAAGTAATATATATTTTTAGCTATTGCAACACCACTATTGTCTTATTAGCGATTTTAACCATTCAAATAAAAATAAAACAAAATCGTACTTTTTAGAGAGAAAACTGAAAGCTAATTTTATGGCCGATAATGTTGCTTTTTCACACTTTAATTTGTCATACAATGTCTTTTTTATGTTGTCATGAAGCCAGCTAGCAGCATTACTTATCCAAGTAACTGCTTATGTGTCTTTGGTGCCTTTCTGGTTAAAAGCAATGTGTATATACCATTTTTGCATATAAAGTATTTTCTCTCTCTCTCTTTTTTTCAAGATTTAATAAATGTTAAGCACATTTCAGAGTTTGAAGTGGTTATGTCATTTCTGAAGTTGGAGAAAAAAATAAAACATGATATCTGGTCATATAAGATAATATTTTTCTTTTTTATCTAATAACAAGGCAATCCATCTACATGGATGACCTAGAAAAATCTGAATTATATATAATGTAACAATTATAGGAATTTAGCTGCATTTTCTTAGGAATAAAAATTGAGATGGTGTTGCAACAAACTACAAAAGACAAAATCCCAATACCTGCTTTAAGAAATAAGGCCCAGAATGCATTGATATGTCTCACACTCTTAACTGATTACATGCAGCTCATTCTCAGTAGGTGGCATTGTTGCATCATTTCTTAAGTGATGCAACTTGTGTCATAGACCTGCCATCTACTCTCTTCTGCATAATTATGTTTTCAATATAGGCCATGCATTTGCATACCTGATTAAATTGCACTGGCTTCAAAAACCATAATGTTTATAATGACTAATTAAATAACCCAAAATTGGCATGTGCCCCACTTTCGTATCACCTCATCCACAATACCACACAAGTGAAGTGAAATGCAATGAATGTGAATTTAGTTAAAAACAAGGTTTAAATGAATAATACATCATATTTTGATAGAAATGGGGAAAAAAATCACTGGCAGAAATGGTAGTGCATCAGTTTGGTGTGGCCAAACTGAGAGACTGACTGACTGAGGAATAAGATCATTATTTGTATGCAAAGCCTTTATTCTCAAGATGCATTAAAGGTCAGCTTTTAAATAAGGCTAACAGGAACCAGCCAACATTCTCCGTCTACCTACAGCTCGGTGGGGACAACACTGCATCCTGGTACCTCTCGTCTCACCCCAGTGGCGATGTTAATGGGGAGGATACACAAGAGAAGACATTTAAACGGTTTCTCTGGACAGAAAAACAAACTTACCTGAAGGATGAACCGAGTTAGAGTTGGGCAGTGGCTTTCATGTGTTTCATTTTATTTGAATCTTTAAAGACTTATTTATTTAAGCAGATATCAGGCACAACCTAATTTTGTATAATTTATTGATGTGTTGGGAAACCTGATAACCAAAGCTGTTCCTGTTTTTGGAACATCCATATTCCAAAAAAAATCTAGGATGATACTTTGTCTGGAAGTTATGTACCACAGTACAAGATTGCAGTTCCTAAGAGATCTCTGGCAAGTCTTATTCAATATATTCACTCAGTGTAATCTTTGATTTCATGTGTCTATAATCGTTTCACATCAAGTTTAACATTTTTACACAACACTTTTATTCCTATGTGGGACTGACCAAGAGCATCCATTATCGATACCCACAATTGGATATGGATACTCACATTTCATTTTTTAAAATCGACTATGTTTCTTTAACCTTACATTAAAATAGATCAGAATCTACTGCAAAGGATTTCACTATAAAAATGTGAGGGAAAAAAATGACTCATAAAAACATGTTGTCTTGATAAACAGTGCCTGGTGTATTAATGCTGCTTTTGACACATGTCCAGCAGGAAAGATGAATCTAGCTGTTGGACTTCAAACGCTAGTTATGTGGTGCCATGGTTTTTTGAATTGCCTGTGTTTAACTAATATTTGTTTTTGTTCTTGCAGAATCAGAGATTGTAGAAAATGAATAGCGCTCAGACATCATTTTAACGCTCTAGTGGTGATCAACAAATCGACAACAACCTGGTCACCATTAGCAATGCTTTTATTTGGCTGATTATTGGCATAAATGCTCCAAACAAGCATTGCCTGGCAGGAATTCAGTAACTGCATTATGTGTCACTCTAAGTGAAACACCAGTTCCATTTTACTGCGGTGGTTTACAAAATAAGCAATTATTTCTCTACCCTTCTGCACCACAGGTGATTAAAGATTTAAGAAACAGATCTTTCAGGAGTCACTAGAGAAAATAAAGACAAATATGCAGGATAACCTTTAAGCTTTTCATCAGCTCCGCATGGTCAACGAGAGAATGATCAAACTACATCATTAAGAAATTTGAAAAGGCAATTTACAAGATAAGCAGGACAATCTCTAAGTAAATAACGTTTCCGGTTCACTCAAGTGACATGTACAAAAATCCACAAATAAACAACAGAGTCAGAGTCAACTGCTTTGTAATTGTAGCTTTGCTGTAGATAAATAAATAAATGTCCCTTAGATTAATCACTGCCTCATGTTCATTCCTGCGGCACAGCTTGAGGCCAATTTTCTGTCTGCTTACAACTTCTGTCTTCTCACAGCCATTCTGTTGAAGCTTGTCCCCCCGTAACTGTTTTTCTGCATATGTGGACCCAAAGAGCTTTTAATAAGCTCCACCAATCAAAAGTATTTTAACACTACCATCAAGCCAGCAGAGCTAGGAGTAATACAAAACTGCCTCGACTAAGTTGTCAGCTTCATTACTAAGACATAAATTATTAAACATTAGACTAAACCCTGTTTGAGTATAACCAGTAAATATTGATCAGTGTAATACCGAGGCATGTAATTCTCTCTGAGGCTCCACAAGACCCCAAAACGAATCTAATTTTAATATCATCGTCAATTTTTTTAAAATCCCAACAGAAGTGAATAACTTTCTTTTTAAGTTTCATTTTAAACAGAAGCGCCTCCGGCCTTCACAACCACAACGCTGCTCAGCTTCTCAGGTTGGTCAGGGTGTAAAAATGCCATTCACTTTTTTTTTCTGTGGAAAACAAAAGGAATTTTCTTTTTCAGTGTTTTCATTTTTATTCTCAATAGACAAAGAACATGATTTAAACAAAGAGTGCCGCAGGTTCTGACACATGTACTCATATCCAAGGAATTTGGCTGATAGTGGATGTATTTACTGAAATGAGTCTAGGTCAAGGGCAAAGGTGGCTATGGCACCTGTTACCTGGTTAAAGGTTCATTTTGGAGATTTTGGAGATACAACAAAAAATAAAACAACTTCACTCTAAGATGGTTCAAGCCCAACATACTAATTTACTCATTCTGTATGCAGAGGACACTGTGAGGAGTTCAAGCAGACCCACCTACTTTCACAGAAACACAAAATGCCAGCTGACTTCCAATACGACTTCCCCACCACAGTGTTGAAAAAAATAAATAAATAAAATAAATAAATATATATATGTATATATATATATATATATATATAAAAAAAACACCCAGCACGCCCCTGCGGGCGGTTTATCCTTCAAGCTCAAGCTGCAAAACAATGACTTGGTCCCACCTCTGTATATATCTATATCTATATCTATATATGTATATATATATATATATATATATATATATATATATATATATATATATATATATATATATATATAGATAGATAGATAGATAGATAGATAGATATAGATATATATATATATATATAAAAAAAAAAAACACCCAGCACGCCCCTGCGGGCGGTTTATCCTTCAAGCTCGGGTCCTCTACCAGAGGCCTGGGAGCTTGAGGGTCCTGCGCAGTATCTTAGCTGTTCCCAGGACTGCGCTCTTCTGGACAGAGATCTCCGATGTTATTCCCGGGATCTGCTGGAGCCACTCGCCTAGCTTGGGAGTCACCGCACCTAGTGCTCCGATTACCACGGGGACCACCGTTACCTTCACCCTCCACATCCTCTCGAGCTCTTCTCTGAGCCCTTGGTATTTCTCCAGCTTCTCGTGTTCCTTCTTCCTGATATTGCTGTCATTCGGAACCGCTACATCGATCACTACGGCCGCCTTCTTCTGTTTGTCTACCACCACTATGTCCGGTTGGTTAGCCACCACCATTTTGTCCGTCTGTATCTGGAAGTCCCACAGGATCTTAGCTCGGTCATTCTCCACCACCCTTGGGGGCATCTCCCATTTTGACCTCGGGACTTCTAGGTTATACTCGGCACAGATGTTCCTGTACACTATGCCGGCCACTTGGTTATGGCGTTCCATGTATGCCTTGCCTGCTAGCATCTTGCACCCTGCTGTTATGTGCTGGATTGTCTCTGGGGCATCTTTACACAGCCTGCACCTGGAGTCTTGCCTGGTGTGATAGACCCCAGCCTCTATGGATCTTGTACTCAGAGCTTGTTCTTGTGCTGCCATGATTAGTGCCTCTGTGCTGTCTTTCAGTCCAGCTTTGTCCAGCCACTGGTAGGATTTCTGGATATCAGCCACCTCCTCTATCTGCCGGTGGTACATACCGTGCAGGGGCCTGTCCTTCCATGATGGTTCCTCGTCTCCCTCCTCTTTCTTGGGTTTATATATATATATATATATATATATATATATATATATATATATATATATATATATATATATATATATATTTTTAAAGCCCCTGAAATCTCAACAGACTGTATACCACAGTCTTTTTAAAAGATACTCGTCCCATTTTTCTTCCTGCAGTCTGTTCACAACAAAGAAAAAATATAAAACCCAAACATGATGAGTCATAGAGTTCCTTACAAGCTGTCAGTTCCCTTTAACAGATGACATTTTATAATAATTTAATACAAGAGACATATCACGGTTGTTATTTTAGGTGTCTTTGTCGTGTTTGTGGCGTCCCTCTCTGTTTTTTCATTCTCACTTTATTTTGTAAGTTAGTTGTCATGGATCTTATTGTTGGTTTTACTTCATGCTTTTGTTCCTTCCCCCACAGTGTTTGTCTTTCCTTAATTGTTTCTACTTGTGTCTTGCAGTGTTTTGTGTAATCATATTGAATGTTTGCTGCAACACATTACTGTACTCAAATCATTAATCATGTTACACTTCCAATTATCTCCACTTGAGTTTCAAAGGCTAACCGAATGTGAATGCTGGAGGTCTTTTGAGGGATGGAGACATGAATATTAGTCCTTTTTTCATGAAATAACAAGAACATAAAGTGAAAACTGCACCGAGGTTAGAAGGAACTGTTGCTAACACAACATTGACTTTTTTCAGGTGTCTGCTGATGGGATGCATACAAAAGCTAGAGAGAATTTAGCTGAGAGTATGCAGGCCCCAGCAGGACAATCAGAGTGTGATTTTAAACAGTTAACAAAGCAGTGATGCTGCTTCTAACGTCATTTCTGCCGGTGCTTGTTTATACTGTAGAATTGCTGTGGCAGTAGCTGTTAAGTGCTGTTTGGGTTTCTAGCCTGAATACTGGCTTTGTGTTGATGCCTAAACACTAAAAGAACAATCTGCCTCTGTCCTCAGACGACAGGAACATGTGTGGGACTCTGACTCAAGGTTTTTATCATTACCAGATAATTGAGAATCACCAGGCCATATAATGAAGTAATGCAAAAGTACTTTATGGAGTAGTGTGCTACAAATGCAATGTGTAACTTTAAAAAAAAAAGTTACTCTAACACCGGTGCCTTGAATCCATGTATGACTCATTCCCAGACAGCCCCTGTGTACTAAAAGTTGTCCTCCCTCAGTCAGATCATCATTGTTCCTCTGCACCGTTACCTGTTTGGTTTGAATGTTGCTGTCACAATTTTAGGTTATAACACTTTTTAAAAAAAAACAAAACATGTTTTTTTGTTTTGTTCACTGCGATTCTTTGTTTGTATTTTACAAAGCATTAAGGCAGCATTAAAAAATATTCTTGTTTATTTTGAGAATAAAGTTGAAAATTCAAGATTAAACTCGAAATACTATTTTGAGAAGTTGAAAAGTGGAGATTAAAGTTGTTTCAAAACAAAGGCAAGAAAGATTGTATGTGTGCTGGTAATTAAGCAAGTAATTAAGTAACATATTGCATTACTTTTAAGAAAAGTAACAAAGAATGAACAATGACCCTAGCAACCTTCTGAATCTGATTTGTGGTCAAAATTACACGTGTGAATCACCACGAGACCCCAGGGTACCATATCATTAAGATACTTTACTATGATATCAGATTGATTTTGAATTCTCAGGTTGGCAAAGTATTGCAGTAACGTATATTGTGATTTATCACCTTTTTTCAAGGTGATCAATCTCAGTGATAAATCATTTTCGAGGAATGGGTTTCTCCGAAGGGTGGCTGGCCTCTCCCTTAGAGATAGGGTGAGGATTCAGCCATCTGGGAGGGGCTCAGAGTAGAGCCGCTGCTCCTCCACATCGAAAGGAGTCATTTGAGGTGGTTTGGGCACCTGATAAAGGTGCATCCTGGGTGAGGTGTTCCGGGCATGTTCCACCAGGAGGAGGTCCCAGGGCAGACCCAGGACATGCTGGAAAGATTATATCTCTCAGCTGGCCTTGGAACGCCTCCTTCAGACAAGCTGGAGGTGGTGGCCGGAGAGAGGGATACCTGGGCTTCTCTGTTTAAACTGCTGCCTCCGTGACTCGGGCCCAGACAAGCAGAAGAAGATGGATGAATGGATGGACCTTTTTTCAATACAACTCTATTTACTGTATTCAAACTACGCTCAGCTGTAAGCTTCACTTCTCTGTAGAGTGTGGATATGGCTGTGTTTGTGAAAATAATTCTGCACATTCCTGGGTTCCAGTGTCAATCATGTAACAAAAACCCTTGTTTCCACACTGTTGTATGACTGTGGGTCTTGGATAAAAAATAGGTAACAGTTTGTGTTACCTACCTTCCGCCATCTCCAGCTACTGTTGTTCATAATCACAGGATGATGGCCTGCGGTTTTTTTTCCATTCCAAAACGTAAAATAAGTTTTTATGTTTGATTAAAACGTGGATGGTGCGTTTTTGATTTGTGTACTTTCATTTTTATTTTTCTAACTTCCACCTTCATGTTGACCGTCACCTCTGCTGATCTCACCAGAAAAAAATCTCAACAGTAGGATCTGATTAATTTTATTATTTATTTACTGAAAGGTTCAATTTGCTTTTACAATTACATTTACATGTTTTTTTTTTCAGACATTACACTCGCCCTGACTCACTTAAGCATTTCATTTTTACTTTAATAGAACTTTTCACTGACATGCAGCGGTAGGGTAACCTGAGTGTTACTCAAATTTATTAAGACTCTATATCTAATAGCAGAGAACCTTAATTTATGTCAACACTAACATGTGCTTACCCACTGTTTTATTTGAAAACCACTCCTCTGGAACAGGTCTGCCTTACTTATTTCCATCTCTAGTTTTCAAAATCAATCACAAGATTAGTGAAAACTTGGTTTGGGGTAATAGTAAAACTCACTTCTTCTTCTTTTATGATAAAATGGTTATGCAAGTTCTGCCTCACCTCCTGAATTACTCACACTAGTTTTGTCTTCCCCTGAATATATTTTAGATCTTCAGACTGAAAAGGATTCAGCCATTTACATTTCATATTATTTAATGTGCTTCCAGACTCAATAAGTGTTTGAGTTCTTAATACCCAGTTGTATGAATTACTGTTTTAAATTGAATTAGAGGACACACAACAGAGGCCAACACTTACTTACTACTTATTTGTGTAATGGGGTGATTCAGTTTAATTGCTCCTCAGTCAAACTGACAGGTACTTAATGGGTAATAGGCAGAGTTCAGATTTTACATCCGTCAGAGGATAGACTTTAAAGTTCTGATGCTGGCCTATAAAGCTCTGAATGGTTTAGGACCAAAATACATCAATGACCTCCTGACCCAGTATGAACCATCCAGATCCCTCAGGTCATCTGGATCCGGTCTTTTATCAGTTCCCAGAGTCAGAACCAGACACGGAGAAGCTGCATTCAGCTTTTATGCTCCTTATATCTGGAACAAACTCCCAGAAAGCCTCAGATCAGCTGAAACACTCAGTTTATTTAAATCCAGGTTGAAGACTCACCTGTTCTCAGCTGCATTTGAATAAAGCACCAAATCCACACTTTAAGCTTAAATTTCAAAACTTACATTTAACTACTGATTTTATCTACTGTTCTGATTTTATCTGTTTTGATTTTATATACTGTTTTGTTTGTTTGTTTGTTTGTTTGTTTGTTAATTAGTTAGTTAGTTTATTTGCTTGTTTTAATCAATTTTAAATCATGCTTTTTATTTGTTCTTGTTTCTAATGTCTCTGTAAAGCACTTTGAATCACCTTGTTGTTGAATTGTGCTATACAAATAAACTTGCCTTGCCTTGCCTTGCCTTGCCTTGTAAATAGGGGTGATTAACTGAGGGAGGCAATTTGTCTGGAGAGACATTTGACTAAGCAGTTGACACATGTATGTTTTTTTTTTCAAAAATAAATATGCAAACAGTAAAAAAAAGTAAATAGTACAGGTGTAGGAAATAGAAATCTTTTCATTTAGAGACAATGCTTCCACCCTGAACTGATCCCTTCAGGTAGGCATCATGCCTGCAGGTCATTCAGTGCTCACTAAAAATTCATCTAATTATGAGATATTTTTGGTTAAATTTGTTTGACATTCTGAGGGTTATGGCTATGGTTAGGGTTTGAGTGTCTCAATCTAAGACAAGGAGATGAGATCTGTATTCAATGTGAGAGGAAGTTCTGTCTGGGAAGCTCAATTGACGGCACGAGAAGCTAATGAGCTCTTTTCAGGGAGAAAATAAAGGGTGTCAATATGTTGCTTCCTTTTATTTTCTAGAAAGTTTTGAGTGTGATTAAATGATTGTTTCAGCTTGAGGAAATTCTGCATCTCATGTGTGTATATGTGACTCCAGCCATTTCTATCCACATGTTTCATGATCATTTTCTGCTGTTTCTTCACCTTGGCACTAACTATTGTCAACCTCTTTACTTGAAGTGCCAACTGAATGCAAAATTTGTCCATTATCTCCAACGTGACACAAAGCAGTCTGGATCTGACCCTCCAGAAGGACTTTGCTGTGGCTGACGCTTTGGGGAAAGCGCATGTAGTACGTGAAAGCACAAGCAAAATTAGAAATGCTACAAAAAAAAGAAGCATGTAAATAGGGAAAAGCTTAAATATTAAGGAAAATACAACCTATGTGAAGGTACATACAATTAAAAACTGTAGTAAAACAAACTAATTGAATCAAATGTAAAACGAAAAACCAAAGTACACAATCACACTTGATACTATGGCACAGCGCTACAAGCATATGGTGAAAAATGGGCTTAAGTTCCACTTTCCCAATGCCACTAGAGAACTGTCGTTGTAATAATTTGCTTTCCAAGTTTATCTATTGTAAATTGAATAACTGAGATGGATGCTGAGATGATACTGAGAACTAAAATGTTGACTGATAAGGCTCGAAATTTTGATTTGGTGGGAAAATGTGTTATGCATAAGAAAAAACCCCCAAATGGTTAGAAATGAAAAAAGCATCCTCGTTCCACATTGAAATCCAACTTTAACCCCCTCCCCCCCCCAAAAAAAAACCTAGCATCTCTAATTCTACCATACAGACCATAATGACATCTTACTTTTATACAACCAATTACCACGCTTCACGCTTCTTTCTTCTTGTCAGTCACTTGCACTCATACGTATTTATTAGTTACCAGAAAATACTGAACTCTTTACAACATTGCTTTGGCTCATTGAGGTTTACAGGCTTTCATTTATGCGCAGCTCTCTTAAGGACCCGCCACAGCATTTCAATCAGGTTGAGGTCTGGTCTTTGACTTTGAGGTTTGGAGTTTGACATTGCAAAATCTTTTCCTTTTTCAGCCTTTCTGTTATAGATTTGCTCCTGTGCTTGACATCATTGTCCTGTTTGCATGACCCAATTTCAGAGTGGGTCTCCACTCTTGGTAAGACTGTGACATTAAGTTAACACACCCAAATGCTCCAGTCCAAAACCCCCACAAAAACTCTTTTTATAGAGGCTGTCCTACATGCAGATGATGCTTTAATCAAGTGCATTTGATTAGCACCACTTACTTCTTACCCTCTTATTTTCTAAAGAAGCAGTAAGGGTGTTTCATGGGAATCTTCTGAATTTTCCATTTGATTGTATAATTGTGATTCAAGTAGTTAATTTACCTTTTTGCTACGTTGTCATGTCATTAACCACAGGAACTATGATCATTTTAGAGTCAGAAACAGAAAACAAATATATGTTTATCATTTTCTACTGAATTTAACCCCCTTTCACCTGCTCCATCACCTTCTTCTTCCGCCCTAACTATTATGAAGACAAAGCATTCATTAAACCACACATCTGACCTTTGTGTAGTGTATGTGCAAAGGGGGGTATTGCTCAGCGCTCACACTGCGACGTCATCATGGATAAGGATCTCAGTCTCAGTAAGAATCACCATGGGCACTATATAAACAGCATGTGAAAAAGTGGAAAACCTTTATTGTAAACTCACTGATGTGCTATTTTTTGTTACTTTTAAAATTTTATATTTGAAACATATGTAGATTAACAATTTGATGCATTTTTATTTGTCCAAACTATATTTTTCCCTTAAGTAGCTTGAACCTATAGTTTAACTTCCACTGTAAATTTTTAGAAGCTCCAACCTTTACCAAACACTGAACATCAGTATGTATAATCCTAATATGAAAACATTTTTTATGATTTTTATTTTTAATCAAAAATCTTTAATGATATCTCAATGCTGACATTTAATCACACATCACCTGTTTGTTTGTCAGTATACTGCAGGGAAAAGACATAATTTACTTAACTTATATTAATGATCGTCAACAGTACAAGCATACAATACAGCAACCTATTATTCCTCAAAAGAAAAAGGTAAAGAAAATACATATCCTGCTCCAGATGCAGTTATTCTTACATTTGTAACTGTGCATAGCAGCTGCATATCATAGCTGTGGAAAGAAAGCAATAATGCCAACGGGCAGCTTAGAAAAAAGGTAAATCAGAGCAAAGATGTGCGGTTTATCTTTCCTCTCATCAGCGTGCTTCCCGCCATTGGGGATGAATGGGCTGCTTTAAATAGCTCTGATTAATTAGAGGTTTTAATTGGAAGGGTGTTGGTGACAGCCGCACTCGCTCTCTCAGCCACTCATTTAGGGGAGTGGTGCCCATGTCAAAAGGACACCTGGCACTGTCTGACTCAACCCCATCATCCAGTGTACTCAGCCTTTGCTATATCGACATTACAAAAGCTTTAACCACCACTGCATCCTCTTTGTGTAGGTGTCAGTGACAAGGAACATGGCTTCTTGTAGGTGCCTGCACTTTGCTTTTCTCCTATTCCCCCCCCCCCCCCCCCTTTTTTTTTTGCTCTTTCTACTCTGTTGCATCACCACTTCTTTCCTGTGTGTTGTGAGACATTAGTGCTCCCCTTTCGTCTAAGCTCTCATGGGAGTCTTTAATTGTTCCTTGCATTGTTTTGCATCACTGTGACCCCCCCCCCCCCCCTCCAGTACCTTCATTCACAATTGATCAATGGTTTCTCGTTTTCCCCCATGATAACATCTTCAGGTAAGTGATGTATGATTCAAAAACTGCTTGTATGTTTGAGTGACCTTCTTGTGAACTGTAAGTGATGCACCTGTGAAGATACTATTTTGTTTAAGCCGGCTGACACAGAGTTGCTGATTACTGACCAGAAACTTTCCAGCACATTCTCTCTTTTAGGTGAATTTACTGTTTAAACTTCAGCTTTTTATTGAAGTTAATGTTCACAATTAATCATGCATAAACACACAGAGATAGCCTGTTGCTTACTTGCATACTTAAGAAGTATGATCAAGTTTTTCCTCATCGAAAGATTAGTCTATTTATTTTTGACATGTAAAAAAAGTGGTTTGATGCATATATGCTTTTTTGTTCTATATTGCAGGTTCCTTTTTGGCTTAGTGAATGACATTGCTTGGCCTTTCCCACCTTTCGCAAGCTGCTTGGGTATGCACAGTAGCCTGTTGTGATTGATGAGTGGGCAAGGGAAGAGGAAATCTATCCCCAGGTTACAACGCTGCTCTAGTGATGGATGGCCCCTTAGAGGTCTTAGCAGAAGTGATGGGTCATGGGCCTCAGAGAGCCCAGAGCAGGGTGTGGGAGCAGGAAGACAGAATAGCGAGGGAAGGCTAAGGAAGCTGAAACAAAGTATATGTAAAGGAAAAAATGCCTTCAAATACAACATAACTGACTTTTACTCCCATCCTCAAGATTAGCTGCAGGGAAATCACTGTGAAGTTCTGACAGTGTGTGGTTTCTTCTACATTCAGTTGTAAACCAATTGGAAAAAAGTTTTTCTTTTTTATGCTAGAGTTACGTATCTGACTTCAGTCTTTCAGGGAAAGCTTTCTCTGAAGTGACACAGTTATTTGTCTTTGCAAGGATTAGTTAAATTCTCTCTAGGAATATTCACATTATTAAAGAAGTGCATGCTTTTTGTGACAGCTAGGGAAGTTTGTAGACAGACTGTCACCTTTATAATCTGTTGGTGCACCATGTTACGGGACACTCATTTGATCATCCTCCTTCAGTGAATTACCTGAAAATCAATCACGGTGATGCACAGGCATTTGAGAAAAACTGGTATGAAATAAAATAATCTGTTTTTTGTTATCGAAGGAAATGCAGAAGATGCTCCTGAGAGCTGGCGATGATTCGGAGGAAATATTATTTACGACAGATTTACCCCAGAATGTATTTAGCTTCTAGGTGTGGCTTTTTGATGCAAGCTTCTTTTATAAGCAAGTAATGAATACGTGTACATTGGGGTTATACAGATGATCATCAACTAGTCCCTCAATGCAGCAAATATGTTAATGAACCTCTCAAGAATCTTTGTAATGCTCTTTTGTTCCCTAGACCACTGGAGAAATTCATTACTGTATCTCTTTACAACAGCAAACTTGGCCGGCAGCTATAAATGGTTTAGACAATGGCTTCTTTTATGACAATTCTTTATTTTTTATACACCCCTTACCCCATGGCAACACATGCACCTCCATGTACATACACGGAAAGGCATAAAAGGAAAAACCTGTCACTTGCTGTGTCTGTGCCAGAGGTTCACTATGAAGCAATAAACCACCCACCGACCCCAGCAGATACTACTGCTGGGGTGGGCTGCTGTAGTGATAAATTGGCATGGATTAAATGTCAAGACTGAAGCGTAATAACACTCACTGAAGCTACACTGAATCTCTTCATACACTGTAAATTCCAATAACTTTCTTAACTTACTAAATGAAGTCAGTCAGGAGGTGAATAATATACACATTTTACTAATTTTTAATAAGTTACTGTTAATTACGCTGTGAAAATAAATGTATACTCCCTGATTTTGTGTTTAATGTTAATCTAAAGTAAACACAACAAAAAATGACATTATTCTACCAATAGCCCACTTTAAATTTTAATTCAATTCAGTTTAATTAAATTTCTTTTTTTTAAAACAATAAATCCCAAAAAGCTGTCGGCTCAAGGCGATCTATATAGTAGGGTAAAGAGCTTGCAATGTTAGAGATAAACCTCAATAATCAAACATCCCCTATGAGCAAGTACTTGGAGACGGTGGAAAAGAAAAACTCCCTTTGAACAGGAGGAAACCTCTGGCAGAATCAGGCTCAGGGTGGTGCAGTAATCTGCAGTGACAGTTTGGGGATGAGGAGAACGATAAGGGAGCAGAGTGAAATAGGACAAAAGACACATACAGGAGAGAGCCAGAGTTTAAAATGAATTATTATTGTTAAAATGCAATAGTGATATATATGGAAAGTGAAGAAGGAATGCACCTAGCAGTCCAGCCCCCAGCAGTCTAAGCCGATTTCAGCATAACTAAGGGGTTGTTTAGTGCCACTTGATTCATTCCCAACTAGTCAGGTGATTGCATCCCTCACTCCAAGACTGCCTTAATCTGTAATATGATGTCCTCCTGGGTACATGTGTGTTCTTGGTGCAGGTGACTGGGTTTAGTGTAACCTTCCTTACTATCCAACTGTTACGTTCTTTGTCTAGGCGTGTATTGAACGCAACAAGAAATTGGCCCACTCCCGCTCCACCAAAGCAAGAACACAAACAATAGTATCTTTTAAAATGCTAAGCAGCCATTTATTTGCTTCAGCAGTGAGCAGTGCCAAAAATAACAAACAAAACTCCCTAATGGTCCCTATGCTTTACTACACAAATGAAAACCAAACAAAAGACAATTCACTTACCTAACTTTCTAAATGAAAAACAGGAGAAAACTCAATCAACAAAAATGGCTTCTCACGCCTACTAGGCTGCTGCAGTGAAGAATATAGAATAGAATAGAATAGAATAGAATAAGAATAGAATAGAATAGAATAGAATTCAACTTTATTGTCATTGCACATGCACAGGTACAGAGCAACGAAATGCAGTTTGCATCCAATATATACAAGGTGAACAAAATACACGATTGCTACTTGACAAAACTATTTACAGCTATTTACAAAATTGAGGTACTAACGCCAGACACACACACAAGGTTATACTTGCAAATCAATTTGGCAAAGACACTCTACACAGCAACGACTCAAAAACACAGGTTCTTTGTTGGATGGTGGAGGTTAAGAGAGAGGAGGCCAGGGCCCTATTTCAAGAAGCCGGTTTAGAAAACTCAGAGTGAAAAACGATACTCAGGGTTGAGTAACCCCGAACTGTCCAACTCGGAATATTCGGTTTCAGGAAGGCTGATAACAATTAGTTCAGTCAACGCGGAGTTGCTTTAACCCCAAGTTAAGCGCGCGCACGAGGATACATAAAGCCCTGATTAGTGGAGCACAGATTAAGCGAGTCACCATGGAGACGGAGGGAAAGAAGGCGCGGTCAATGTATTTTACAGCGCTTGAGGCCGAAATTCTGATGGCAGCATATGCCGATAACATGCAAATTCCGCGGAAAAAAGGTAACACAGCCTCAGCTGCAAAAGAAAGGGAGCATGCATGGCAAAACATAGCCGACAGAGTCAATGCGTGAGTGTTAATTTAAACATTGATCGAGGGATTTCCACCCATTTAACACGTTATTTTATTATATTTTATTTTATTTTGTATTTTATACATTTTATTTTGTGACGTGATGTGAGCGCAGGTGCAACCCAACAGGCCCCAAACGTTCCTGGCAGCAAGTAAAAATGAAATATAAAAATATAGTCCAAACAGGTAAGGTGTAATTGTATTATGAGCCATAGTGCTTGGTCTGTTTGTCCGATGTAAATCAATTGCAGTTAGAGGCTACATTAATTTCCCCTCTGTAAGCACTTATTGAAATTATCTGAGCACATTACAAGTACATATTTGCTTACTCTGTATGCTCAACAGAAAAAAAGCGGAGGCCCGAAAAACAGGTGGGGGTCCACCACCACCACTCACAGAGGCTGAGCAGTTGGCTTCCACATTTGTGATAATGTTGGCAGCATCACATATGATCTTCACAGTGCAGAGAACACAAATTAGCATCCATTACTATAATGAAATAATTTGTTAGTTTGAAATGCTACAGGGAACTATGTACCTGTACATTAATGCTGTGGAAAGACTTCCTGTTCACATAGTCTCCTTCATTTACTGAAGGAGCAATGATTGGAATGTGAGTGGCATCTATACAGCCAATCACGCCTGGGAACCGTGAGAATAAATGTAAAATTTAAGTAGTAGTTCAAATATCACCACATCATGGATTAAGTTTCGTTCATCCTGATACCTGCAATTTTGTGGCATCCCTCTTTGATAAATCTTGTGGGTCTATGACCGGGGAACACCACAAACGAGTACAGGAGACGTTTCAGTGCAACTGTAACATTCCTGACTGCCCGACAGACGGTAGCCTTGGAAACGTGCTCAGCGTCACCAATATTATACAGAAAGCTCCCGTTTGCAAAAAACCGAAGTGCGATACAAATAATATGTACAGAACTGAGAGAATGTCCGCGATGTGTCACATGAGCAATATTAGGCCTGAGGATGTTATTCAAATGAATTATAGATTGTGCTGAAAAACGGTAACGTTCACACAGAAAATCATCAGGAAATGATAAAATGTCCGAACGCGCTCTAATCACTCTCTCCCGGCGGAGAGCTCTGCGGAGAATTTGGGCTTCAACATCTACTGGCTCTTCAAGGAAGGGGCACACCATGTCTGACACTTCCTACAGTCAGGTTTCTGACAAAGAGGCGGAGAAGGTCAGGGTTAGTTGAAGTAAACCTGCTAGGGGGCAGGTTAGCTTCACAGAGTGTGTCGTCATAGTAACTCACTCAGAATTAATCTAAACTCGCTTTGTGAAACCGAAAACCCAGAGTTTTCGTTAACTCAGGGTATACTTACTCAGAGTTTGCACTAAACCGGCTTCCTGAAATAGGGCCCAGGTAGCTAAGTACTGGAGGTGATCAACCAATATCCAATCCCAGGACAGGAAGAGACTCCACCCAGCTACTCAGCAGGCACGCCCAGGTGTCCACCTCCTAAGAGAGAAAGGGAAAAAAACCACAGCCATCCTCTGGTGGGAGGAGTCACACATAAAGCAAACACTGCCAACATTAGATCATAATATCAACACAGGTTCACCCTTATCTGTATCCTTCTCAAACTTTTTTTTCAGCTCAGGATGTGGAACGCCATCAGAACATGTACGATTGCTTGCTGTTTCCATTTTCCTGGGGCTGTACTGCTGGAGAAGCATGTGAAGGTATGTAACAGTACCAGTCATCTTTGTTGTTGCTACTGCTTTCAGACTGTAGTACAGTACCTGCATCTTTTCCAGCTTTTCTTCTGTCCTTTTCTTTTGGCTAAACCACCTTGAGTGGGACCCCCAGAGGTAAGTGGTTACATAGAAGCAAAAGGTTACGGTGCAAAATTCTGCTGTCCCTTAAGTTGGGAGATCTCTGTTCACCACAACTTTGTAGATGCAGTCATCCCAGTGACTACGAAGCTTGCCTGTTCCCCCATGAGGGGTCAAATTTCTGATCAAAACATGGTCTAGTAAAAGGGTGAAAACCGTCACGTCACTTCTTGTGCTGTTGTATTCATAAATGAGCTTATTTAATTACGCCTTCCAGTTTAATCTTTCCTCTCAGTGAATGTTTTCAACATCTGCAGGGGTGTCCTGTTAAAATGCTCTGACCATTTCAATTCACCATGATACTGTATGGTGCTGTTCTGGAGCTTGCAATGCTACAGTTCTTTTACAGCTGGGCAAACAACCAGTTTTCAAATTCTCTTCCTGGATCATGCAGGATCCTCAGTAGAAAGCCAGACTTCAGAACATAGTCATTAAAAAGCTTGTCAGCAACTGTGTTGCCTGTTTTAGATGTTGTTATATAAGGGCAAGCAAACCGTGTGAAATGGTCTATTACAATCAATATGTATTCTTAGCCCCCAAAGCATCTATCAACCTGTACAAAATCAATAGACACTAGTTCCAAGGGTTGGGTTGTAACTATGCTAGTGAGTAGGCTCCTGTCTGTTTCCTGGGTTTTTTGTTTTTTATGCAAGAGCAGCTCAGGGAAAGAATGCTCAATATCCTTTGCACTGTGGCCAGAAAAATCTGTCTCCTATAAGTGAGGATGTCTGGTCCATCCCCTGATGTCCCATCTCATCATGTGATGCTGTCAATACTGTTTCTTTATACTTCACAGGCAGGACCAGCTGAATTTTGACTGCTGTTTTGCATTTCAAAACTCCACCACTGTCCAGTCTTAGTCTATCCCATACATGTATCAGTCATTTTGTCTCCCTGGTCAGAGACCTCAGCTGCTGACCTCTGGGTTTTGTGCCAGACTGCAGGTCAAGGACCATTACCAATGCATTGATCTTCTTTTTGGGCAGCACAAATTCCTTCAGCTGAAATGGTCAAAAGTGTTGGGTCATCAACTTGTACATATTGAGCTACAAGAGGCACGAACCATATCATGTTAGTGCGTTCTTCTCCATGCATTACCTAATCATGGTCCCAATATCAACCGACATTCTTGACAATCTGTCTGCTTTACTATTTTATCTTCCTGGATAATATTTCATGGTAAGGTGAAAATCCACCAACTCAGCCAGGTGGCATGTTGCATTGAGCTTGGCTGATGATAAGACATAAGTGACTGGATTATTGTTGGTGTAGACCGTACAAGATGAGTCAATCGGATAATACTTGAATCTCTCTGTCACAACCCATTTAACCCAGAAATTCCAGTTTTCTGGAATGTAGGTGGTAGTTCTTCTAAGACTCTGTGAGCATGTGGGAGGCGTATGCTATGACATGCATTTTTCATCCTTGTTGTTGATCTAGTGCAGCACAGAGGTCGGACTTATTGTTTCAACAATAAGTCCGATCTCATTTGAGCCAATAATTGTTCTGTTTAGGCTTCTACTTTGGCTTTACAGTTCTCTTGTTTTGGTGGGATGTTTTGAGTTTTCTTGCATAACGCCTATGCATGATAATCTTTGTGATGAGTTTAGTGTTCTGCCTGACATGATTTGGAGCAGTAAAGCATACTTTTGCACAGTTTTACTTTACCTCCTTCCATGCAACAGTAGGAACTGTATTGGGACTCCCTTTCCTGCTGGAGTGACTCCTGTTCATTTAAAGGGCTATGCCTCATTTGTCTTCCTCCCCTCATACACCAGCCCGCCAAGCAGTGTTCAATGCTACCACACATACTTACTTAAACACTCAATACTTACTGTGATTTGGCTGAATGGATTTTTCATTCTTTGGTGTGGTACTGTCGGTCTGTGCAGAATGGATGGCTGCAGTACGAGCTGGCATTATTATCTTCTTTTTGTCCTGCTTCTCACACTTTCATGCACAGGGAATATTAAATTTCTCCAGTGACAGTACACCTGAGACATTGGTCAGTTCAAGATATAGCTGTAGATCATGCTTTATATTGTCATTTTGCAAGCCTGACAACACAGCATGAAAAAAAAACCATGTTTTGGACCAGCTCAGAATTGTACTTAAGTCTTATAAAGCAAATGAGCTCTTTTGCCTCAAGTTAAGGGCTTGGATAAATATTTTAAATCATCTCTTTCACAACTTGGACCTCAGAGCTCAGCTGTTTGTACAGATCTGTATCACTCTTCTCCTGATTGTGACATCAAATTCTTCTTAATGTGGGAAGATTTTTGCCTCAAGATAGCTACAGAACTAGATGCCAGGGGCCATCGCTCTTATCACAGCATCTACAATATCCACTTCTGGAAAGCTTTTGACCAAGCCATTTTTAAATTCGTGTGCCAAACTAGAGAATGTAAGGCAATCCCTCTGCCCTTGCTCCCCTATTTGGCCAGATATTTTAATCTTTATGCCATAAAGAAGAGGTTTAAGTGGCTGCCGGCCGTCTTTCAGCAATGTTTATCTAAGCTCACAGTTGCAAGTTTAACTGCAAAGCTTCAGTTTCCTTACAAAGTTTAGCCTGTTCTTCACTTCTCTATTGAAGTGAAGAACAGGCTCGTGCTGCACCGGTCCATTTTGTAATTCTTTAGCTCGGTCAGTAGTTTGGAGCACAATCTCAGCAACCAGTGGGTCTGGCATTTTGCAATACTCATTAATCTTATCCTGAAGACAAAGAAGTTCAGACGTACCTTTGTCCTCCAATTCCTTTAAATTCTCCCACTCAAGGTGGCTGCTTATCATTGATATGAGTGCTGTCCTATTTTTTCTCAACCACCAGCTCAAGCTCTGGACCGGCTATGGTTAAAGTCACACAAATCCAAAAGGCACTCCCTGGACAACATGCATAGTGCCTCTGTCACCTCCAACTGCAAATTCTCTTGTTTAGATGACTCCATTTTCCTGTTTTGTCACCAGAGAAAAAAAGTAGGTCACAGCAGGTGTGCTGGTAGCTTTTAATATTAGCTTTAGCTCTAATGGTAAGTTAGCTTCACCTCAGAGTACAGGCAGCCCATGCTCCAGCTCCTCCCCAAGATTTGCCGTGAATTTTCTCCTTCCTCCACACTTGGGATAATTTTGGAGGATGACTGTCAATTTGGTTAGCTCTTGGCATACATGTTGCATACATCCCAGTGATGCCTCCAGAAATGTTGAACCCCTGAATAGGGAAGGGCATTAACTAATTTAGAAAAAAACACAGCCACTGTTCCACTCCTAAGCCAGTATATTTAATGAGAGGGACAGAACCAGCACTTCCCCTACAGGCTACTCTGAAGATGGATGCTTCTGGGGACTAAAGGCTTTTCAAAATAAGATTACCAAAAAGTATTAAACTCACCCTCATAAAGTAAATGAGTCAATTAATCAACTAACATATACAGTGATATTTTACCTCGTGCATTTCTGCATGCATGAGCAATATCTGTATTTTTGTAAAATAAGTAAGTCGTAGTCATTTATTTTTGATTTTTTTAAACAGTCAGTTAAAAATTGATTATCTGTTGCTTTTATGCTTGAACAGGCTTCTGACACTGATAATGCCTTGGGTCTGCTAGGGATGCTGACTGTTCCCAATAAAGCTGTACCCATCTGTCCAAATCCTCTCTATTTTGATCCAGAATCTACTGATGTTTGTTTCTAAGAGAGATATTTTAATAGGTGTTCTCAAGAACCAACATGAAGTACTTTGGTGTTGATGCTTTATACTTGGACTACCACTGCATATATTGTTTTCAGTAATCACATGTAACTACTATGATACCATAATGATTTGTCAGTTTTTATATGGAAGCAATGCCAACTCAGCAGAAAAAGTCAGTTTTCTGTCATTTGAACCTCATCCACAAATGATGGTACCAAAAAATGTCACACTTAACTGACATACTGTCCTCTTAGTGATACCGCTACTGTGGTAAAGATTCACATGAGCAGTGTTACTTGTTTTAGAAAGGGGAAACACAAAATGTGCATATTACAGACTTTGAACTGTGTGTTTATCTTGATTTATTATATCTAACTGTATATGTGTGAGTATTTAAAGAGAATAATCTGCAATTTATTCACTTGAGTCACACCAGTACATGTAACACATACACCCTTTTTAAAAGGCAATCAATTTGAACGCCTAAATCTTAAGATTAACGAACCAGAGTTTACAACGTATAACAACAGGTCAGACAAATGAGTGCAGGCACTATTATCAGTAAAACACAATGTTTTTTGCATGGGAAGACAGTTAAAGAGAGACTGACAGAACCAGAAGTCAGATATGAAGGTCCATACAAAAAGGTACTGGCTCTATCCGACCAGCTCTACAGCTGAAATTTTACACCATGTCATGCTTTTTCAGTGGCTACAGATCATTTGGGAAATATGACTGATTGTGAGAGCCCTTAAATAGATGCCACACTGTCTTTAAAATGGTACCAAACTCGCAATTTACAAACACAGTCCCACTTGAGAATTTGCCTATTTCAGCACAAAGATATATGCTGCTCCAGAGAGTGTAATAACATCAGTGACATTTAGCATTTAGCGTGGGAATAACAGTTTAGACCACTAGAGTCAGCAGCATGTTTTCCCTCCTGCTAGGCCCGGTCTTGGCCTACATCGTTGCCTTTAGCTAAATGTCTTTCTTGCAACATGTCCAGCATAGTAATCTTGCTCTTTCTCATTATATCTCCATCATGTCCCTACACTAGCAGGAACAACAGTGCAGTAGTGGCTTTCAGAAAATAAAGGGCAATTAGATTGAACACTGTTTGGATTTTAGAAATTCATTTCCCCTTGGGCTATGTTTCAGCCGAATCAGAAAGCTGAATGAGAGCCGTATAACTCAATAGTGTGAGAGTAAAAGTCTGTATGTGTGTCTGCAGAATTTTGAGAGCACTGTTGATTTGCCCAACGGCTGAGTGATTTCCTATGTGAACAGCAATTAAACAAAAGTCTCTAGTGTAGGAATAAAATCAAATCCCACAACGTAAATCCCTAAACTGTGCTTTTTTTTTTTTTTTTTTTAAAAGCTTGCACTATAGGTATCTCTTGAGGAAGTCTTCCATCTTCCTTTCCCTTTAAGCTTTTTAAATGTTTCCTTGTGCCTTGTCTTCTGGCTGAATGTTTAAAGTGGCTGTGATGTGATTCATAACAACAACAACGACCTGCTTTTGGCAAGTTCAGATTTGTATATTAATTTAACAGAGACCTCTGCACCATGCTTGTTAAACAAGCAAATGCTGAAATTACTAATTGGCTTCTCTGTTAGTGTCTATGCTACAGTATGTTCTCCCACCTCTGGTCATCCCACCAGACCGGCTGGCCTTCCATTATCTTGCTCTTACATGGGCATGCAGGGATTTATGATACATACAGGCATGAGATGTAGCTGCCCAGAGGCCCAAAGAACCATTACTGCTTTCTTCAAAAAACATAGAAACCGACTTAGCATAAATGTTAGAGCACTGAGGCATCAATCATTACCTCCCAACGCACTTCCAACTGCCTTATACATTAGACATTTTTAATATCTTTAACCTCTCTTTTTTTGGCCGAACCTGGACTCAGTAAATGGCTGTAGGAAAAAATGCCAGTGCAGAGAGCAAGCACATATCAGGTTTTTTTTAATAGCTGCCGAGGACAGACCAGCTTGTGTCTTGGGATTGCTGGTTTATCTGGCAGGAAACCAGGCAAGAGATGAAAGCTTGGGATGTAGCAAGCTGGACAAAATGGCTGTGCTCCCTCGTCTCAGTTTAGTCTCTCTCTTCCTCACTCCTTCTCACTTGTGTTGGACTCTGATGGACTACTGGCCAGGACAAAGATGTCTCTGGGAATGGGGGATTTGGAGTAAGACCACAACGCTTGTTCAAAGCAGGGGGGCAGTGAGGCTTCACATTCTAATGAACACAGAGAGAAATCATAAAACACAAACTGCTTGGCAAGCTGGGTGCTGAAAATCCTTCAAAACGTAATCATTAGTGCCCGAAGGCATTATGTAAAATCAGCAAGCTGCACCACACTCCAGTTCGCAAACCGCTGTCAGCTTTCTCTGTTACTACTACCGGCACCTGTCAACAGCTACTTAGTTCCTCTGGATGGGCAGCTGATTTATAATGCACCTGCCTTTTCCGTATTGGCTGCTTGACTTCTGTGATGTGCAGCAGGCGCAGCACTCATTTGGCATTAAACCAGAAAAGGTACTACAGTGGCAGAGATGTTCCATTGAGGTGGCTGGTAATTGATGTACGAGGCCTCGACCATGTTAGGGCTGTGTAGAGCAAAGGAGGAAAGCAATTTGTGTCTCGGCTAGGGGCCCTCTCAACAGCTTCAGTAGGCACTCCAATTTTGCTTTTATTCTTCCCAGAGCTTTTGTCTGAGGATAAATGGCAAGCTGTGAATTTCCTCTCATCACATGGACTCTCTATTACTCACACACAGTCATGGAAGGGTTGGGCTTTTGAGTGTTTTCAAAGCAGAGTGAATATGAGTGGATTCTTTACTTCTGATGTGTGAGTAGGACTCACAATGTCCACACAGCAAAAGAAGAAACGGGTGTGTTTGGGTTTTTATCAGAGAACTTACTGAAAGGCTGTTTGGGCTGAGAAAATTTTGGCATTCAGCTGCATCACTGAAGTGTTTCCATATGCACCTCTGTATAAAGACCCATTTTCCTCAGTATTTTGGATCAACAGCTGGAACAATTCCCTGCATTTGTAGTTTTAGAAAGTAGATCACTGTTGTGACAAACCGTAGCATTAACAGTAAAGTCAACTCTGAAGAGATTATTTATATATTTTAATATTTATAGCAGCTAAACAGATGGCAACTGATTAATGTAATGATGACAGACTTTTTATTTCAGATATTTTTTTCTTTATGACATTAGCACTAATCATAATTTAGTACTATAAAAAGTACTATTAGTCTATAAACCCTGACAATGCTGTCATCTCCGTTCTTAAAATAGCTTCAGTAATTCTTGCCCACATCAGATCATATGGCTCATCAACTTTGTCTGTAGCTAGTGTAGCCTGCATATCAGGCTGGTTCTTAACAACTGGTTAAGAACCAGTACACCTCGATTCCTCAGGCTCTCAGACTTCAAAATTATGGAAGTGTACTTCCATGCCTATCCTTAACCATCATGACCTGTTGCATATCCTTTCCAGTTCAATCTCTCTGCCCAGGCAGTTGATAGTCCATTCCTCCTCCCTTGGTGTCCAGCTTCGCATACAACTTACTATAAGCCTTTTCCTTTGCCACCTCTATCTTTGCTATTTTTCTAGCTTCCCAATACTACTGTCTTTTCTTCAATCTCCCTGACTATCCTACTTTTTCTTCCCTTCTTCCTCTTCCTCCTCTCTTTCCTCTGTCTCTCCCTCCTGGGGATACTCTTTAGCACTTCATCCAACGTACTCATCTTTCTCGTTTGACACCCAACTTCAGAAGAGAAATTGGGTCTCTTCTTGGTCTTAGCTTTCTCTTCTGACACCCAGCAACTCATGAAGACTCTAGAGCGGCTCTTCCTCAACCTCCTCCAACCACAGGTACAACATGCCCAGGACCCACTACAGTTCACATACAAGGCGGATGTCGGAGTGGAGGATCCCACCTGTACCTCCTACATACAGCCCACTCACACCTGGACGGGGGAAAAGGCACGGTCAGGATCATGTTTCTTGACTTTTCCAGTGCCTTTAATTCGGATGCAGTTTTTCCTGGTCGCTTGGATCTCAGACTACCTCACTGACAGACCACAGTACGTCAGGCTGAAGGACATCATGTCTGACACTGTGGTCAGCAGCACAGGAGCACGACAGGGAACTGTGCTGTCTGAATTATGCCTTATTCAGAAGTTTGCAGATGACCCAGCCATCATGGGGTGTATCTGGGATAATCAGGAAGAGGAGAAGTCTGGTGAGGAACTTCGTCACATGGAGTCACACAAACCACCTGCAACTCAACACCTCAAAAACCAAGGAACTGGTTGTGGACTTCCGGGGGTCCAGGGAAGGTCCACTGCCGGTTCAGATAGAGGGGGAGGAGGTGGGGGTGGTCAACAAGTACAAGTACCTCGGGCTGTGGGTGGACAACAAACTGGACTGGTCATGCAACACAGAGCACCTGTATAAAAAAGCCCAAAGCCGACTGTACTTCCTCAGGAGGCTGAGGTCTTTTAACATCTGCAGGAAGCTCCTGAGGATGTTTTACCAGTCAGTGGTTGCTGGAGTACTTTCTATGCTGGCTGGCTCTGTGGTCGGCATGAAGCTGGACACTCTGGTATCAGTGGCAGAGAAAAAGACACTAAAAAAAATTGCTGGACATTATGGACAATGCTGGGCATCCTCTGCACATGGCCATAAACAACCAGAGGAGTCTGTTCAGTGACAGGTTGCTTCTCCCAAAGACAAGAACCAACAGACTTAAAAACTCCTTTGTCCCACACGCCATCAAACTGGGAGAGGGAGGGGAAACAGGAGGACAAAGGAGGGGGGAACAACTAAGCTGTACTGCCTCTTCTCTTCACTTCACTGTGCAATACTTTTTGTGCAATACCTTTTGTTAATAGTCAACGGTGCAATAGACTTCAATTCTTGAAATGTGCAATTTCCTTGTATTCTTATTCCTGTTTATTCTATTTATCGCTTTCATATACCGGTATTTTATTTATATATGTCTCTGTATTTATATATGTGTATATATATAATATTCTGCTCACGTTCAGTAACTTCTGTCGGTGCTGTGCTTTTGGAAACCAAATTTCCCAGAGGAACCCAACCGAGGGATTAATAAAGTTTTATCTTATCTTATCTCTTATCTTGGGGTACATGCTCTGACTGTTATGGTCCCAGGGTCGTTGACCTAGAGCTTTCTGTTTTTTCATTGATTTATTCTTTTTGGGGTTTGAGTTTTGTGAGTTAATGTTTCTTCTGCATCTTGAGAAGGACATATGTTTGGGTTTTTTCTTCTTTCATAAAATTGCTTGCTTTGGTTATTCTGTATTGCCTCCCTTGTGATCTTGTGGTATATATTTAGCTTGTCAATAATGTCTCACAACTAACTTGTTCTAGTTAGTATTTACTTGCTAATTCTCAAGTGATTATTTTAGTTTAATCCCCTGTGTTTAGAAATTGTGTCTATTTTTGTGGTTACTGTTGATATGCAGGTTGCTCGTAGTTAGTTCCCTTTTTGTTGTGGCCCTCAGAGTTCGAGTCTCATCGGTGTTTTCCTTTGTCTTTCCATGTGCTTCTGTTTAGATCTTATTTTCTCCCCAAGTCAAGTTAACCCTTATTCCTCCTTCAATTGCTGTCTTCCTATTTTAACTGTTTGTGGTGGACGTGTGGTCCCTGGCTCAGCTGCAGGGGAGGCATGGTGCAGTGAGCTCAAGGGGCAGTGCCAGGGAGGGTGAGGTGATTCATTTAACAAGGTCTTCCCTTCTTTATAGTGACATCGGAGACCAGAAGGGAGGACGTGCGTGTGAAGACAGCTTGAAAGCTGACCGTGCTGGGACACTGGTGCTAAAGCAAAGTGCATCTGTGTGTAATGCAAATAAAATTATCTATTAACTATCAAACGCTGTGTAGGGTCTGAATTATTCACACTGTTGTTTTCTGCTTTTTCTTTGTGTTTACTTCCCTTGCCTAGTTATGTCTATAATTTCCAGCTGTGCTCCCACCTGGTTCTGCTTCCCTCATTACTTTTTGTGTAGTTATACCTCAGTTCTTCTCTTACCCTGTGCAATGTCCTCAGTACTGTGTGCTACTGTGCACCTTGTTTTCCACAGTCCCTCTTTTCCCTCTTGGTTGCATGCTTCCTTACTCTGTGGTTTCTCACTTCATTTTAGTGTTTGCATTCTTACCGTCTGTATTTTTTGTGTTTCTGGACAACTTTGGCATTAAAGTTCTTTTTCTAACTTCACTCAGTGTTTTACTATGGGAATCGCCTTGGCATGACCAACTACGGAAGCTCCAAAGACACCACGTCTGTCTATGGCAGACCTGTCGAGCTGTGCTCAGGGCTCCGCCCCCTCATTCTAACACGGCCAACCAGCCAGTCCAAACTCATTATTGCTTTCTTCCCATGAGAAACTACGTTTAGCTCCCTAGCATATCCAGGCTAACTTGATTAGCTGCTTAAGGTGTCCCGTGTAGGAGTACATCACCGAATACAATTTTTCCGGTTCCAGTTTGAATTGTGCTGAGTAAGTCCTTCAAAAGTGTACTTATAGTTACACTCTGTTCAACAGAGTATAACTTCAGTCAGTTGTATTGTGTAGAAGTCTGGTTGTTACACAGCTGACAGCCCTATGTGACAATTTTTAGAATTCATATTATGGCAAGAACCAATCAACTAAGTAAAGAGAAATGACAGTCCATCATTACTTTAAGAACTGAAGGTCAGTCAGTCAAAAATTGCTAAAACTCGGGATGTGTCCCCAAGTCCAGTCTCAAAAATGATCAAGTGCTACAATGAAACTGGGCCACATGAGGACCGTCCCAGGAAAGGAAGACCAAGAGTCACCTCTGCTGCTGAGGATAACTTCATCTGACTCACCAGCCTCAGAAATCCCAAGTTAACAGCACCTCAGATTACAGCCAGATAAATGCCACACAGAGTTCCATTAGCAGACACGTGTCTACATCAACTGTTCAGAGGAAACTGGGCAAATCAGGCCTTTTTGGTCAAATATCTGTTAAGAAACCACTACTTAGGAAAAACAACAAGCAGAAGATATTTGTTTGCGCCAAGAAATGCAAGGAATGGTCATTAGACCAATGGAAATCTGTGCTTTGGTCCGATGAGTGCAAATTTGAGATCTTTTGGTTCCACCGCCATGTCTTTGTGCAGCGCAGAAAAGGTGAACGGATGGTCTCTAAAAGCATGGTTCCTACTGTAAAGCTTTGGAGGAGGTGTGATGTGGGGTGTGGGGATGCTTTGCTGGTGACACTGTTGGGGATTTTTTCAAAATTGAAGGCCCACTGAACCAGCTACCACAGCATCCTGCAGCAACATGCCATCCCATCGAGATGTCGAGATGTTTTAGGATGAGATGGAGCGCAGAAGGAAGGCAAAAGGGCCAAGAAGTGCTCAGCATCTCTGGGAACTCCTTCAAGACTGTTGGAAAACCATTTCATGTGAGTACCCCATGAAGCTCATCAAGAGAAACCCAAGAGTGTGCAAAGCATGCGTTACATATAGGTTACCTATACCTTCTGCAACCTCCTTCACCACCTGGTCATGGCGCCAGCATTAGCGACCTTCTGCAAGGGACTTTGGACAGCTACTCAGCAAGTGTTGTAAGGATCCCCTTCCAGAGCATAACGGACATGCTGGTGTGTCACTCTTGCCCCACACATGGATGTTGGCTGGGCTTGGTAAGGCATCATATACAACCTGAGCAAGGAAATGGACATGATGGAAATTTGCCTCAATGATGTTTGTCCAGTTTACTTTCCGCTGTAAGATGTTCTCCCACTTTGTCCATGCCCCCTTTCGCCTGAGCTCCACTGTCTTACTCACCCCTCCTCCACGCCTCCTCGGACCTCTTCCTGAATAATACATTTATGATTTTAATTTATTTTTTATTTAACCTTACCATTACTTTGAGGAATTAAACAAATATCTGGACTTATATGAATGAACCATCTCTGTTTTGTTTTTTTTTCATCTGGGCCATCGAGACCAAAAGTGCCAGGGTTGATTTTTTTTGTCCCAGTCCTGACCTGAACCAAACACCCTTTTCTCTACCGTTGTCTTGAGTCAGCTTCGGCACAGCTTCCACCCAACATGATGCTCATCATCACCGTAGGGGGTTGCTGTTAACCCAGGTCCTGAATCACATGCTTGATCAGCAGCATATTTTATTTGGCAATGATTTTACGGTGGACACTCTTCCTCACACAACTCTCTCCATTAGCTTGGGAATGGTATTAAGCGTATACTAGTTTGTGGCCGCTTTTCGGCTGGTTGATTGTGCAGGATATTAATGCAACAAAACCTGTTTGCCTTAAGGTGAGAAATTAGTATAATAAAATTAGCATTGATGGAGGACCAATGCTTGAAGGTCTCCATTCAGGGAGTCACTTTCTTAATGTTATAATTTAGTGTTCAGAGGCAACTAATTGAACAGTCTATCCATGTATGATTATTATTTATCTATTAATTATTGTCATTTCTTTATTGCCATGTGGATGGCAACAAAGAAATGAAACAAACATTAGCAGACCATTTTTTGTCATTCATTCATTATTTATTATTTATTCCTATTCATTCAAATATAGAATAATATACATCGTGTTCTAGTTTTTAAAAAGTTTTGCTTGAATTATGATTGAATATTTTTGCAGGATCTGATGGTTAATCATAAGCATTTAGTGTTGATGTAAAGCCGTGTCAGTGTTTATCTACTGCATTCAATTTTCCGATATTGCAAGGAAATTAAACACTGCTGTCAGTTTGTGTTTCCAGCAAGGTCCATCATGTTATGACAAAGAGGGTGCAGTATTTTTCTCTCCCATACTTTTCCACTCTCTCTCTTTTATTGCAGACACGCAAACACACACACACACGCACACGCACACATTCTAGTTTCTGCTTCGCTGCAGTTGCTTGCCGTTCCATACCACATACATCATTTTATCTCCCGCATTTGCACCTTATGGATGTCAAACAGGATGCATTGCGATAACAATGGTAATGCAAGGAGGGGGAAAGATACCCTAAAACATGTCTAGAAATTGTGCCATATTAAAACTTTACTTTCTTAAACTGATCATATGTTTAATCTGCTACATTTTTGCATAATTACATAGTTTTCAGTTCCCATGGTAATATGTTTCATCTGCGCTATCTGTGGTTTCCGTGGTGATGCTACTTTTCCCTGTTCTCACTCAGAAATATCCATGATATGGAGTAGGGGGTGGTCTGACTCCCCGGAGAGTTTGGACTGCTGTCTTAATGGTCCAACTGAAATTATGTGAATCATTGTAGCACATCTGAAAAACCTCTTGACATTAATTAAACAACCCCCTACTGAAAGTAACTGCTGCCTATCCCTTGAATTAATCCATAAACCCATATGCAAATTCATCTCTTCATCCCCCCAGTTTCTTAACTGTTGCTACTTTTGCAGATGGTTTGGAGAGCCAGTCACCCTCTTCTGCATCATTCATAATGCATAAGCCAGATCATATCAGTTGGTGATCAAAATTCCCTCTTTTTCATGCTCTCTTCGTTCAAAGTCCATATTTTCTTCTATTATTCTCATCTTTTCCCCCAGATACATACACGTGCATGAACAGACACGCACCCACACATGCATGCGAGCGGCTTTTTCTTGAAACAGAGAGCATGTTTTTATTCTTTTCATTTTTTGAGGTTATAAGCATTTTCTTTTTATCCTCTTCAGTTGAAGAAGACACGTACTGGCAGAGGTAGACATGAGAAAATGAGAAAATGTCTGCAAAAAGCATAATTTCACATCTTAAATACAAAAAAAACCTATAGAGGTCATTACAATTGTTTTCAGTGTCGGAAAATATGTGGTAATGTCTAGAAATAACTGAGCATATTTCAAGTTAATTACATGTAATAGGCCTTCTCTAATTTAGTTTAAATCCCATATAGCTTTAGATGATTTAGGTAACTGGTGACTGGTGATTAGTGAATAATCTGTATAGAATATTAATGGATTCTACACTCTGTAATTATGCTGCACAAATGAAGTGCACTTGTTATTTTGGAAAATGTATTGGATTGCGCTGGTAAATCTCTTTGGCTTGTGAATTTCAAAAGAAAGCACCGCATAGCTTTTCACTATATTTCTCATCTTAATTGAGTGAAATTTATAAGTAAGTAACTGATGAATTTAAAAGTTCACAGTACATTTCATAAATGACTTATATATAAAATTGTCCTGAAATCATCTTTCCCAGATACAATCTGAGTATAATAATGAACATCCTAAAGTAATTTTAGACATAATTATTGGAAAAACACTTGGTCTTTACACTTTGGTAATATTTTTTATAACCTGAGTGAGCAGACACTAAGCAGCAGTTTATTTGGCCAACCTACTTTTAAATTCGAATTACTGTGACCTCATTTTGTTATTCATTGTGTTCATTTCATTCCTGCTTCCGTCATGTCTGGAGTTATTGCTTTTTTTTTTTCTTTTTTGGTTTTGGTTTGTTTTCTTTTTAAAATTGTCATTATGGGTCTTCTGAAAATACAGGGGCTGTTAAGTGGAGCTGTAACCCTTGCAAGCACACAGCCCAGGGAGTCATAAAGGACCAATAAGGAGAATAGAAAGGGATAAGCAAGAACAGCAAAAGGACCCCTCTACGATGGTGAATGTGTCTTCCTGTGTATGCCTCTGTGTGTGTGTGTGTGTGTGTGTGTGTGTGTGTGTGTGTGTGTGTGTGTGTAGACTATACTCTGATGTGAATAATAACTCTTTTCATTCACCAGTGGCCCTGAGTGTCGGAGAAGTCACTGCAAATCCTCATTTTTGCAGACAAAGCAGAATGCCAAGGGGAAAGAAATGAGTTTTATTTTAAAGCTTTGTCTCATTCAACAGATTACACTCGTCTCCATCTTAGGTGGCTGCACACAGCCCGGTTATCTGACTGCACTGACAATATGTGGAGGCTGTTGCCCAATTTTACAGCTTGACTTATAATGCAGCATTATTACCATGGCAATTTACTCCAACTCAGCTTTTGCGCTCGATGTTATTTTGTTGCCTGGACCATAGTGTGTTCATATTATATCCATATTTTTATCCAGTCAACCCCAAACCTTGAAATAGAATTTCTGTGCTTCAATACAATCTATTATTTTGATAACACCTAATCCCCATATTTGTATTTTATGTTCTCTTCCAAAACCCAATTATATGTTGCTTGGAGCTGGCACTAATTGAGAATTTTGAAGTGCTATTTACAATTTCAAACATAACAGTGATTTATATATTTATATGTATGCACACCCCCTCCTGATTCCCCTGGAGTTATAGTATCATTATAGAAGAAAACCAGAAATGCTTGCATTTCCCTACAGGTGTGAACACCTATTTGTTCAGCTGTACAGATGTCTCTGGAGAGAACGCCAGACCTTTCTTTACAATGAAAAAAGGATTCTTTAACATTTCCGTATAGATTGCTGCATTAATAGCTTTGTTTTTGTTTTTGTTTTTTTTTACTTTCATACTATATGACAAGTCCAAACAACAAAACAGGATTGTAGACAAACATAGCAGGCAAGCATGAGCAAAACTTTTGAAATTAGTCAGAAAATGAGTTAGAAAATCTTTTGTTTAACTTTTTTTGCTTTTTAATTCAGTTTATTTTCAATTAGTTTCTGTAGTGTTGGCTGTTTTGTATCAGACTTGCCAATCTCAAAAAATGTGCTTGTTTATAGCACTAGTATATATAACTATATATGGTAAAAATATAATATATTGTTTTACTTAAGTCCATTTGTTGTACTTCTGTTATCAGTTTTTTTTGTTTTGTTTTGTTTTGTTTTTGTTACACAGTATCACAATAAGCATGCTCTGTATTTGCAGTAGCTGTTTTAGGGAAGAGGACATCAAATATCCTCAAAATAACAAATTTCTGTGAAAAGCCTAACCAGCAGCCCAGACCAAGGCAGTTACCAAGCCTTCCTGCAGTGTAATTGGGCACCATATGAGTCAGCAATTTAGCTGGCTCTCACAGTTAATTTACAGCAATTCTTTTCTCCTGGCTTTCTCCCTCTGCTCTGATTCCTCATTCATTCCCGTACCCATTTAGGTGCATATATACACACCTCATGCTAATGCATACTCACATGTACACACAATGTTTCACGCAAACAAATACAAACTTTGTGCACAATTGCAGCACACAGTTACACAACTCTTTTATAAACTCTGCTTTCCTTGTTCTTTCTTTTGTTAGTATGCATAATAAAAAACCCCAAAACAAAACAAAAAAAGCAGCCTCCCTCTTCGCCCTACTCTACGACAATCCTTGTAGCAGCAGCGCTTAGCCAGCTCCAGGGAGCCCAAATCCTTTTTGTTGCTTTTTCATCCTTTGTTTACCTTTTATTTGTTCCCACAATACCTACTGAAATGGGAAAAGCTGTGTTTTTGTTGTTGGGGTTTTTTTTTTTCTTTTTGAATGACTTTGACAGCTTCTGTAAAACCCAAGAGGTCGGTGCGTTTTGACATGACCACTTGTCAAATGCTGTCATTTCAGTGTGACAGGGTGAGCGTTGCAATCTTGAACTATTTGAGGCCAGATCTGTGTCTTTGTGCTTGCCGGTTTTTGTAACTCTTCAAGAATCACATTTATCAGTTCATCACATTTATCAGTTCTGACAGAGTCAGAACATATATGTATATATAGAATTCATTTGTGGGAGAACTTTTTTTATTGTGTAAACAGAAATAAATCGATACTTGCTCTGCGTCAAAGGAAACAGTTAAAGAACAATTGAACCGATGCCCATCTGACTGAGACAAATGACTGTAATCTATGAGTGATTGGACCGTTTGCTGCCTCGCCCCTTGCTACCTTACATTTATCCTTCTCTCCCTCCTTCCTGTTGCCATCAAATTGAAATTTAAATGAGCCTCCGTGGAACGACAGCAAACAATATTTGTCTGCCAAATTATCTTGTAGACACTGTTGAAGCAGGCGTTATAAAAGCTAAGATGAGATAAAATGGAAGCTTAACATCACATATCCATATTAGCTGCCTGGAGGTTCTTGTTTGAACAGGTGTATTTTTGCTTCATTATCATTTTATTCCCTGTTGACACCACAGCTGATACCCACCCAAATTGACTCAGTGAGAGTCTGGCAGTATAGTACTTTCAAACAAAAAGGGATCTAGAGCCCAATTATAGATATATATATCTAGTTTAATTTTTAACAAAATGCCCCGAAAGCTGGGTAAGTGGTCTGTGTTCTGCTTCATTGCCAAGAATATTCTTTGTAGCTCTTATTTTACATTTGCAGAGATAGTATACCTTTTTTATATATCTCAGTACATGGGCAGGGTTTGTGGAAAATGTAAGATTAGGTGCAACCTGTCTTGACAGGTGTAGAATTCCTTATTTTAACTTTCTCCATTATTTTCATTCACTTTAACTGCATTCAATACCACACAAAAGTGGATTTTTAAAAGTAAAGCCCAAATAATTTGTAAAAAGCCATTTTGTCATGATGTGACTTCAACTCTTTTGGCCACTTATTCTTTCTTCTACTCTTTTTTTAGGTAAGTGTCAAAGAAATAGAATTTTTATTAGTATTATCTTAACAAAGTCATACAGATTCTCGACAAAGATTGTGTTTTATTGGATATAAACATTACCTGCAGTAGCACGGAATACCTTTATCCCTTGTTAGTGGGGATGCTGTTTTGTCAGGATCAGTGTGTTCTTGCATATATATGTAAGCAACACTGTTATATGTAGAGAAAGTAGGGCAAAACCTATTTAAAGTCTTGGTGTTAATCAAAAGCACAGTCTATAATTGGAAATCTGAGACAGTAGTGGTACACTCATAAAGTTTTTGTTGGTATAGTGTGGCGAATTGTTATGTGAAGTGTGTAGTGCTGTTTTTAGCTGGAAAATACTGCAAAAAGCAAATGAAAAATCCCCAGTAGTCCTGTCATACTGAATGAGATTTTCTTTGCCTAGTCAGATTTAAATTGTAAATGCATAGAGTGTACAATCTTCTCTCTTAACGACAAATGATGTTCAGAGGTCAAATACAAGATTGTTTTTTTTCACCTCATTGTGCTTTATGGGAGTAGTCAAGAACATTTTTGTTTTCTATGATGTCTGTCCCAGTAATGTCACCTCTTTTTTAAATGTGCGTGGGAGAGTGGTGATTAAATAGCTTGTTTCACTTTATGAAGTGACAGCCTTTGGAAAGACCTCAACAAAGATCAGGATGCAGGATGCAGGATGACCTCAATCTCTCACTCATCATGATAGCTCCCCATTCACATTTAGCTGTCAGCATCACACAAATTGCTTGTATTTCCTCTTTGATGTAGATGTGACACATTCCCACTATATACAGTATTTATACAAATTAACAGGGGCAAAAGAATATGGATGAAATAAAAAATGCAGGTACTTCCACAGAAGTTTACTGCAAAGGCTATATGTAATATAGGATAATAAAAATTTAAGTGACTTCTCCTGTTCAATATTAGAAACATTATTAATCTGGAGAAGACAGAAAGAAAAATGTGTAAGATTTGTGACACAGCATGGGAAAAGCCAACCAACAAAGCAGGCTGAGAATCCCGTCTGTGAGAATTAGATTGTGCTGTACTGAGAGGTCCAAATAGCTCCTGAGACAGTGCGCAGCTTTGGAGTGCAATTTTCAAGTATTATGATGTGCAAAGCTTAGTGTGCATATGGGATGATCTTCTGTCTCAGTAAAGGACCAGATATGTGGTGGGATATGATCGATCGTGGCTCAAGAGTTGGGAGTTCGCCTTGTAATCAGAAGGTTGCTGGTTTGAGCCCCGCCTTGGACAGTTTTGGTCGTTGTGTCCTTGGGCAAGACACTTCACCCGTTGTCTGCTGGTGGTGGTCAGAGGGCCCGGTGGCGCCAGTGTCTGGCAGCCTTGCCTCTGTCAGTGACCCCAAGATCCTCCTATTGATCCCCTACCTAATCACACAAGGCAAGGTGTGAAAAGGTGTGCGCCCCAGGGTGGCTGTGGCTCCAATGTAGCTTGCCATCACCAGTGTGTGAATGGGTGGATGACTGGATGTGTAAAGCGCTTTGGGGTTCTTAGGGACTAGTAAAGTATAGGACATGATGTAATTCAATGTGAAATTAAACCGTTGCAAGAGTCCAGATCACCATAACACCACTCTCATCTGCCATCTGACTGTATTTGCACAGTATGTCACAAGAGAAATTAAGACATTTGATGTTTTTTTATGCTAATGTGAAGGATGCTTACTGTGCCTCTGCTTTACCACCACTTGGCAGATCAGATCACAGTCTGATTTTTTTCCAGCCCACATATAAACCCTGTGTAATGAGGTTCCTGTTATCACCCGCTCATTCAGGAAATGATCTCCTGAGACCAGCAAGTCTCTCAGGGACTGTTTCAAGTGCACAGACTGCTGGAGCCACAGGATGAAAACATAAATGTCGACACTGATAGCTGGGTGAACACTATCATGGACTAAATTAACTTCGCTTTGGCTCAGGGTAAGAACGCTGTTCTATGAGTTTGGGGGGGTGATGATAGGGCTGACTTTGTTGTCTCTCTTTCAGGTGTCTAGTAGGTGGAGCTGACCCAATTTCAGATGCAGCACACCTGAGCAGGCCAGGCCTGAATGAATCTCTGCTGGCTCCTTTAGTTGCTCCTTACTCTTGTGTATACTGCTTGACTGATCAAGCATTTGTCCTGGTATGGTGCATTCAGCCATGGCAGTCATACCACTTGATCTGTTTTTGGGTTTCTTTTCTTTATTCCATTAAAATATCTCCTAGCCTCCCAACTGTCTGTGTGGTCTCCCTCCTCCTTGTCAAATCCTTTGAGCCTGGATGTGACAAACTACAGTGGGGCAAAAAAGTATTTAGTCAGCCACCGATTGTGCAAGTTCTCCCACTTAAAATGATGACAGAGGTCAGTAATTTGCACCAGAGGTACACTTCAACTGTGAGAGACAGAATGTGAAAAAAAAATCCATGAATCCACATGGTAGGATTTGTAAAGAATTTATTCGTAAATCAGGGTGGAAAATAAGTATTTGGTCAATAACAAAAATACAACTCAATACTTTGTAACATAACCTTTGTTGGCAATAACAGAGGTCAAACGTTTACTATAGGTCTTTACCAGGTTTGCACACACAGTAGCTGGTATTTTGGCCCATTCCTCCATGCAGATCTTCTCGAGAGCAGTGATGTTTTGGGGCTGTCGCCGAGCAACACGGACTTTCAACTCCCGCCACAGATTTTCTATGGGGTTGAGGTCTGGAGACTGGCTAGGCCACTCCAGGACTTTCAAATGCTTCTTACGGAGCCACTCCTTTGTTGCCCGGGCGGTGTGTTTTGGATCATTGTCATGTTGGAAGACCCAGCCTCGTCTCATCTTCAAAGTTCTCACTGATGGAAGGAGGTTTTGGCTCAAAATCTCACGATACATGGCCCCATTCATTCTGTCCTTAACACGGATCAGTCGTCCTGTCCCCTTGGCAGAAAAACAGCCCCATAGCATGATGTTTCCACCCCCATGCTTCACAGTAGGTATGGTGTTCTTGGGATGCAACTCAGTATTCTTCTTCCTCCAAACACGACGAGTTGAGTTTATACCAAAAAGTTCTACTTTGGTTTCATCTGACCACATGACATTCTCCCAATCCTCTGCTGTATCATCCATGTGCTCTCTGGCAAACTTCAGACGGGCCTGGACATGCACTGGCTTCAGCAGCGGAACACGTCTGGCACTGCGGGATTTGATTCCCTGCCGTTGTAGTGTGTTACTGATGGTGACCTTTGTTACTTTGGTCCCAGCTCTCTGCAGGTCATTCACCAGGTCCCCCCGTGTGGTTCTGGGATCTTTGCTCACCGTTCTCATGATCATTTTGACCCCACGGGATGAGATCTTGCGTGGAGCCCCAGATCGAGGGAGATTATCAGTGGTCTTGTATGTCTTCCATTTTCTGATGATTGCTCCCACAGTTGATTTTTTCACACCAAGCTGCTTGCCTATTGTAGATTCACTCTTCCCAGTCTGGTGCAGGTCTACAATACTTTTCCTGGTGTCCTTCGAAAGCTCTTTGGTCTTGGCCATGGCGGAGTTTGGAGTCTGACTGTTTGAGGCTGTGGACAGGTGTCTTTTATACAGATGATGAGTTCAAACAGGTGCCATTCATACAGGTAACGAGTGGGGGACAGAAAAGCTTCTTACAGAAGACGTTACAGGTCTGTGAGAGCCAGAGATTTTCCTTGTTTGAGGTGACCAAATACTTATTTTCCACCCTAATTTACGAATAAATTCTTTACAAATCCTACCATGTGAATTCATGGATTTTTTTTTCACATTCTGTCTCTCACAGTTGAAGTGTACCTCTGGTGCAAATTACTGACCTCTGTCATCATTTTAAGTGGGAGAACTTGCACAATCGGTGGCTGACTAAATACTTTTTTGCCCCACTGTAGCTCTACAGAGACTCTCTGGATCCAGTCTGTAGAGTTAGTCTGTGTTACTAATGACCAATAATAAACCCTGGTCACCAGTAACATTAAGGAACTGCTTAAACAGAAATATCAACCATTCAAGGAGTGGGACAAGTAGAACCTCAGGTGTATGCAACAGGAACTTAGTGAGAGTCTGATGCAGGCTAAAATGGAGTGTGAGCTGTAGAAGAATAACAGCAGAGAGGTGTGAGGGGAGTGTGGAACATCACTGGCTACTCCAAGAATGTCCAGCTCATGGATGCTAACAAGAACAAGCCCAAGTTTCCTTGAAGATGTTTCAATTCTCATGAAGCTTCTTCAGTTCTATGAGCAATTGGTGAAGAGTCCCTATGGGAGTGACCCCAAGATCCTCCTATTGATCCCCTACCTAATCACACAAGGCAAGGTGTGAAAACGGGTGTGGGTCACAATCAGCCAAAGTTTCGGGGGAACCCATTGTGAAACCTAGCCCCACCTTATCATGTGATATACTGAGGTCAAATGGCCCAGGGTGTGAGTGGCTGTTATGGTGTCTGGGAAGGGATCTCAAAACTGGGTTATAGATGGCCGACACTTGGTGTCGTAAACCACCGCCTCTTTTCAAAGGTCATTCTCAGTGGACATTGATGGCTTCTTTCACTCCTCTTTCAAACCATCTATCTTCTCTGTCCAAAATGCAAACGTTGGCATTCTCGAAAGAGTGACCTTTGTCTTTTAGATGCAGATGGCAGCCGAGTCTTGTCCTGTGAAGGTGGCTTATCTACGTTGTGCCTCCAGAAACGTGAAGGTTCTGGATAACTGAGAACCTTCACAGACAACCATCTCATGAGTCTAGAGGTCACACATGCAATGGACTCTCCCCGCCACTAAAAAAAAAATCAGTCACCTGTACACATTTGCCCTCCTCCAATTTTTTTTTATCCTCTTCATCCTGTTTTTTGTTTTTTTGTTTTTGTTTTTTTTATCTCAATTTTTCATAATAATAATGTTTAATTTATTCCTGTAGGAAATTGCTTAGTCCTCTGCGTTTAACCTATTCACTCATTGAAGTAGTAGGCAACTACCTATCCAGCGCCTGGGGAGCAGTGTGTAGAGACGGTACCTTGCTCAAGGGTACCTGAGGATAGCCATTCGGTGGATTTAAACTCCCAACTTTCCGATCATGGGGCGAACACTCTGCCTACTGAGCTATCCCTGCCCTGCTCAGATTATTTAGATTATTTAGATTATATTTTATTTATGGTTATGACTGAATGTTTTTTTAATGGAGTTGCTTTAATCTATCTGTCTGTCTGTCTGTCAGTCACAGGAAAAGCCAGCCAAAGATACAGACTGAGAATACCAGCTGTGGACAAAAAATGTCAAACAAGAAAACTGTCAAGAGCAGCTAGACTTTATAAGCTTTATCTAAACTTCACTGTCTGCAGTAACTCTCAAAACTGTCTGAAAAATGCAGTTTATTGAATAGTTTCTGATGCAAACTGCCAATAAACATAGCACTAATTAGCTCCAAATCCTTGTCAAGCAAACCTCCAGGCTATTAGAAGTTATGCACAGCCCCATGGGCATGAGAGTCTGAAATAACCAGTGAGTCAGCAAAATTAGCCTTTCAGTTGTCATTGAAGACTTTTCTGTCTTTAGCCTGTGTCAGGGTTCCTGGGTCGGTGACCCAGTATTTTCAGTTCACGTTCACTGTTTATCTTCTGCCTGTTCCACTTCCTGTTTTATTGTGTTAGCCTTGGTCCATGTGCATTATGTTCCGTCCTCTTCCCGTTTATCATTAGTTCATTATGTTCAGCTGTGTACTCACCAGGTTCTAATCTCTCATCACTCAGCCTGTGTATTTATGTCCCTCAGTTCAACCAGTCCAATGTCGTGTCATTGATGTTATTGTGATGTTGTCTCTCCGTCTGTATGTTCAGTTAGTCAGTCAGTGCTTCAGTCAGTCGTCCAGCCAGCCATTTTCTCCCTTTGTTCTGTTCATCCACTCCTTATAATAAATCGTCACCTACCTGCGAGTCCTGCGTTTGGGTTCCTTCTTCCTCGCCTCCACCCAACCGCTGACAGCCTGTGGTGGTATAACTCTGTGGCATTTGATCTATTGATCATTTCATGTAAACCTAGTAGAGTTATCAGAAGTTTAACAATTTACAAATTGAGTATTTATCTATTTGTATTGTATTGTTGCTAATAATTTAAAGACCCCGAGGCAATCACAATTTGACATCTTCAAGTTAAAAATTTATAGAAAATTAGCAAAGATAGAGGGTCAACGACCCTCTTAAGGGAACCCGCACTAGAGCTTAAATAACTATGACTTGCCACCATTTGGTTTTAAAAGTGAACAAGCTTCTTGGGTGAGAGGTGAAACATCTCTAAGAAACTTTAAGAAGTCCAGTCGCTTTCTTTCCAAACTCCTTAGGCTACTATGACCTGGATGACTGAGAATCTACACAGACAAAAAGACAGCCTTGTAATTCAGGTTAGACATTTTTGATGTCGGCTATCTGTCGTGCATGTGAAGCTAAGGTATTGTAATCTAAATCCTCAGTCCTGGACAAGTGCGGTCACAAAAAACAGGCAGGCATGCAATATGTCCACTAGTACCTCATGCTCACGGTCTGATCATAAAATTTATGTGACTTGGACCTGACACTAATGCACTCTAAGATGCTGGAGGTATAATCCAGGCTCAAGGGAACAAGTGGACTATGGCTGCAACAAACACTCACAAATACCCTCACAATAGAGGTTGAGGGTTTTTTCTTTGATATGGCAACTAGAGCATATTGTGAAGTTTGATTGTTCTTACACAATGATTCTCTTGAATCATGAAAAAGGCAAACACATAAACAAGCAGTCACAATATGAACTACTGTCGTGTGTGTGGGTCAGTTTGAAATTCAAATCAAATAAAGCTTGATGCAAATAAAGTCCTAATTATACATCACGTTTGCAGATAGCTCTAGTCCCGTCAGCAGCTATAAACCCTATTTCATGCATGGATGTGCACATGCAATACATATGCAAGAGACCTGCATAAACAGCATGTGCCATGTGGTCTTCTGTATTGCCTCCTGCTGTAGAAGCTGTCAGCTGCTGTCAGGTACCAAATTTTAGTCTGATGGAAGGTTGTAAAAGAGTGGGGAACCCACTGTGGTAGTGCTGTGTATTCACAGACTGGCTGTCTCTTTTCTCTGGCTAAAAACCTCAGTATTGCAGCTCTTCTTCTGTGAACCCCCACAACCCACCCATCCCTGCCCAACCCCCTTGCTCTGCTTCTGCATTCTCTCTGTCTCTATTCTCCCCTCCTATTGAGCATGAAAGAGCCCCGTTCCTTTCTTTACTTTCCATTTGGCCTTCCTTTCCTTCTGTCAGGCAGTGAGATACAAGTTCAACCTCAGGCAATGACCCGAGGAAGGGTTGCTGCATTCCTGACAACATTAGAGAGCAAATAAGGCACTCAGTCAGAGGGCTTGCCAAGTAGGGATGAAATAGCGTGTTAGATGTCACATACTGTATATGGGAGGAAAAAAAAGATGACAAAGAGAGCAAAGAGGATGGGGTATGGGGTGAAATAGAAGCAGATAAAAAATGTACAGCATGTTTGCCTCCTTGCAGTTCAGCTGCTGTTGAAGTCTGGTAATAAAACTCAAGAGATTCTCTTCAGTGAAACAATATTAGAGTTGGCTGTCTTGAATCTTGCTCATCTCTCTGTCTTTCCCTCAGTTTTTTTTTCCTGTGGCAACAACTAGCAATACATTGCACTGCATAGTTGTAATCATTTGGTGTCCTACATAGTTCGAAGTAGAATTATTAGCTAGTTGTAGAACTGTATATCAGTGGGAAATATCTAAAAAGACTAATTTTGAACCTTTTGTTATCTGCATAGTGAACGCCTGTCCTGAGGGTTGGTAGACGTTCCACGTACATTTCAGCACAAAAAATACATATTTGAGAGGAAATGATTCTGAAACAACTGATGTTGTTACAGATTTTTACCACTAGAGGCTGAGTTTTTGAATAAATGTAAATAAGCAGACATTCTCAGTGATTGCATTTGGCTCCATGGCTCTTGATAATGAGCCCATATCTTGTCTTTTTCTACTTCAAAACACTCTAATCATTTCATCAGCCGCTCTTCTTTTGCTCAGCTGCTCATCACAACCTCTTCATCCCTCTCCTCTTTGCTCTGCATTTTCAGTGCTGATGAATTTGCTGTTGCAACAAAGCGCTTGTTTATACTTCTGTCAGCATCTGGTTTCTTTAATGCATCTATAATTTCAGCCACCCACTTGTGTGAACCCATTTTCTCTGCTACCCTTCAAAGTTCAACAAACTTTTGGTTTGTAAACTACAGAATAACATTTATATCTGGTAACTGTCGAGGCCATTTGAGTACACTGTACTCATTGTTATGGTGTCAAGACACCAGTTTGAGATGATTTGAGCTGTGTGATGTGCTTGTTATCCTCTGGAAGTACCATAAAACCACCAGAAGCTTGAACTGTTGATACAAGACCAGACAGATCCATGCTTTTATGTTCTTTATGTTCTTTATGGTTTGATGTACTTTATGCATAAGTTCTGACCTTTTAGAAATATTTCAGAAATATTCGGACCAGCCTGCCTTGCACCAAGAACCAATTTCTTCCCATTTCTGATGCTGGGATTTAACTTTAGCAGGTTATTTTGACCATTTATAGATGCCTTAATGCACTGAGTTACTTCTATGTGATTGACTGATTAGATATTTACATTATCAAGCAAATGAATAGTGACTGGTGAGAAGCTCTTCCCTAACAATGATTTATGTATATTCAGTCTAAATGGGTTCATAATCCTGCCATTTGGAGGAACAGTAAAGATGTTCTTTGCTAAACAGAGCTAATTACCTAATGTTGGAAAGCTGTCTACTGAATCACTGGTCATTAGTTGCAGGGTTGCTGTAGCTATCCTTTTAGGACAGAAGTAAAAACACAAAAATGTGAAAAGGTTATATAACATACAGCTAATCAAAACCTCCAGTTTCAGAGGGAGACAAACAGTGGCATCTGGAAAAGTCTGGGGACTCTTTTCAGTTTTGTAAAAGATTTTTATCTAACAGAATGTCAATCAGAGTAATTTTTGCTCTAAAACATACTGGGTTTGGTTTGTTGTATCTTTTGAGTTGACATGGGGATTTTGTTATGCGAGCCTGGGTATTTTGTTTCCTGTACTTGTGGATGTGGATTGTCATGTTTGGATTGGGAGGACTGCTTTGTTGTTTTTTTTCTCTGTTGTTTGCTCTTTTTTCTGTCTGGGTTAATGCAGTTTGTAATAATGATAAAAACAAAACAAAACAAAAAACTTTTGGTGGAAAAGGAAAACTTCCAGTGTCAATTAAAACGATTCACTGTTGACAAACCGATTTCAATGGTGGTCACATACTCAGTGTTTTCAGAGGTGTAAGTCCAGTGACTACAGGGGTTAACGTGACTCCTAAGCATCTATTATTTTTCCTCAGACAAAAAATACAAATACAGCATCTAATATTGAGATTACATATGAATAAAGCTAACAGTTGTATTTATTAAGTTATTTCTCTTTTTTAAATGTTTACACAATGCCCATTGTAACAGCAAACTGGTTTAATCTTACTCCAGTCAAACCTCTTTTCCTACCTCTTACACAAACACATACACACACCCCCACACACCATTTAATCTATGCAAATACAGTTAGACAAACTACTATAAGACTGAGATAATTGAAAAATAAGGGCACACTATGTCATTTTCCCTTGTTCACTAAATATCAACTCTCACATTATTTTAATATGTGATGGTATGTGATTGTTCAGGCACAGTACGGACTTGGGTTTTCTTGTTGTCAGCAAATCAACACTCAGACACTTCATTTTCTGCTGTGAATCAATTACGAATCAATTTTTTTCAATATCTTCATTGTTTAGAGAGATATGATCCTGATTCTTTGCTTCAGCCCTGCTTAAATGAGTCATAATGTTACCCCATATAGCAATGTGGTCCTAAGCAGGGCTGGGCCATATCATACCGTTCACGGTAATACCGGTATAATGTTAGGCAATGATAAGAAAATGAAATATTGCGATAGAATATGGGCAAAACAAGCGTGTGCACTGCCTTTGTTTTCATACGCACATGGCGGAAAAAGCATGGCGGCGACGGAGAATGAGAAGGGCGAAAGCAGATTGTTAAATGAAACAGATGAACCAGAATTGGTTTATAAAAATGGTGCAACTTCAGTGGTGTGGAACTGGTTTGGCTTTCGTCCATCAGATTCACACCAAAGCACATATCCATCGTTATTACCGAACCGATTTTATGTGGTACACGGTGCTCAAAAATCTGTCAAAAAATATTTTAGTACGACTTTGCTAAGCTACAAAGTCGCACCGCTTGATGGATTGTTGGAGCATTACGGCTACCAGAGTCAAGAGCCTCGCAAAGTAATATGTACTGTGCTTCAACATAATATTACCGTATTGTGTGTGTATAACCTCTTTTTAAGTTTTGGATATTATACATGGTTATGCTGAGGATATGTCGGCCAATTTCCACTGGAAATGCCTTTTGGTTAAACTGTCAGCAAGGAATTTGCATTTGCACTGTAAATGTTTTATATAACTTTAATGCACATAAAAAACCAGCTGCTTGTTTAAGTGAAAATACATCGATGGGGGATTTTTTTTTTGCACTAATAAAGTTGTGGAGTTGTAAAGTATTTTGTCTCGCATTAATTATATCGTCAGTTATATCGTTATCGCAAATTTTCAAATATATATCGTGATAAATATTTTTGGCTATATTGCCCTGCCCTAGTCCTAAGGTTCATTACACCATCTGAATCAGTACAAAAAGGCTTGACCATTTGAAAGATTTCAAGTGAAGTTTGTCTAAAATTGGGAGTTTAAACAAGGCTACATTTTGGTCATGTTTTTAAGTAGGCAGATGATGTAAACTTTACATCTTTGATTTTGTTTCAGGTCTGTGGGTGTCCACAGGCATCCTAAAAGTCTCCAGTCAATTTTAGATTTCTGCTTTGTATACGTCGTCCTTGCCTCAGCTCTTCCTAGTCATCCTCCACTCTTTCTTTATCTGCATCTGAGGGTGGTTTGGTGTCTTTGTTGCAGAATCCTCTGTTGCAGTCAGCATGCTGTTTGATCCTCTGGGTGGCCTGTATGTATACTGCTCCTCCTCTCCTCTGAAAGTCAAGCACACACTGATATGAAAGATTAAAGCGCTGGGGAGAGACCGATTCTTCTCTTTTACAGATCCCGACATCCCGACAGTGTTAGCCTTTTTGTCTGAGCACTCAGGCTTTACTGAATTTGTTTGTGAACGTGTTCTCTGATGATCCTCCCTTCGTTTCCTCTTGAGATCAGCTAGAGCTTAATAACTGGTTAGAATAACGCTGACAGGAAATTAAGACTTTCTGGGCCACTGCAGTAACCTCTAAACTTCCCACCCATCCCGACAATTATCTTCTGACACTTTTCCCCTATTTTCTTTCTTTCCCTCTCTCATTATTCTTCCTTTCTCCAACTCCTCTCTGCTGAGATTGTGGGAAAGGGCAAGAGGAGCCTGACTGTGATATGAAATGTTCTGATTGCAGCTTGGACTCCTGTGTCCTTAAGGAAATTGAATTGACCGACGGTTATGTCTCAATACAGTGAGCTCAGTGACCTCCTCCCCGTCATTCTTATCAGCCAAACCCCAGACTCAGCCTGACCATGTCGCCAGGCCAGCTCGTTACCGCTCACATCTGGCAGTGTACGCAGCTACAATGGTGACACAGAAACAGTTGAAATTTATGCCTCAAAGGACCAAGATGCTGTATAAGAAATCCAAGCTATCACAGGCTCTAGAAACTCTAGAGTCACTTGCTATTTTGTCCCTCCACTTTTCTCTCTTACTGTTGTTACACTTACACTTCACTGTGTCCACTTCACTACCATTCAAATACCTCTTCTTTCCTCCTCACCATCCTCTCACACACCTGACTGCCGACTTCCTCCCATTTCTGCCACTGCACACTGCTTTTTTATTACCTCATTCTGCGCTCTTGCTTTCCTACTTGCCCACAGCCCAATTTTTTCAGTGCCTGCTCTTCTTCATTTTTTTCTCCCATCGCTCTCCTATGCTGGATTGTGAACACAAAGCACATAATTGCTCCCCGTGGCCCAGTGATTTCCTAGTAATTGCTATAACAATACTTGCTGGTTTGCTAATGTCCCCACACTCTAGTCTTTGCCCAAGGTCACTTCAGATACAAATAAAAGAAGGCACGTAAGAGAAACAATCCAATTGTTCCCACACGTCTCCCAGGAGGAAGCCGTCATTTCACCTGCTCTCATCTTCGCTGATTTGATTATTGTAAGCCAGTGTTTTTATATTGAGGAAGACGAGTTTGAAGGAAGATCATTTTATCAGTGTGTGCACATTTGCCATAAGAAACAACAGTAACCTGTCGTCTTCATTTTCTCTAGCAAAGTGTCACTGCCTCACCAGTGAGACTACTTTTTGTGTCAGTGTCCATTCACATGCTGTGTTCAACTCACACGGTGTATTTGTTTGTAATTCACACCGAATTGCAGTCTGCTACAATCACCAGCAAATTTAGTGGTTTGACACTGCAGTTCCTTGGAGACTGCAGCATTCTGGCTGCTGTGTAACATCACCTGTTGATGCCGTTGAAAAATTCGATCATGTCATCTCGGTGTGTAGCTGTGCATGCGGTCCCAGAAGAACTGAGAGGAGAGAGAGGCAAGATGATATGATGATCCTGGTACCCTTGTGTCCAATGGCTGCTGTACTGATGGACTACCCTGCGAATGACTGCCACTGCAGAGCGAGGTGGCCTGCCACAGGGGAGGTGGTGCCATCATGCACCGCCTTCTCCATCTCCCCTACCCCCGTGATGAATGTAAAATTGATAAAGGCTCATTACTATGCGCAGAAAGAGGGAAAACCCATTCACTACCTCAGCAGCTCCTGATGCCTGTTTGGGGGAAATTTGATTTAATAACTGGATCAGTAAAGCACCCTGATTGCAGCCCTTTCTCCAATTTGCATATTAATGTGGCACAATGGTTGCAGTCTGCAATGTTTACGGATGGGTGGGGCTGAGGCGACTGTTTTTTAATTACCTTTACTTTGTGCTGCTCTGGAGGTGTCAGGATAGGGCCCTGTTGTGCCGCAATGGAGGCAGGAAAAGGCAGCAATTCCCTGGTGGAAACTTTGTAATGCCTCTGCATATTTATTTATAAAAAAAACCAGGTATTTTGTTTGTGGGATTTTCTTTCAAACGCAAGCTGAAGAGAAATAATTACACCAGTACGAAACCACCCTCATGGATTTCTTTCTTCAGTGAATACACTCTGAGTCATTTGTGCTCCTCCACATAAATGAATACTTAAACTGTTATTAAATGTCAAACTTCGGGACAGAAGTCTGTCCATGGACACATAGATTATGTTTTAATGGATGTGTGGGGAAATACTGGGAAATCATTTTATGAATGTCTGTGCATTATGAAGATTTATTGGATGTTTGGAACTGAATACATATTCTGTAAATACATGAATTATACAACAGTTATATGGGAACAATATGAACTCACATGTTTCTCAACCTGGAGGAAAATTCAGCACACACACACACACACACACACACACACACACACACACACACACACACACACACACACACACACACACACACACACACACACACACACACAGACTGCGGGCAGAGCGAGGGAGATAGGAAGAGAGGGAGAGAGAAAATGGCACGAGAAAAAGATTCGCTATTTAAAGAGGCAACCAATAACACCTCAGCCACAATTAGAGCAATATAAATGTAGTTTTTAAGGGGCATGACATTTTTAATAATTGTAAATCTAACTATTACTTGAGATTTACAATAAATTTTCAGCTAATCCTGATCGTATAAGGAGTAAAAAAAAATCAAATTCCCACATATCTATTTTGAGCTGAGAAATGGTAGTATTACAAACAAGCAGATGTAACTTGCAGCTACCAATAGTGCTCAAAACATAAAGGATCAAAAAATCAGCAACGTACATAAAAAAATAACACCAGAGCATAAAATCTCTACATCCAATAATATGTCATATATGTTGTGTATCTAATTGTAAATTATAATTTTATTTTTTGTGCGTATATTACTGAGAATCAGATCATGCTTGTGTTATGGTCTCGCCATTCTCTCAGGTGTTGAACCACCTGATGTTCATCTACAGTTATCAACAGTATATAACCCCAGTTTTCCTGTATTGTTGGACCACACAAATACAGTAATGTAACTCAGCTCTTTTAATAATGAAGCTTTGCTTGCTTGGTGGTAACTGGACTTTAACCTGCAAGGAAATCAAACTCAAAACTTCCATTGTTTGTAGCTGTTTATCTTTCTGAGTTACTATAAATACTCACGGATTGTAAATTAGAATGTGTTCATTAAAATCACAAACACTGAACTCCAGCGCGTCCTGCCTTTGAGTTCCTTGCACAAACCATAATAGTTAATTTATGAATTATGTGAAGAGAACTAATCTTGTTTACATCACATTGACAAAATTCCTCATCTGAATTATATTTACCTTTACAATGTATTCAGTGGTTTAAAGAGGCTGTTGTCTAAATTGTTTTATGCTCCAATAGAGGAGACATGTATTATAGTACAAAGATGTCACAAGGTCAAAATGTCAAATTGTGCTTTGTGTGTACAAGATGTTGTGCATGTTTGTAATAATTGCGTTGCTCTGATGTTCAGTCAGATGGATTGCTCTGAAGGCAAGTCATCTGTAATCATCTGTTGGGGCAGGTGTGAATTAAAAACAACAGGTTCTGTTGTGAGTTGGTAGTATTTCACACAAAGTCAAAATATATTAGTTCATGTATCTACTATGAAAAAAAAATACAGAGCAAATATAATGCATATAGAGACAAACTTGTTCTGATTCACAATTAAAACTATTTAACTTTAAAAAAAATTAACCTATGAAGTCCAGTTTACAAGAGCGAGGTCCTGGAAATGGAGCACTTTGATCCAGCTATAGTTCTGTATATTTGTGGCTTACAACTACAGGTTTTTATAAAAAGGAGGTCTCATGGCCATGCTCTGGTGTTTTTTGATGGATCACATTTTTTTCTTCTTTTTAAAAACTGTAATTTGCCACAGAACAGAGAGGAAAGAGGAAAAAGTTCTGTCTCTTCAGACAGATCTTTTGATCTTCTGGGGAGAGAACAGCATCTCATTTCCGTGACATACAGTACATGAGGCCTGGTCTCTGACAGTCTTCCCACTTAACCTAGATTTCACTTTGTATGTCACTCTGTCTCCTTCACAACATTTTACTTTCCTTGCCTGAACTTTCTTATTTAGGCTGCCATATTTGATGTTTCCTGTATTCTATTGCTGCTCATGAGCAGCCCTGCATTTCTGAGCATGTTTCATATATCTGCACCCTGTCTGAAAACAGAAACTACTTTAATAAACACATCCATCCAGTTTAAATATTAGCTTCCAGCCAGTGAAAAATACTAGTAAACAAACCTGAGCGTTTTTCCCCCCATTTATAAGATTACAAACCTCCTACCTATACTGATTTTGGTAATGGGATACAACCCAATGGTGTTAAGTAGGTCGGACCAATTAACGCTAAACTAAAACATAATAACTTACTAAACACATGTCAAAATGTTTCCCGCTGGTTTAATGCAAAAAAGTAAATTTTGAAAATGCTCTCATTTGTGAACCATCCATTTACCAAACAGATTAAATAAAGCCTGTCTGATATCTGAAAATAACTGCAATTTCAACACTATTTCTCAGTTCAGTTTGCAGTGAGTCTATTGGCACTACAAACAAATTGTCATAATCCAAAGAAAGAAAACAAAGGCAATATTGTGAATTTTCCTGGTTAATTAGCAAGCTGTAAAAGTGAGAATGATTCAGATCTTTAGCTGATAACAGCTCCACTTCCATTCTTTACATGTTTAATATAATACTTCCTGAATCAAAATAGAAATGTTGCCATCTTCTCTGCAGTTTTTTAAATGGGCAATATTTCAAATGAGCTGAATTGGACACACACACACACACACACACACACACACACACACACACACACACACACACACACACACACACACACACACACACACACACACACACACACACAAATTGTTTAAAAACACTCATTATGACTATTATCCTGCTTTGAAGTTATGTTCAGAGTCTGGGAGGTTTCTTGACTTAAGTAGGCTAAGCAGTGCTTAACCTGCGTAACAGAGAAAATATCCAGTGATTCATGTTTTAGTAACACTTTATAAGCAATTTATGAAAGCTTTTGGTCTGTGCTGGTGCCTTAGAATGAGAATTTATTCAAAATAGCTCCTTATAATGTTCAAAATGATATCAGTTATCCCTTCATGTTTTGAACACTGCAGGCCTGATAGAGCAATGCTTTGAGAGGAAAGTGCCCATACTGTTTGCACCAAGTCTGAAACTGATTTCTTTCTTCAAACTCACCTCCACCAGAAGCACTAATATGTAAGCTTAAGAGAATTTCTGTAATATCATAATCATTCCTCGACAGTTTCCCGTACTTGGGCAGCAACAAAATAAAAGCTTAGCTGCTAAATATAAATGCTGTAGATATTCTGCATTGACATCAGCAATCGTCAGTTCCAGCAGGTTGCCTGAAACTGCAACTATTCTGCAGTGATTCTAAGCAAAAACATTATCCAGTATCTGTCAGAGACCAATGTAGGTTTGATAGGCCTAGCTGAGGAAATACCAAATGAGCAGATACTGATACCACCTGCAGTATCTACAAGCTACACATACTTTATTAAAGTAAGCAGAAGGATTCAGGAAGTCTTCAAACTTTCAGGTTTTCCACATTTTACGTATTATTTTTAAATTGAGAATTGTGGTTTTTTTTTGTTTTGTCATTAGCTTACTCAAAGTACTCTATAATGACAGGGTTTTGAAGTGCTGGGCACAAATCTTACAGGGAGAATTCTCAACTCTCAGAACATAAGGAGTAAAATCCTTTGGGGGTATAGAATGAAAGTTTATGTATTTGGCTATGATGTTCAGTGGTATATGTTTAGGAAACTTGGCATTGCAGATAGGAGTGGCTCTATTGTGCTATTCCAGGCAACTGATGATGGTCGATGTGAATACAGATTATGTACAGAGGCTATTTTTAGCTTTTAAAATATGCTTTTGTTGCTCCTCAAGAACAGGATACTGTTGAGGAGTGAAAACTGTGAGGCTTGCAGTGACCAAGAGGCTAGAGCCTCTCTATCCAATTTGGCTAACTTTGAACAATTTTGAAGAACTACAAAAACTTTCAAACAACATGCATGACAAAAAATATCAACTGAATAGAATGATTGAAATATTTTTGTAAAATTCTGCCCTCCACAATTACTGATGGCCCATTTAAACAAAAAGTTCCCTCTCTCTTAAAACATCACAGAGCAGGGTCACCTGCAGTTATCAGCGGTAAAAGCAAATGCAGTTTAATACTACTAATCATAAATTCTGGGACCTGCAAAACAAAGTGTTGTCACTTTAATGGATGAAGCAGACAAAGATTGGCCTTTTTTTCCATCATTCTGGGATTTAATGCTGCATGTGGAATGAGTCTGAAAAACACAGTTTGGGGGAGAGTGACCTTTGCTCAAAAAGCCTGTTGCCTGAAGCTCTTCATAAAAGACTCTTAAACATTACATGGAGTAATGGAAGAAAAACTAATTTGCTGTAAGACATTACAGTTTTGTTGATTGGCAGACTCACTACAGGAAAACACGCTAAATTTGCAAACAATGACCTTGTATTTTCTTGGTAAAATTCATAATAAAAGCCAATGCATATTTCACCAGTTAAATACTACTAATGTGAAGCTGCAACAGTGAACCAGTTAACTCCACGATCCTAAAACTGCAAATAGCTTATATGAGACTTACAATATGTGCATCAGTGGGCCTGATTACAATAGATTTGCTATCTAATTTAGACAGTGATCGTGACTTATTAAGAGAAATATATGTACATTAAAATCTTTGCAATTTTAATCCACCTGGTGAAAAAGTAATATAATAATTCCCTTTGTATATGGATGTGATTTGTGGCTCCTTTAGCATCTTTCATTTTTTTAGCTGGTGAAAAGTGTTTTCCTTTTTCTAAAAGTTTCTTTTTTCAGTTATATTGACTTACCAGCCTGTTATTGCTCAGCTTGTGGCTACATTGTGATGTTTGTATTTATGTATCCTGACTTCTTTTCCCTTCTGGCACACCAGACCTAAAATTTCATCTCTTTTCTCCAACAGCATCTTACTGTAATTACGGAAAGAGACATAAAAAAAAAAAATCAGTTCAAGGGTAAACCTTTACTGCCTCAGCGAGGAGTGCAGCGTTCTGACATCAGGTTATAAAATGGAATCGCCCGTGGTTGCAGCCCAGAATGGATCTACTGTCCTTCCTTCATAAAACAGCACCTAATGAGATTAGGGATGCAAGTGCTGAATCAATGGAAGTTTAAAACACAATTAAAGAGGACATTAATGAGGAAGGTTCTCCAAAGAGGTGAGTAGAGTAAATTAGCGTCTTCTCCAGCTAACCCATTATTCCATCTCGACACCCCGGCACCTTTGCTTGCCTTTAGAGTTCAAACATGAATATGGAGTGTGGAAAAAAATTAGGAAACTGAGTGCAAGTTATGTTTAATCATGAGGAAACAAATGTTCAAAGCCCTGTTCATAGCGTTTCTGTGTCACCTCAAGGGGCAGGGTGTAGAGGAAATGTTTACTGTGAATCTGAACAAGAGGTGGGGTGTTGTTCCAAGTGTGGCTGAGGGCACAATTAATGAGGAAGGTGATGTAAAAGGTTACAGTGAAAGGATGCATAAAACAAGGCTGGGGTGATTTGCAAGTTTTCCTTTCAGAGGACAGAAGTTGCTGCATGACCTACTGTATGAGTAGAAGGGACAGAAAGCAAATGTACTCTCAAGTTTAATCAAAGAGGAGTGTCTCAGGACCAGCTGCACTCACAAAGATGATTGTGTTTCAATCAAAACAAACCCTTCTTCTCGAGGATGGGTGCGTGATTAAACTGGAACTGGCTTTGCTTCTTAATTCTCGAGCTGTTCTGTAGCTCCTCTCCTGCCAATGAATCTCACCCCATGCACTCTATCAAGCCAGTTCTGTCGCTGCCACCTGCACTCAATCAGTCCGACTGCATGTGCGAATGCATGTTCATAACCACTTTAAGGAAATCAAACCGGCAAAGCCACTCTGTCGCCTATTGTTCTTTTTAGATTTCAGCTCTCCATTAATGGAAGCTGCTCATGCTGAGAGATTTCTGTAGGTTAATACGTTCTGTCTTGGTTATTATTCATGCAAACTTTAATTTTAAAGTTTGTTGTTTTGTTTTTCCTGGGGTCCTGTAGCTGTGACTTTGCACCATGAGAAAATGTGCAAAGTCACAGCTGACTCCAACAACAATGAAAAATGCAACTGCAGAAATAGCTAAAGGTCTTTCCACATGAACTTTCTTTCATACTTTACCACAAATGACATGAATCAACAACTTTGCTGTAAAATTATACTTTGCTGTCCAGCCTGGAATGATGAAATAATAACACAGCAAGTCATTTCAAACATTTTAACCATTAATTTAACCCTAATCCCAATTTAACATCTGAAACATTGTCACTATGAATTTTTAAATTAAATCCACAGTTTAAATTGGTGGTAAATGATTTTATTCAATCATTCAATTTACAGTACTGTGCAGTACAGCACTTCTTTCTTTATGTTTCACCTCCAATGAGGCAGACGTTCTTGTAATGTTTTAAAGTGGTCTTGAATATTGGTTCACTTATTATACTGATTGTCAGTCCTGCCCTTTTATTTGAGGACATTTAAGAGGATTGTGTTTTGTTTGTTAAACTGTTTTAACGCTGACCTATGTATCACTCAAAGGAAGTGTCAAAGACATCACAGTCTGACAGTCATAAAATAGCATTTTTGTATCAACAATGTGATTCCCAAATAGCTTTTAGCCAAAAAAGCTTAGCAATGAATCCAAATGGGAAGATTTTGTTTCAGATCATCATCAACATGTACAGAGGAGGTCTGGTAAAAGGTCATTATGGATCAGACTTTAATCCACAAACACGTTGTCTGATTGGCAGTGGCTTCTTTTTTCAGCACAACAACAATCCTGAACAAACTGACAATGCAGCACAAGCATACCTGGATAGATGCACAATGGAACAGTATCAACTATGCAGTGGTCTCCCCAGAGCCCGGACCTCAACATTACTGAAGCCGTGTGAGGATCATCTTGACAGAGAATAGAACAAAAGGCAGCCAACATTCAAAGAAGAACTCTGAATATCCTTCAAGAAGCCTGAAGGACATTCCAACGAGATGACTACTTAAGGAAATTACAACAAAGCTGCCCAAGAGCTTTGTTCAGGCTGTGTTGAAGAATAAAGTATACCAGATGCTTTCAAGCTTGTTAAACGTGTACTAATTTACAAATTCTGTTTTTTGCTTTACGTAAGATTTTTCCTTGTACTGTTGCACATGTGTCAATTCTTATGCTTCTGTTATATCATAATCACTCCATGACAGTATCCCATGCTTGAGGAGCAATAAAGGCATAGCTTAAATGCTAAATATAAACTGTACTGTGCCTTCTCATCCACAATCAACGAAGGGTCAATCTCTGCTTCCATTGCACTTTTGGAATGGCATGTAATTTGAATTAATACAAGATCCCCTGCAAAATGTGGTGTAATGCACATACATTTGTAGTTTTTGTCAGCACTGCGTCACTAGTGTTAATTCATAATTAAACAGAACACATTCTGAAGTGTGTAGAGCTGCTTTTCACTTTAGCAAAAATCCAGTAAAGTTCTTCTCATTACACATAGAAAATCACCCAAAATGCTACTAAAGCAATGCAGGGAGTATTATAAAGCTAGAAAGTGCAATATTCTTCAGTAGCTAAGTTAGTTCCCTAATCTCATCCTGACTGAACAAGCATTTTACTGAAGAAAAAACTAAAGGTAGAAAGATTAACACACAAATAAAAACTGAAGATAACTGATATAAAGGCTACGCATATAACCAGAAAGAAGGAAAATCACACGTTGGTGATATTCATGAGTTTAAGACTTCATGCGTCATTGCTTGCATTTTTTATGATTAATTCATTGAAGGCCTTGCAAATAGAAAACTGTTTCACAGGGGTTGATGAAATATTTTTGTTCAGATATTAAATCTGAGAATCCACACTTTATTCATCATACTGTATTCATCATACTCTGATAGAACAATAAAAACACTTATTTAGCTAATAAGCACAAAATCACCATCTTTCACTAATTATTATTTTTTAAATTCAATTTATCTATTCAACTAATACCTCTTGCTCTAACTTATAATATATTTTTCCCTCATATATATTTTTTAAAAACATTTGACATGTCGCTTCTGAATTTTTACTACAGTACATTTTTACACGCCCTGAATCACAACCACCTTTTTCAGCCTACTGTCTTTTATCCTTAAGATGATCCTGAGGAAAGATGGCACATAAGTACTGTTGCTTGGCAGCAGGGGTTTGTGCTCTGACAAACTGGCCTTAGCTGAAGATGATCTAGACTGACACAGATGTGATGATACAATACTCAAATGGGGTCACCACATAATGATTTGGTGCTATTCTTTATACCCCTGATCTCTGTCTTTGTTATTGCCACACCGACACCAACTGGGTGGCACAACAGCACATATGTTGGTCCTTGCAAAGCTCTCTTTTGATTCTTATCTGTTTTGAACTCTGTTTCTTTTGAAGAAACATTAATTTAAAAAGAACCCACTGCTTAAAAAATGTCATATTTTGTGGAATGGATAAATATTCCATTCACATTTCTCAGAGGAGTGCCTGTTTCCAGTCTCATGGCTTTATTTGTCTGTTTAGTATGGGTCACTATTTCCTTGCTTTCTTTATGTTAAGAAGAAAGCAAGAACGTTTGCTAGCTTGAAAATGCAGTCCTGTCTTTACCACTCATGGCCATAATCAGTCACGCCTAACTTCAAATACTATTTTGTGCTTATGAAACTATAAACTATAAAGTTTTTTAAAAGGTGAAATTCTATTTATACTATAGGTGATGTCTTGGTCTGTTGTATATATTCTTGCAAATTCAGGATGTGCTGCACTGCTTTTTAAAACCAGTTGCGTGTGTGTGTGTGGGCAGTGGGAGAGCAGTGAGTGGTGGACCTGTGTTAAGAGCACATTCAGTCTCTGTTAACTTTTATCTGTTTCTTTGTTAACCAGTTACTTTTACATGTGAAGTAATATTGTGGTAGCTCCAAAACCTTTATTTTTCCCAGTCAATACTGTTTCTGTTTGATGCTGTTAGATGCTTTGTACCTTTTTTTTATTGCATTGTGCTTTAAATGTCAGCTGCTACTGTGTATGAACTCATCGGGGTTCTCTTCAGCGTAGCACTTATTGATAGAAAGGTCATCTAGGATAAATCCACCATGGTTACTACAAAGAACAGAAAAGTTGAATCTACGATATTATTTTATGTTACAACCCCTGCAAAGCATGCACAAACCTTATAGATGAAAGCACAGAAATGAAGCACAGCGGGCTGTTGTCTCCTCCATGCAGCACAAAATGCCAGTATGGCTTCTGAAATATTTCAGTGGTAAATAATGACAAAGCTGCAATAAAAGGACTGCAGGTTGAGAATTTCATGCGAGCCGTGTGCTACTGTGTGGTTTGCATTTTATCATTTTTCTGCAGAAAGCATCTGAGAGGAGCTGTGGGACTAACAAGATTAAAGCAGATTGGAGCCTGACAAGCAGCAATAACAAAGAAGTGTCATCTCTAATGTAATACCTTTTACATTCTGTCTTTCATTTGCTGTGGATTCTTCTCGACCCTTTGCACCACCATCTGCTCTTTTTATCAGATGTTTTGCTTGCACTTTCAATTCACCTTGGTAAAATGAAATGTAAGTGGTTGCCGTTGCAGTTAAATTCAACGCTGTTTGAATTTTATTATCCTGCGTTCACAGAGTGCTGTGCTCTGTTGTTTTCAGATGGAAAATCTTTGGTGATTTTTCCAGACCTATAATTTAATGCAACCTTAGAAATGGTCTTGTCAGTATTCTCATGCTGTCCTTTCATCATCTTGTGATTTGGTAGAATAGAGTAGATATAATTATTGCATTATTTTAATTGGTTTAAAATGGTATCATTTGGCATATTTTGTGTGTTTAAGTATTTCAGGCTAGAAAAATAGCTTCAATATTATTCTAAATGCATCTTTTGTGCTTTGTATCTGTCTGAGCTAGGCTTCAAGGAAATAACAGGAACATTAACAACACAGACAAAGGAAATGTTACTCCTATTTGAGCCTTTCACGTTTGAAACCACATTTTCAGACAGATTTTTCACCTCTTCCAAAAATTCATCTAAGGTTTTTGAAATCAAAGTGACAATGAAATACAAAAGCATAAATGGTAAAGAGGATATTTATTTATCATCACAAATAAAAAGAACCATGCTTACTCATCACAGAAAGAAAAAAAGAGAGAGAAGCGCTCAGTCTTTGTATCTTTGCCGACCTTACTGTCGGATGGTTTTTTGAGAATGTGAGTAATAGCACTCTATGAAGTTTGAAATTCATTAAAAAAAAAAAATCCAAGCCTATACCCATACATTAAAGCCCCCAACCCACACCTCCCATAGTCTGTGCCCCCCACCTCTGACACCCCAGAACAATAATCACAGCATTTTTTAAATCAGTCAGTCTGAGGGTCCTCAGTCTCCAGAAGTCTTAATAACCTGGAAGAGTGTGACATTGTACAGCACCTGGTGTCCGTTGTTCCAGGTATAAAGGACCCTCTCCCTGGGGTTATAGTCCATCATGGAAATATGGGAGTATTGATTGTGGAAGGGGATGTCTGTGTACTCATAGCTTGATGTGTTGGTGTAATAAGCAAAATAGATCTTGGCACCAGCCAGGTGGGAGTTGGTGACATATAGTGTGCCGCAGATCATAAAAGACTCTCCAGCACTGCGCTTAGGAAAGCCTGTGTCCCAAGTCTGCAGCACCTCCAGACTCTGAGGCTCCAGGCGGCTGATGACAATGTTTCCAGCATTAGGGATGGTGGTGTAAACAGCCCATAGGCCATTCTCGTCCGCCATCAGGTCGATGTCAGAGGAGCCACCCCAGGAGTAGGGAAAAGTGTTGTTATAGCCGGCCCCACTCAAACTGCGCTGCACCAGCACACTTCGAGAACGGAAGTGGTACTTGATGATAATGTTGCTCTGGTACTTGTTGTAGTACAGTGAACCATTGTAGACCACATGACCAGTGCCAGCCCAAGGGTGTGGCAGCAAGTGTTGCACAAAGTTCTGGCCCTTCATGAAATCATTCATTGTGCGATATTCCAGAACCCGACGTCCCTTGAAGTAACCGTCCATGGACCACACCTGTGGAAAAAGGAAAAATGAATAACATCGGAAAAAAAGGTCAGAAAAATAAGTTAATGAGAAGGTCTCGAGATTACTGGAGAAAAATATTGTTGTGTTAAACTTGACCTTTCTGTAAGAAAATGTAAGTCACAGTTCATTATCAGTAGCTGCAATGGCCTAAAATAAGAATGTTTAGTGTGCTTGTTTGAGTGTGTGTGTATATCGATTCTCTGAGTTGTGCATGCATCGATGTGTGTGCAGAGCTACTGATCTGCCAGGCATGTGGGAGTGAAGATGTTGCCTGCGCTTTGCAGTCAACCACTGCTTGTACTCCTTGCCCTTTCCAGTCCACATTTACAGAAAATCAATCCATTTAGCAACTCTATCTTTTTCCTCAAGCACTCTCAGCGGATCTCTCCACTGACATGGCCCCTCTCTGGCTGCATTTCCCATCTCATTCCCTCAGTGCTCTCACTGAGGCACAGTTCAGCTTTTAATTGATTCAATTAAACTGCAGTTGGCTTAGATGGTTATTTTTCTCTTGAACATTTGAAGGAAAGCTTTGCTACGATCTACTGCTTTTTCTGATTCTCTTACTGCAATTTTTCTTTCTTGTCCCACTTTTGCTTGCTTCTCCATTGTAGAGTAAGTATTTTCAAATGCACAGAGGAGAAAGGAAGGGTATGGGAGGAGCTGATGGTGAAGAGACACAGCGGCTGAATTATGTAGGAGGGGAGATTATAGAGCATTAAGCGTTGTTTCTCCTATGCCTGCTAATTTGGGTCTCTAGAATAGAATAGGAGACAGAAATTGAGTAAAGCAAAGCTCTTGCACATTCCGATTTTTTTCCTCCTTTGCCTTTGGCTCATGAGCAACAATGAAATTTCCCCAGAATGATTATGATTATTGCTGCAGATCTTAATGTGGCATTGCTGATGTATCTGCCTATTAATACTCGGAGAGATTGAAGTGATTGAGCCAGGTGATTAAAGACAAAGATCAGGACATTCAGTCACAAAAATTGACCTTTTCTGTCCACAACACCTATTTAGGCTGTTATGATTCATTGCAGGAAAGAAAAAGGCCAAGCTCATCTCTCCTCTTAAACTTAATCAGTTTCCCTTCTCTTCTACACATGGCTAATAATGCAGTCTTCCACTTTTCCAACACCACCATTTCATCTCAGTCACCATAGACCACCCTTAATCTTCTATATTATTCTTCCCTTGTCTCTTTCCTGCTGCTTCTTGCCATGTGCCTGGCCGTACAAAACTGCATGTCATGTCTGATCAGCTGAACCCATTACTATATCATTTGGGTCCAGAGCACACTCCTGGTAATTACCCAAGTGATTTGGAAAACTTTTGCCCAAACATCTCATTCATTTCTCCACTGATGATGAAGTGATTAATCAGCTGGAGTTGTAGTGACAGAGGAAGACAGGGAGGAGGGAAAGATACGCTATCCATCAGTGGCACAGCTTTGGATTCCCATTTTTCTCACTCTCTCTCCCCCTTGAAAGCTCATGAGAAGTCATTTTCATGGAAAACAGTGCATCAGTCACTGAAGTGCCGTATAGTGGCACTGCCCTGACACATATTTTCTTCTTTTTTTTCCTCACTGAGAAGGTTGACTGTGGTTATCCTCTTTGCTTGGTTATCCTAATAATAACAACAACAATAATAATAATAATAATAATAATAATAATAATAATAATAATAATAATAATAATAATAATAATAATCCTGTGTTCCTGTATTTGTGAAATGCAGCAGTTGAGAAACTCACTCTGTTGTCGGAACTGGGTATCATAGTATCTGTCATCCAGGAGCCAAACCTTGACCCTGATGCACGTACTGTGATGGGATTACTGACGCCAGTGAGCTTCCCACAGCCTGGAGGTCAAAGAGGCAGAAGAATTAAGAAAGCATGTATGCCTACATACCTAAGAGGCCACACAGACGCACATGCACTCAGGTGATTTCTCTATCAGATCACACTAGTTTTCTTTTATAATTCATCTGAAATATGGCATTTCATTTGTTTTGGTTCAGATTGTTCAGTTCAATTGTTTTCACTGTAGAAGTTTAAATTTTTGTACACTAAGAAAATGTACTATTTGTATCATTATCTCAGATAAATGCGTAGATAAATATTTTGTGCAGTCATCTTCTGTTGTCTTGTTTTCATTTGTGATTCTCCACAATGAGATCTTGTGTTTGCTTTTTGAAATCTGTAATACACAAAAACTGGTTCACCGACTGACTTTGCGGCATCATTTTTATATTTCCATTGTTGTTTTACTGTCCTGGTTTTTACCCAGTACTCAAAAAGTGAGCATTATTTTTTTTTTTAAATTCTCTTGACATGTTGGTCAGTCACAGGAGCTCGTTCAGTGAGAGACTGAGATTACCAAAAAGCACCACTGAACGACACAGGAAATCATTCCTGCCTGTGGCCATCTCCCTGTACAACGCATCCACTTAACACACTGTTTGCTGCTACAACTACACATGTTTCTTTTCCAAATATTTATTTATAAGTGACTTATGTATGTATGTATGTATATATATGTATATATTGTACTATTCTTAGTTAGCGTATTGTCTGTCTTGTCTTAATGTTGGTTTAAAATGGAGCACTGTAACAAAAAATAATTTCCCCCAGGGATCAATAAAGTATTCTGATTCTGATTCTGGTTCATTTTCAAATGTAAAACTATAATAAAACGCAAATTAGCTAAGGGCTAAACTGTAACTGCAGTCTTTTTTGTTAACTCATCAGTTTATATGTGTGGGGTTTTTGTAAAATCATCAGTTTAAGCTAACATATTACACACAAATGCAATCTATTATTCATTCCATTTTTCTAGGCCAGTTTTTCTCAATTTATGCAGATCATTTGAGATCAGAGCAACGTGGAAATGTTAACTACATGCTACAGAGTTTTGACCAGCGATGATCCTAGTGTAATCATTAATTCTGTTCTGTGCAACTGTTGTCAAATTGATTAAATGCTGCAATGATATATGGTAATACATTTTTAATTGGGTAACAATGACCACATACAAACACCCACAATCGTTTCCATATATACCAAGTTTCTGCATGCAGGAGTGGAGTCTGGTTTCAAGTAGCAGGACTCTCTGTCGCAGCTCCTCATAATCGTAGGCCCCCATCTCCTCTTGGATAGCCATAAGCACCAAGGACAGATTCCTTACTTCCTCCCGAAGACGCAGGATCATCTTGGCATCAGTCTTGTACTGTTCCAGCACTGGCAACAGGGGGAGCAGCTGGGTCACCTTGTCTTTTAACTCCTGTGATAGTTATCACAGAAAAGGGGGAAGAGGATTACACCCTTAGAGAATAGTCAAGATAGGGGACACAACTGCCCTGTGATAGTCAGTACATGGGAGTGAGTGCAATCTTCCCTTGGTGTTTGTGGTTCATAAAGCTTATGTCTCCATTAGGTTCTGGTTTATCTGTTCAAAACTATAGACCTTTGATTTTTAATGAGATGTACAACGTCTATTCTTAATATTTTATGTCAATACCCTGAAATTAGATGTCCTTTTATCTTCTTTCAAGGACAAAAGGAATATTTTATCTATTTAAAAAGCAAATATTTTGTTTTTCCATGTCTGTAAATACAGTTTTACTTCCTTTGAAAATATTTTGGATTGGAAAGCCACCTATATGAGAAACACTATTCAAATTGGCCAAACGCCTGTGATCTGTTTTGGGTGATGAAACTTCACCTACTTGCTGCAGTTGCAGAGCTAGTTGTAAATAAACTTGGACTGTGACTCATCGTGTGTTTAGAAGTTAAAAGAACAACATGTCCGTAGGAGTACAGGAAGCTGCAGGAGAACCTGGCTGCCTACGTGGAGAGAAGTGGGTTCAAGAGAGAATTGGGCGTATCAATAAAGTGTGGCCGCCACAGGAGGGACTGTTTCCTCCTTGTTAAGGTTTATCGTAAATCTGGTGATGGAGCAGCTCTCAGCCCTGTGGCGCCACATCATAAATCTCATTTTCACTTTTTCAAGAAGAGAAAATTCACTCTCGTTAATCTCCCGCACTCTGCCATCGGCAACTTTAAGCTGCACACATTCATCAGCCAACCTGGTCTGGACAAATCCAGCTTTTTCCCCTCTTTGTTGAATTAAGATAGATCAGAAGATATAACTCATTTCGTTCTGCATATTTTAGTCATCTCAGGCAGTGCTGATGAATTGGTTAATTTTATAAACATCTTCATTACCTTCTTTGGAATGGCTTTCATAAAACACACTGAAAGCAAAACACAGGCATTCGTGCTTGTCCTTGTGCTGCAGTATGGACCCAGCAGTAAAGCACACTTATCATTTATCAAGCCATCTTTTAATCAAACTATTTTATGGTCCATCTAATATCTGTAAGAGTGTGAGAAATGTTAAAAAACCCCAGTAGGACAGCCTGCTGACAGGAAGACAAAAAGGCTTACTAATAATGGCAGCTAAGCCCTAGCTTGTAGACAGATAAGGTAGAGATAAATGTGAATGTATGTGCCTGTTATCTAAAGGCAGACAGCAGAATGTTAAGTATATCAAGTAGTAAGCTCACTGAAGATAGAGAACAAATGGATACAAAGAGACAAATGCAACCCCCCTCCCCCCCATAAAAAAACCCCATACTTTTTCTAGGTCCAAGAATTTAATCACTCATGAGTGTGCGATTTACTTGGATTTCTCTGTGCATGACAAAAGAACTCATATAAGACTGGAAATGAATTTGTGTACCTATGTTTATGCTGCAGTGCATCGCGAGTCATACAAAATTTTATTGTCTGTGAAGAGCAAAAGAGATTGCAATGCATAAGTTTGGCGAGCAGTGCCAAATCAACAGTGTCTGCATTCACTTGACAATAATATACACACATATAAACACCAACACACACACTGTACATGAGGAGACACAGAGCCAATTACCTGAAAGCCCCTTGGATTGAGGCTGCGGGGATTTTCAGAGGCCACCTTCAGCTTTCCATCTACCACTTTCATTAGACTCTCTGTGTTTCTGACATACTGTAGATCCCTGTACGTCCTTAGGTCCAGCACCTCCATTGACTGGCTGATGTTCTGAACCTGCGTCACAAAAACAAACCCACAATGACACTAATGATCGCGGGTTATCTTAGAGGAGGAGTTTTTTTTTCTCATTTTACACCTCAATCACAGATCATTTATTGTAAGTTTCATTTTTGCAGTTGTTCATTATTTAGTTTAAATTGCAGTAAATGAGTCAGGCAAGAAAAAAAGTCCTGCTGTAATCCTGCCTTCGTAGTTTGGGGTTGGCATGGGTTTTCCAGATACACAGGTGGGGTGAACTGAAAACTTTGTGGCCTCAGCTGTGAATGTGAAATGTCTATAAACTTGTCCTTTACTTGTCTGTAGGCATCTTTTTTGTAGTACTCGTGTGCAGATACTAAAAAAAAAAAACTAAAAAAAAACTTCTGCTCCCATTTCGTTCATATTCCAAGTTAAATATTACAGCCAAAGAAGAATGTGGAGGTGGCTCTGTTTTTGAATTTAAATATGTTAAGTTAAAGAAGTTGGTTGAAACTACATAATCTGTACTGTTTCATTCATAAGCTGTAAAAATTACTGAAATAAAGAATGGGCTTTAAAATGTACACTAATCACACTGAATATAGAATTAGGCATACAACTCTCAGTTTAAATAATTATGATGACAGGAATATTCAACAGTGATGACAATATTATTTCTATGGTTAAGAAATACAACTTCACAATCTATGAAATTTAAGAACATTCTTGAAGAGGTAGCTGCATCATTGTCACATTCTACAATCAAGAAATGCCTTCACGATAGGAAATACAGAGGGTTTACAAAATGTTACAAAATTGGTACAATCAAACACAGGAAGGCTCGACTTGGCTTTATCAGAAAACATTTCAAAGAGCCTACAAAGGTCTGCAAAGAAAAAGAAATCTACCTACCGTCTGTCAAACATGGTGGAGGCAATGTTGTGACATGGGTATGCGTGCTGACCAGTGGAACAAGGCAACTAGTGTTTATTGATGATGTGACTGCTGATAAAAGTAGTAGGATGTATTGCAAAATTTAAAGGGCTATATGCTCAGCTCAGATTCAACCAAATGGTGCAAAATTGTCAGATAGCACTTCCTAATGCAAGACCCAAAACATATTGGAAAAGAAACCCAGGAGTTTCTCCAGGTTAAGAAATAGGATATTCTTTACTGGCCAAATTATTAACCTGAAATCAATCCAACAGAGCTTGCTTTTCAGTTACTCAAGACAAGCCTGATTGCAGAAAGGCACATAAAGAAATGGCTAATGAAGGTGGCTGCAGTAAATGCCTAGTGGGGCATCTCAAGGGAGGGAATGTAGCTTTTCAGCTGAGTCTCTGAAAATGGGGGACTATGTGCAGCTAATCTAATAAAACTAATCAAAATTAAAGCTGAATGTCTCTACTTTAATCACATTTTCACTATCTGGTCTATAATCCATGGCAATGGTGTGCAGAGGCAAAATTACATTAAAATGTGTCATTTTTCAAAAGAAGTGATATAGGGGTAGGATTTAGTCTATAACTGCTAACTGTGTGATTTGTGGACTTTAATACATTTAATGTGCTGCTAAACATTTTTAAATGTGCGTTTTGGCAATTTGAGCACCACAAGGTCTTTTCCATTTCTTTTATTTATTTTCAAGGGAAGGCAGGCATTTCTACAGCTGAAGGTGTGCAAATCGCACATAAAAAACACTACAGGTCAGAAGAAAGTTATATATGCTTTTATTTACTGTCAATTTTTATATATATATATATATATATATATATATACATATTAATAAAAATAAGTAATGAAAAAGAAAGTTGGCAGCATGGGGAGGTTAAAAAGCAGCACAGTCCTATCAAATCTGTCGAGATAATAAACAAACAACGCAGCTATACATGACTTTCAACATGCAATGAAAGTCAACAAGTTTCACTCATATAAAAATGCTACAGCTATGAAAATAAGGATAGTAAGCTCATGATCATGACAGCGTGCAAAAGGTAATGGATGCCTATGAAATGTTACTAAACGAACCTCGTGGAGGAGCAAACATGCTGTTAAGTAGGCGTTTATTGAACACTCAGTTTTGCACTATGTTTAATTTTTACTAAGTACTCAGCTTATTCACTTTTGACAGCCCACTCTGTTTCTGCATAACCAACCTACTGATTCATGCACCCCCTCATCTCCTGCACGATGCACTGAACTGGCCAGAAATCAGTTGAACATTGATAAATATTACTGGGCTGTCGTGTATACTGGAGGCGTATGGGTACATATGTACAACTCCCCACAGCAACAGACGCCCACCCACAATGACATGCGCAATCAAAACTCCAAGCAAGCAAAATATACTTATTCATATCACTCCTAACATAAACAAAAAACAGGCCAAGCTCTCAAAGGTCAGTGTTTGGAACAAATTCTACTTTGCACCAAATGCTTTGCTTGCCTACTCTCTGACAACCCACTCAATTACTTTGTGTCCCTTGTTTTCTACAACCAGTTCATTCCTCATGTGCTTCATGAACCGTTCTGGTTATATTTGGTCAGAAAATATATCCCTTCACTAATTAAAAGTTGCTTTACAGCACTACATGTGCATTAGATGGAAGAATGTGGAAGGGTAAAATGTTCCAGCAGGATGGACTCTAAACAAATGCAGTGTCACCACCCTCCAGGGCAGTTGACAGCTGGGACCACTCAGTCCTCTGAGTTGTGGCATTTCATGCTTACCTTTGGTCACATAAGATTCTCTCTACACTCACCAGCTCAGATGAATCAGTCACAGGTGTATCTGCTTCTTGTCCAGCGCGATGACTCACTTTGTAACAAATCCTAAAAAGTGTCTTTATGTGTATGGCTGACTTTGGCCTCATATCACTTTTTTTTTTTTTTTTTACCTCAACACAGTTACATAGAGAGGTTAAAAGAGTCCATAAGGTGTTTAAAAGTATGTTGTGAGCACTCTTGCACAGTATTCTTCAGGTCAGCTCTGCATTAAATGGCATTTTGTCTGGCTTTACAGAAAGCTGAATAGAGATTTTGCACAAGGCTACTTTAAATTCTTTGAACAGAGGGGCTGTTTTGACATTGTTATTGTATCCTTGGCTTTCTTTGTCAGAGAGAGATTTTGTGGATCTGGTCCAATCAAACATTTCACCCGCATGCTCTGAGTTCAAATGAGGATGCTTGGTGGGCATGGAACTATAATGTGCTTATACACAGAGAATAACACGTAGTCTTTAAACTAACGTCTTGTGTGCAGCTGAAACAGCATTGACCCCAGGTGTCCTCAAGCTGGGCTGTGGACAGTAGTAGATGGGAGTGTTTGGTTCTAATAACTAGTGTCTTACAAGTAGTGTGCATGCAAGAAATTTAGTTTTTTCTTTTTTTTCTTTTTACAATGTTGCATAATTCCATTTGAGCATTTCACCCACCACAGCAATTCAATCAGGTCGATGTCTGGACTTTGGCTTGACCACTGCAAAACACTGATTCTTTCAGTTTTTAGTTGTTCTGCTGTAGATTTGCTGCTGGGTGTCTTGTTGCATGGACACATTTTGGACAAGGTTTAGCTTTCAGACAGGTGGCCTTACATGAGCGTTAATATTTAACATGCTAACTGATGCCTGTAGAGTCTGAAATGTAGCTCTCGGGTTTTTTTGCCATTTCACTGAACATCACATTGGGTGAATTTGTTGTGATATCCACTCGAGGGAAGATTGGCAACTATCTTTTCCACTCATGCATAATCTTTCTCATTGTAGAATAATGGACTTTAAATAGTTTAGAAAGAGCCTTAGAGCCATTCTCACCAATATTTGCTTCTTTGAGATCATTCCTTTGTCTTTTCTCCATGGCATTGTGTTAACACACACCTGGCCAGGAAACTACCTCTGCCGTTATAGAGGTGTCCACATTAGATGGTCAATTAATCAAGTGCATTTGATTAGAAGGACTTGTCTGCTACTTACCCTCTTCATTTCTAAAGAAGCAATGTACTTAGTTTTTCAGAAGACTGCATTTATATATGATTGTATGACTCATTTGAATCACTAAGGGGAAAAAAATGGCAAAGTACTGTAAGCCATTTATTTATTTTAATTTAATCAATCGCTTACTGTTAATCAATGCAGGCTGCTTTGTTACAACAGTGAAAAATAAAAATCTGGAGACGGGCAATAAACAAACTGACTTGATCAATCCATGCAACACTACTCCAGCCAGTCAGCAACAAAGGGGTGTTTGTACTTGTATGCAGGGCAGGAGGCCAGCGGGGAAAAAAGCTGACACCTTGCTTATACTGAACTCCAGGACATATTTGGAAACAATCAAAAAATAAAAGGTCAAAAGGGAAACCACTGAAAGAAACCACACTGGGATCTATGTCGGAAATGCTAATTATAATTTTACAATGGCATGCTACTGAAGAAAAAAAATCTATAAGAAACTACAAGCTTATTTTAATAAAATGTGTCATCCTCCAACCTGGATTAACAACACCGGTGCAACTGGCTGTGAGATAAGTGCTCAAGAACTGTATGCAAAGTACAACACCAAAAATTATATGTCGAAAATGACTTCACTTTCGTTAAATGGGTGGCACCAAAATCGAGCAGCCCTCTACATGCCGGAACATGGAATTAAAGGAATTAAAGGAAAAAACTCAGACAAAAGAGGGGGATGAGGAAATAGTATTAATGTGCACTTGCTTTGCATTCAGAATTAATCTAAAGTTTTCCAAATATAAACAGTATTTTATAATATGCACTTTTCATATACATTTTACCAGGTTATTTTTTTCCCAAAGGTTCAGAATGAAAATGAACTGAATCCTGTCAGTTCCCAAAGAATTATATTTACCAAAAATGAGGGGGAAAAAACATCAACATGCAAACAGACTAGTGCATTTTTATAGTGCATTATTATAAAACTGAACTTGCAGTCTTTTAATATATATAAAAATCTATTCTTTACACACACACACACACACTGTAAGAGCAAATATGGAGACTATAAAGGAATATATACTTTGCATCGCACAAATGTGTAGGTGAACTTCTCTCACCAGTTTTACTGAGTTTGTCTCTTTATGTTCAAGGCTCTTCCTTTTCTGTCGGAATATGCTTCGTTTCAAGTGTGGATGAGTGTGGATTTTGTTAGTGTGAACATGTGCTTTAAACAGGAGCAGACAGAGACTGTCAGGGGAAAAGGGAAACTTCAATGAGAATGAATGCAATATGTGAATTCAGGTGTCTCATTGATCCATCAGGACCTCGGAGCTTATTCAGCATCTCAATTTACCACCACCTCTCCTCACAAGACCACATCAATGTCAACCCCTCCTGTCTTTCCTCTCCTCCATTCTGCTTCTTTGCTCCTAGGCTTTCAGTTACTCGGTGAAGCCAGCCTCTCTTTCACCTACTCACTGGTTTTGATTGTCCAAGAAAAAAAATCAACTGTACTATGAATGAACTGGAGAGCAGACCGAAGATACTCTGCCATAGCCCATCAAGTACTTGAAAGGTGTTTAACATCATTTCTCTGGTTTCTACTGTTTAAACAGACATGAATACAAATTAAATGAATTAAATAAATAAAAAGAGACAGGTGTGCTGCCTGTAGATCTGGATATTTAACAAGCCTCTGCGGGTCATTTATGAACCTACCTGTTGCCTGACCTTAGTTGTGTGTTTGTGTTTGTGCACTAGGTATTAGCATGCTCTACGTGTCAGTCAGTAATGCTTTACTGCATCTAAATAATGCCTAGATTTATTCTCTGCCTGTTGAAAACTGCATTCATAATACACACTACATCATTAAATGCTATCAATATCACAAGTAAGCACAAAAGCTCTAATGAAATGTCCTAATCAACCCAGATTTGGTGACACAGTATTTAATTTACAAGTCTCCACCTAAAGTACTTGTAATCTTCACTGACTTGTTAAAAGTTAATTTTATTAATTTCTATCTCATAAATTTATATTTATAATAGAAACATTGTAAAGCTAAGGTTCAGTGAATTCAATTACATGGGTTGGTTTTTGGATATTTTTCATTAGCAATTCATAATTCATTAATTTTCAGGTACTCAGCTGCTCAACAACAGTCTTCTGACTGGTGTCATGTTCATATGCACAACTGATCAACTGCGGCGTAAAGGAAAACCGTTCACTTCAGCAGCCTTTATGTGACAGACGGCGTCAGACACGAGCCCAGTGTGGCAGTTTGTGCTTGCATGTCTGTGTGGGTAATACTCGTGTCCCAGTGTGGGTGTGTTATTGACAGCTGTCACCTTCTCCATGAGCTGGCGAAGCTGCCTGCTGCGTGGGTCGCGGTTACACATGTTCTGGGCTGGTGCAACGACGGTACAGATACACTTCCCATCTGCGTCCTGCGCTGAACTGTAGATCTCCCAGCCCTCCTCTGGTCTTGGGTATAGAGCCTGCAGAAATACAGAGACACATATATCTTACAGGCATAAAATAAAAAATAAAATATGGTTGTTTATGTCTGCAGTTGTTTATCTGTGCTACTACCAAATTGGATTTTCAAAATGCATGAGGGCAGACAAGATATTTTATTCTGCCAGCACGCATCAACGGTAATCTGAAAAGTGTTCCACCCTTATAAAACGTGTCTAAGACAATAAATTTATCTAATACTTAAAAGTGTTGCATAAAGCCTTTTGAAGAAAATAAAAGACTCTTTTATACATCCTATATCATGATTGGTTGAGCCTATTCTGTCACCATAAATTAGCTGCAAAGTCATAATTTCTCTATTACATTACTTTTTTCTTTGTGACTCTTTCAGAAATGAATCCTCTCCTAAGAAAATTAATGACAATTGCTCACCCCAACTATTCAAAACCATTTGCAGTTTAATTTCAGTTTTAACTGGAGATGAAGAGACTGACAGAGCTGGTAGTCACAGTAGTAAAAGACACCAGCAGGGAGAGATAGAGGATAGAAGAGTCATCTAGAAGATAATGGAGAGGGTGAAAGCTGAAATGGGTGTCGATTAAGATAAGACAAGACAGACTGGTGGAAAATACACAAATGGATGGAGAACACATTGACGTGACAAAGACAGAGCAAGAATTTTGTGGAGGATGAAGAAAGACAAAGATAAATTGGTGGAAAATGGGGATTTCAAAGAAAAAAGGAAGGAAAAGGGATCAGAACAGGCTGTACAAAAGCACAGCATCTAATAAGTTTGGACACAGAAAGGAAATGGAGCTGTTCACGATCGATAATGCAGCCCCTTACCAGTGAAGGAGGGGAGAGGCTAAAAGGATGGATGTTTCTCTCTCTGTCTAATCCAGTCAAAAGCAGCGCTGTGCGCTTGCAATCACACATGTATGCATTACACAATTTACGCAAAGGTTTTTCTATTCTGATTTGCTCATTTACATTGCATCTAGCATAGCCAGCATATGACGCAAGCTGTAATAAGACAAGAAAGAGCCGTTTTGGAGATGCAATTAAGACCCATCCATATAAGAGGTCGGAAAAGTCTAGAAATAAAATGTTATGTCTCAGCTCTGTGCCTGTCTCCTGCTTTCCTCTGAGCAGTGTTATGCTGTGATCTCGTCTCCTTGGGTCGGGGGATCAGATTAAAATGTCTTGGGGGACAGGGGGACTGTGTGATTGGAGTGTAAAGTAGCAACCACCCTGCGAGCCAATGTGCTCACTGTCACATCTTGTCATTCCTGCCAATCCCTTGGCACGCCACCCCCTCTCCACTCGTTCTGTTCCCTCTTTCACTGCCTTCTTCTTCCCTTGCAGTTGCAGAAAGAGTGTATCTTAAATCTGACTTACTTTAAATCGAGGGATGGCAAACAGACTATAGCTATGTGAGCGACTTAAATATCCTGTGCCAATAGCAACAATAAAGTTCTACGCGTAATTCTTATCACATTTTCTCTTTTTCATTATATTGAATGCATATTAAATAGACTCATGAATTATTTATATGACTGCATCTAAATTTAATTAAGCTAAGTAAGGAGAAATATTCTATTCATATAGTATTAAATAGATATATTAGCTATATTTCAGGATGACTGAATTTCTACTTTCCATGTGAAAGACTCACCGTGGAACGTATTGGCACACTGGTTAAAATATCTTTACAGTATTATCAGTTTTGCTGCATATTTTCCAGTCCCTGCAGTGACTTGCACCTTTTTCTGTCACTCAGTGCCTTTCTTATCATTAGTCTTCCTTCTCCGAGGCAATCGACCATCAAAAGTCTATAATATGGTGATACAGAGGCACAATAGCCAAAGCCAGAGTTAAGACAAAAGAGCCAGTCGCCACAGCAGAACCTTTCATCTTTGTCTGATGGTCTGTTTCATTCTGCCATTGCCTTGGCATGAGGGAGTTTGTATGTATGTGTGTGGGTGTGGGTGTGTTTGGTGGGGGGTGCATCTTTTTCAGCATCTACTTCCCTGCTCACGTCTCACTCACTGTCAGGTTTCTGTATGTGCTGAAGTCTGTGGCTATTCTCGCGTGTGAGAGCGGTCATCTGTGCTAAAACTTGTTCTGTCATAATGTCTATGTATATCAGTATGAGTATGCTTCAACATACAGTACTTACATACATTCTTGTGGAATAATACATACATTGTGGGATCACACTGAAATGCAACCACACATCTGATCCACACCCTCAAGATGCTATGTTTGGAAATTCCTGCAGCTGTAATGCATGCTTACTTCACAACTATAGAGTCTATGTAATGGCTGATATAATACTGTGAATGTGTGTAAAATACTAGAATGTGAAGTCACAGCTGGTTACAAGCACTTTCATTAAAACTGGTACCCTGCAGTGTGAACAGGTGGAGGTTTTCTAGATACAAACGGCAAAATCTACTTAAGCTGCTAATTCTTAAGGTGTCTGCAGTCTTCGGTAAAATAATTCTGCATATCCACACACCTAGGGCTTGTCCGCTTATGCACGAGATATTCACTTTGGGCTTAGCTAGATTTTTGCCAGTGGATGCAGAAGTGTGCATTAATTTTTCATATTGCTATCAGCTTCAAAGGGAGCCACGGTTGGTGTCGCACCAACTTTTTTTTCTTTCCCAAATGAAATCTTACGTAGCGGGCAGTAGAAATTCAGCAAAATAAAATCAGAGGCACGTTGAGTTTCGTCAGAAAGGCATCTACTGTAAAAACTTTGCCAAATAAAACATGTGGAGCTACTTGCTGTGGCGACCCCTTGCGAGTAAGGGAGCAGCTGAAAGTAGCTTCTTTTAATATCAGAGCCATGTCAGCCTATTATCATGCTTTCTTCATTTTCCAACATGTTTAATATCACGCTGTGCTCTTCCTGTGCTTTTCCAAGCCAGAGAGCTTTCACAGCAACCAATCTTCTCTTCTGTTCATTAAAGTTTCATAAATGCTGAGCTGAAATGAAGAGCTTATTTGAATCACTTCCAGTTTCATTACCACCCACCTATCCGTTCAGCACTAACTTCACCGTTCTCATCACAGTGACAGTTTAGGGAGCAGGAGAGAAAAGGTAATTCTTAAATGCAAATGTGCCTTGTCCTTATATGCTTTGTGCCCAGACGGATCTTTATATCAGAGCTAGTGATCTCTCACATTGAACATAGCGTCATAAACTTAAATATGTTTTGGAATGTATTAATATGATATTAATATGAGGCATCTCTACAGAATGGGTCATTGACATTGGTTCATTTAAGACAGTCAAAACTATGTAGTCTAGCAAACATCTCATTAGTAATGAAAAAGGCTAATTTCTCAATATCTTCCTTTATCCATAATTATGTTCAAGATATGCAGAGTGAAAACGAGTGTGAGTAATGTTTGCATACTGTATGCAGCTCGTGTATTAGTTTGCTACACTTGAGTAGTGACGATAACATAACCTGAGCTGTCGCCGTGCTATCAGTGCGGCTATCTGGAGTACCTAAGGTTTAAAGGATGATCCTTTTCTCCCAGACACAGATGGTGGTTTCAGCAGAGGGAAGGCGTTTAGCTCCCTATACCAGAAATTTATCCATTAGATGTATGGGATGAAATAAAATATGTAATGGACAGGTTTGAAACTGTAACATGGCTGCTATGTAAAAGCCCATTAATGGCGAAGACAGCAGCAATGAAAACAACAGGAAACCACAAAGGGTTGGAGAAATTAAAAATCAATTGGGTTTGCTCACTAAAATGAAAATTACTCGTTAATATTTCTGGATTTCCCACTTTGTGCCAACTCAGAGTCTCCTCCATTTCCATGACCTCATATCAGATAGCCTGGATGCATGACGTCCCATCACCATCAGCTGCAAACATATCTTCAAACCACAAACTTCCATCCTCCCAAGGGAAAACTGATTAAAGGAGGAACTGCTTACTTTCATAAGCAGAAAAGGAGAAGTTGTGCTTTCAGAAAGGCTGACGGAGAAGAGAGAAGTGGCTCTAATTTCCTCTAGCTTGGTTTAAACGGTATTCAGTTACAATGCTGATTGACAACTTTAGGGGAATCTGTGCTGAGATAAGTGAAGATTAGATGCTTCTCCACTGTTTCCTGCTGCAGAGAAATCAGAGCTGATTCCACCAAAAAAAACTTACTAAGTTAAACCATTATCTGAGTGATTCTCTGTAGCACAAAGAAACTAAGACTGCTTGGTTTTGTTAATGATTAGCAAAGTTTAGAGGTATTATCCAATTAGACATTTGAGCTGGTGGTATCACTGCTGATTTGCAGGATGGACTTCCTCTGGCGTTTCATTAAACCAACCCTGGAGCTTGCTGCTGTAAAGCCAGAGTTAAATGAGATCATAAATCTACAGCTCCCTACTTTATGAGCATGACGGGAAGTCTATTATAACTTTCATAAGCAGAAGGGGCAAACAGGCAGAGGCAGGCACAAGTTGTGAGATATGGAAGAGAGCTGACCACTACACTGTGAACTGTCAACACGGCTGAGAAATTGCAACACTACCGAGGATGGACAGGTTAAGAAGAGGAGGAGAGGTCGAGCTGTACACGGAGAAAGACAGAAGACATAGAAGAAGATGAAATCTAGACGTCATTGAGAAGGGGAATTCTTATTCAGGAAATAAAATATGAAGTTCTACCTAAATAATCTTTTTCTTTCCTTCATTGTCATCCAGCAGTGCCAGCTTTCATAAAAAATGCTTTACTTTACTTTCCTCTCTGTCAGCAGAATGATGCTTTATGCCAGGCATTAACATCCATCAGTACTTGTCCCCAAAAAACTAGACATCTGTCTCTGTTGCACAGTGTTCGATTTTATCTATATTATACCCAAACAATCGGTTCTCATTTTCAGATTTGCCAGTTATTGCTATAATTGAGTGTATATAGATAAACATGTCAATGCACACATTCACTCTTCAAATGAACAATCAGTAAATCCCTAATGCCAAAGCCAGCTGCTGGGCTTTAAAATAATAAAGACACCAAGTGAAGTCCCAGGTCTCCTCTGCTCCCAAGGAAAGTGATTAACACAATCAGCTCAGCATGGTTGCCAGTCAATAATATGAGTCATAAACTCATCATGGCCCTGTCCCTACTGCCTCATTTTGGCTCCCTACTGCCTTTCTCTCCGTCTTTCTCCATCACCCTCATGACTGCCGCCTTTCTCAGTGGCGTCCTGCTCGCTTTCCATCTGCACCCACAACCCGTTCCAATCCACCTCACACTTGAGTGACAGTGGGGGTGGGCATATGCATCAAGTGTTTTTTGAAGAGGGGGGGTTCTTGGAGAGGTTAAAGAAAATGACACTCGCTGGCACTCGGCATGAGTGCGCAACTGCAACTCTACACTTTTTCCAGCCAGCGCCGTGCCAGGTGCCGTAGTGAAAAGCATTTGGATTCTGCTCTTCTGTTGCAGCGATGCAAGATAGCTCTATCATGTCTGGTGCTAAACACAGGCAAGAGAGTGCCAGGGTGGCTTATGTGAGAAAACACTGTGTAAACTGTTATAACACAGTTAGTGTTTCATTGGTAGAAATATGGATTACAGAATTGCTTTTGAAAAATGGAGGAATTGCAACAGGCGTGAGTCCTGCAGGGTGGAATTATACTCTTATAATGACAAATGAACCATGTCAAAACCCTGATTCCCTTTTCTGGGATCAATGCTTTATGCTAGATGATCACATAATTAATTAAAGTTTAAAACAATTGAAAATGATCTTTTATAGATTGGCTGAGCTTGTCGCTGTTCCCACTGCATCCCATTAACCTGACGTTAGATTACACTTGTCAGAATCCCAACTGAGATAAATTTAATCGAAAGCAGCACAATGAATGTAAAAAATAAAGTGTGCAAATAAAAGCCTGCAGTCGTATTTAATTTTTAATCCATAGCTGAGAATCAATTTTTACAATACACTTTATTGGATTCCGCAGTGGAAGTGATAAAGTTTACGGTCTCACATCCTGACAGAGGCTGCGTGACCCCAATCAGTTTCTGTGTCCTGCCTCTTTGTACACTGACGTTTGTTGTTCCATTCTCTCCTCTGATGGTGAGAATATTTTATTCAGACTTCTTCCTCACAGCTTTCTTAATTTAGATATCAAAGGGAGCGTCACCACATGCATACACATCCAGGCACCCTGCTGCAGTTTTATTGAGAGGAACCTATCTATGCCAGTCTTGTGCACACATACATGTATTTATTTATTTATTTTTATCTATAATGAGACAGTTATCCTTGACTTATGCTGTGTTCACTGAAAGTGTTGAGAGATTCAGTGATTATTATTATTATGTAGAAAAGCAAGCATTTTTCATCTCAACAGATTTTCAGCTTTAACTTAGAGCACAGCAGGGTTCGATTCATGGACAAGCCTTTTTTTATTATGTGTCTCGCACTGTGAATGTGTCCTTTTATTTCTATAACTAAGGACAGACAGCTCTTTTTTTTTCAACGACAGTTTTTGTAGGTTGAACATACTAAGCTGAAGAACGCCAAACTGCATTAGAGACTTGGTGTATCTTGTGTCTCACAATTTATAGCAGGTAATGTTTGAATTGCAGTAGATGTTTATGGTAATTACTCTTTTTGGAAGGCAAATTTGGAAGTCTCATTATTTCTCCTAAACCTCTGCCCGAGATAATAAGTGCTCTCCTTGACACTGTTTTCAGCTTTGAACATCGTGCTACTTCTTTTACTTGAGTAGCACTTGTCACTTGTTTGTCTTGCGGTCAGACAGAGAAGATATATATGCTATACTAAGAAATTAAAACTCATTTTTAATCCATGCCTTTATGTCTCATTGACCAGAACTTGATAAATAATTGGAAAAAAGTGCAGAAATTTATCAGATATACCCCTGGTATCTGCTGTGTGTCCACACAGCACTTTAAGAACATTTCTTTTTAAACGTATAACACTCTTTATAGATGAATAAATCATTTTGCTATCATAATAAAAAAGATGATTTAGTGTGTACACTCTGTCTGGCAGGTTTATAGCTTTAACTTGTCTTAGCAATTCTTTATAGCCACGCTTCTTCTGTGTAAGTGTTTCCAGGGTCTCGTCTGCTCATTAAGGAACATGGTTCTGCACTACACAGATGTGTACAAGCACCCAGGCAGTGTTGTGCTCAGTGCCATCACAGAAAGGCCCACATGAATTCAGTCAGCTGTGTTCTTGGATCAGCTGGTTAGAAGACAGGCACAGAAAGCAAGTGAAGCAGACTTGGAAAATAGCTCTGAGCTTAGAGAATATGCAATGCAGCATGCATGGGTGCCAGGGTGGAAAGCAGGCAGGCAACAGCTACTGGCATGTTAGCACCAGAGTGTCACAAGACCACAGCTAGATTGTCTTTGATTCAAACTCTAAACAATTTGTGAGTCATGACTGCTTCTAAGATCATCACAGGCAAAAGTCTCATTAATAGTGATGGGACTTTGAAGCAAGGTTTTACATTAAAGTTTTATTTGCTGCCATTGTTTATGAGCGGAGATTATCCCTGTCTCAAAGAGAAGACATTTCCCATCACAACAGACTGTTACACAGTAATAATTTGTGGCACCATCAAACGGGCTCATCAGTTTTGTTAAAACTTTGATGAAATGAACTTCAGTAGCAACATTTTTCCTCCTTTGGCAGTGAATTAGGGCTGCCTCAAAGAAAATATCCACTCATGACTATTTATTGTATTTTATTGTATCCAGTCTTTTGAAATGCAAATGATTAAGCTTCTGATCTCAAATCTTGTTTGGAAAGAGTTTATTGAAAATAAACATGGCGATGTTTATTTTTATCCCATCTGATCCTGAGCAGAATGAGTTGGTATAGAGAAGAAATCAGCGATTAACTAAGCCATAACCTCTAAGGAAAACTGGAATAATAGAATAATATAAAAGACTTATAATCCAAACATTTCTTACCTTGAGTTCTGCTCTAAATTACCCGACATATGCGCAAGTTGTTTGAAAGATTAACAGTTTGAAGCAATTTTCCAGGTGCTTGACATTTTCAAAAAAAGATATTACTGTCTGAAAGTGTTCTTTAAAGGGGAAACATTTCCACTGGCACACCACTGCTACATTAGGAAGACATAAAGTGGTAGATTTATGTTTTAACAAGCCACTTTACATCCTAAAACTCTTCTTACCACAGATGGACCTTCACCCCTGAGACAAGAATGTCTAAACATTCCGTGTGTACATGTCTGAACACACAAACACTGTCATGCACAATATGCATGCGAAACCACACATCCAGATGGTCACAGACCTCTTGGGACTTTCAATTTCATTCTGTCTTTTTGAACAGACCAGAACATTTACTTAATGGGTAAGCTGCCATAGAAAGACACTCAGGATAGAGGAAAAGCGATCACTTACTGCAGATGATCCGGAAAATATTACATTCATTTCTTTCTTTCTGTTTTTGTTTGTTCCCTGTCTGTCTCATTGTCTGTGTTACCTCATGAGAAAGAGAGTACAACATTATGCAAGCATTAACCACTAAAAAATATTCAAAATAAATAAATAAACTGCTGTTTTATTTATAAAACACCTTAATTGCCCTTATGACCTTTCAGGATGAGGCCAGTGTTTAATTTGAGGCGATAACAATCTAAAATGCTTAAAGATAGACATAGCAAGGGAGGAATAAGACATACTCAAAGCTGTAAAACTGTATTAACCTCTCGGTGTTCCTCATCACCTCCTTCCCACCCTGGAGGTGACTGACAGATAGGATCAGCCTGAGCATCAGTCAGGACAGCTCTCTACCTCCTGTCACCCTGGCAAAAACATATGGTCTCCTGCAAACATCCACACTTAGACTGTCCGCCACTCACCATCACTCACAATCACAAGCCAACAATTCTGCATCCTTATACTTATGACTCTCCCACAAACATATGCATCATTCATGCTTCACTGAAACCTTGTTCTCACATGCGTATCTGTCTCCATCGTCTCTCTGTTAACACAACGTGGGCTCTTTTATTCTTACTCGCGTCTTCACACGTCTCTCTGAAACCTCTCTTCTGCTTCTTCACTTTCTCCCTCTGTCTGCTGCTGTGTCACTCTCTTTAATCTGTCACATTCTCGCTTTCTTTCTCACATTCACAACAGCATGCTCAAACAAAAACACTGCACACGCACTTGCAAATAAGCAAAAAGAATTGATACGCACGCTGACAATCCTTTCTGATGTGCCCCCTCTGGAGATGGTGGTTCCGTTGAGTCCCACCAGAGAGGGCAGAGTCTGAGACATCCAGTTGGTCACCATGGCCATGGTGCTGAGAACTGCCCCGATCTTTAGCATAGGAACGCTCATGTTTGCTTCCTGTGGGGCCCTGGCACAAATGGCCCAACAGCCAGCCCTGCCCTGCCCTGCCCTAGACCTCAGCTCCAGTCAACCCCACTCTGCCTCAGACAACCTAGCCAGGGAACCAGCCAGTCAGCTTGTGCCTGAGCCTGAGCAGCAGCAGCACTCCCCACAGCTGGTACAGCACAATTACTAGACCCACACACCACTGTTTCAGTCAAAGGGATGGGCAGAGGCTGGTTAGAGGAGAGCAGCTCACATCCAAAAGCACCACACTGGAGCCTTCCCTCTCAGAGTGACTGCCTTAGCTTCACCCTCTCCCTCCCTCCCCCACATTCTCGCTCTCATCTCTCTCTCCCTCTCTTTCCACCTCTCTCACTTCCTTACTCTCCTCTTAGCTCTCTCCCTCTCTCTCCCCTCCTCTCTTCCTCAAGATGCAGAGCTCCGCATTGGCTGCCTCTCCGTCTCATCCCCTCCCAATCAGCCCTTCCTCTGTTCTTTCCAGCCCTGTTTTGCATGCATGTATCCATTCTTTTTCCTTCCCCTCTCGTTCGCTGACATTTGCCTGTTCTTTTATGACTCACATCTTGATGTGTGCGCGCGTGCACTTATTTCTTAAGCAGAGAGATCTGAGACTGATTTCATAGGACTGATCTGTGCTCTATGTTAAGTGACATGTGAATGCCCAGGGCAACTGAGTGCAATGTTAGGCACAGGAGACCATCCTGCAGTTTCATCATCGTGTTTGTACTAAAGACAGGACTGAGAATGTAGACCGGTGGGTGTTTAGATTAAAAGGTTGGCTAGGGGCTCATCAGTGAATATGGGCAGGTGGTTTGGCAAAGTGGGAGACATGATGTGGGAGAGATGCAGGTGCTCCAACCCACGGCTGCTTCTGACAGCTCATCTTTCATTCTGCTTCATGACATATCCTAAATTAGCCTGTAGCTTGTACTTTTAAAGAATCAATGTCGGAGTGATAAGAAAAGTATCTAATGACACTAACTTCTTGATGCTCACTGTGTTAATTTACTCTGATGTTACGTCGTGTAATTGCAAACATCTGCAAGAGGACTGCTTTTTTTTTCCAACTTGGAATTTTGGCTTAAAGTTATAATAAACCTGCGTTTTCTCACTCATCCTGGTGCTGTGAGATGACCTGCTGAAAAAATGATGCTTAGATTACTTTTCAAGTAGCAGAGTTTTATTGTTGTGATCAAACAGAAGGTAAATCAGTATCAGATAGCTTACCAACTGTTTCTGTCTCATTTTACTGTCATTTCCCTTGGTGAAAGTCTGGTTTGAGCCTGTGTCAGGCCAGACATCCAGCATGTTCTGAAGTCTAGACCGATTTCGTGGAAACATTTTGTCTTTGAGATCATAGCTGCTTGAATTTTCCGCTCACCTCTACAATGGACCAGATGGAGCGGTATGAAAATTGAACCATGTCTCAAGCCTCTGCTCACAGCAATTACTGGAAAGTTATTTGACGACTGGCCGTGTCATTTTATGCCCTAAATGATGACAGAATGGCTTGCTCAGGCAAAACGGCCAGGTCATCCCCTTTTCTTGCCTTCTTCCTGGTCTGCTGACTTATTCATTTTGTCTGCCATGGCTGGGCTCCCTTTCTCAAGCAGTCACATTGGATGAATGATATGGGCTCTTCTGTGTGGGGTGTACAGTGAAGTGATAATCAGAAGAGACAGCTTTCTGAGCCCCATCCAAAACACGTCAGCCATCCTCAACTCACCTGCTATTGCCTAAGTCGTGCTTGTTTGTGCCCTACATGTGGCAACACTGACCCCTTGTGGTAGCCAGTGGAATTGTAAACAAGAGCCGTCAACATACAGCAGGTGATGGCCACTGCCTGTCGTTGTTATTGAGCAACACGGAATTTGTTGGCAGGTAGCTGTCACCTTATGAAAATTCTTCAAGGAGATATGAGGGTGAATGTGGCAGCACTGTTTAGAGTCACACTTTTCCATGTCTAACAGAGGTTTTAGTGAGAAAGGTAAAATGTAATGTGCATGATAGCACACGCACGCATTCACACGTGACCGCGCGCACATACACGTACATGCTTTCACCTGTTTCTTAAAAAGGTTATTCTAATGGAGCCCACGGGCATTTTAAAAATATACTCTTGTATTCATCTTTCATTATTAAATTAATAATATAACAGTTTGCTTCTTTTATGTTTTCTAACAAACCAGTTATATCTGTATATTTATCTCTGGATTATAATGTGCATATACAGGTCTCTAATGTAATTATATTTTTTAGAGCTGAGTCTTTTTGATTAGTTTCATTTTATTTCAGAAGGTTTTGTTCACATATGGAGGTTGAGGGAAGCAATATTTTACAAATTCCCTTACTGTTTGCTTCCTTGAACACATCATCTGTAAAGCATGCAGTATTGATCATATTCACAGGGTGGCAGCAAAGATTTAAGTATAGATACAGACATCTCTGAGTCTTTATTCCGTAATCAAATGAGCCAATCTTCTCAGGTTTCTCAAAGAAAAGCTGGTAACAAAGAAAGATGCCTGAGCGAAAAGGAAATTTAGGATGATGCTTAATATAGATATAGATATAGAGATCAAACATTCAATGTGCAGATGTGGCAACTAGAAGAAGTAAAATATATTTCACTTTGATTCGAAGAAAAAATCTATTTATTTGTTTTGTTCTTATTTTGTTTTTGCTTGTTTTTTTTGTTTGTTTTCTTTTTGTTTTTTTGTTTTTTTGTGGCTCCAATTTGTGCAGTTTGGCTGCTGAATAAGAGTTCAATAATGCATTATGCAATAGCAAGATAGCACAGAAAATGCTGAGAAAGTAAAAACACACACATTACTCTACACTTCCAAGGATGTTTTGACAGATTGCTGTTCCTAGCCCCTACTCAACAATTTCCATCATCAGAAAGACTGGCATCATGCCAATCTAAAGTAAAAACAAACTCTTATCCCCTCCTGTGAATGAAAATAAGGCAATACAGCTTCCGTTTTTCCACTATGTCATACTCAAAATTTCACAAAACATAAAAGGACATACACAGATAAAAGTAGTTATAATTTGTCTTTTTTTTAAAATCACAGACGCATCTTTGCATCAAGCTCAAGCTCTGAACTTTCTATTTTCAGATCTCAAAATAAACCAAATTGGTATCATTTAGGTCAGTTCAAAGAAAACTGTTATTTCCATCAGCTGTAATTTATATTTGGCAGCATGGCTCTCGTCTGCAACCAGCAGAATGAGAAATGTGGCATTAGGTACGTCAGATATGCCATAAAAGTTGGAGCTGTGGTGGTGGGTGGGCTGCAGAGTGGCCTGCAAATGCAGTAATGGTGAGAAGGCTAAAGCAACCTAAAGACCATGTCCTTTCTGAGATTTGCCAATTAGATGAGTAGAAGGGTATCAACTGAGCCTTCCGCTGGTGTAGGCTGACACAGGTCTATGGCTGAGCTGGATTTAATGGCCTGCCTGAACTATTGCTATGCTCAATTAAATAAAATGACCAGAGTTTTGATATAACCATCTACAGTCAGCAGCCATGAAGTATTCTGTACTAGTTATGTACTGCTCCAGCAATTAAACAGAGCCCCAGACATTGTCATATAATGTTCTCAGAAGTAATAGTCCAAATAGGTCAAACTAGCCAAAAAATAGTGTAGTCCTGTAAGGTTATTGTGATGGCTGCTTTGGTGTGCAGAACGGTACGACTGAAGTAGATTTGATATACATAACCTCAAACAGAGAAATGATTCATTCTAAGGAGCATATTTTTTTAGATGAAAGATTATGGCTGAATAAAAATGCATCAAGTTTCACATGGGAGGAGTTTTCTTAGCCCTCTATTTTCTACTAGCAGTGTACACAATTATGTATTCTTCAGTCTGATTTTTTTAGTGCCAGTAACAAAACCACATTGATTCCGTGCCTGCTAATTGTGCTGGTTAACAATATTGAAGGAGGCTCATGTAAGATCCAGCCTCATATCTTTTCCCCGACGTTTGACTTTTGCACATTTATCTTGCTTTTTGAAGCATCACTCAATCAAAGTCCGCTGCTGATAAGTGGTGCTTTAGCGGTTGCTGTATAGATCATGTTTCCACTGAGCTCTTTAAAATTCCTTTCACAGACTATGGGTCATATGCCATCTTTTGTGACTAGATGGACTAAATAAATGATGGCAAAAATGGGCGATGAGGACAATCTGTTATACTTCAAAGAATTCCAGCCTCTGCCAATCAACTGTCTAATCACAAAGTCTGTTGGCGGAACAAGCTTTTATTAAATATTAGCCAGAGAGGAAGTCAGCCATTTAACCTGTATTAATTTAATCCTTTTTGATTAATTTTCACTGCCATTCCATTCCATATCATTTTGACTCGAATAATTGGCCAGCATAATTTTCTGCATAACTCTGCTGTGTCATTGTCTGCAGTTTTTTGTCCCTCCCTTTTGTACTTCTTCACTGTAAATGTTATATAGCCTCTAAGAACCCTCACTGTCTCCCTTTTGTTTCTCTTTGCTTTTTGAATCAGAATCAGAAACTTTATTGTCATTGTCATGAGAACAACGAAATTAAGAATGGTCCCCGATCATTGCATCATCCCTAGCAATATCAAAATATAAATAAAACAATAAAATTCAATAAATAAAATAGATAGAATACTTAAAATACTAATAAGATATAACAGTAAAACATTCACATACATTCCCACACACATGCTTCAGACCGTGCATAGATTAACACAAGAGTGGCGTGATGGACATTTTTTTGTAGTATTCAGATGTGTTATTGCAGTTGGATAACAGCTGTGTTTGAGTCTATTAGTCCTTGCTCTGATTGCCCTGTACCGTCTGCCTGAGGGCAACAGTTCGAACAGGGAGTGGCCAGGATGTGAGGTGTCTTTTATGATGTTTTGGGCCTTTTTAAAACAGTGGGCGTTGTGTAGAACTTCCAGTGTGGGGAGAGGGCAGCCAGTGATCTTTTGGGCGGTGTTAATGATCCCTTGGAGTGCTTTCCTCTGAGCCCCTGTGCAGCTAGTGTACCAGATGCATATGCAGTAAGTTAGAACACTCTCAATGGTGGCTCTGTAGAAGGACACCAGCAGTCTCTGTGTGATGTTATTCCTCCTGAGAATTCTCAGGAAGTACAGTCTCTGTTGGGCCTTTTTCAGCAGCTCGGAGGTGTTCACACTCCAGGAAAGGTTCTCCTCTATATTGACTCCCAGGAAGCGGAAGCTTGCCACCCTTTCTACACAGTCCCCATTTATGAATAGTGGTTGGATCTCTGCCTTTTTCCTTCTGAAGTCTATTATGAGTTCTTTGGTTTTTGAAGTGTTGAGGAGGAGGTTATTGGCCTTACACCATGACGTCAGCTGCTCCACCTCGTCTCTGTACGTAGACTCGTCTCCCTTGGAAATGAGCCCCACCACTGTGGTGTCATCTGCAAATTTCACAAAGATGTTGCTGTGGTGGCGAGGAGTGCAGTCGTGTGTGTAGAGAGAGTAGAGCAGTGGACTGAGCACACAGCCCTGGGGTGAGCCAGTGCTGAGACTCAGGGCTGAGGATGTGTGATGGCCAACTCTGATGAGCAATGAGAAAAGATGCACATGATGTTTAACTCTTGTTCTGGCAATACATACATTACTGTGGAGGGATGCATGTTGCGAAGCTTTGCAGCACAGTCACACCAACATGGCCTTGTGTTGTTATTATAAACATCTAAAAAAAGGCCATTCTGCTCTTGCCTGTGGGTGTGGATATAAAGGGCATTTTTAATCAGTTCAAATGGTGAAGCTGCCCTCCAACTACAGAAATGGAAACACTTGTGCACACCCATGGGTGGCAGTAGAGCGCTACAAAGTCCAGAGGCTATAGGGACAAGCTTTGGGTGAGACTACAATACTAGGGAACAGAAAGCACCAAGCACAAGCAACATTGTCACCAAGCATAAATACACAGCCAGCTACAGATTCACAGCTAAAACACAGAACCAAATTACACCTCAGCTAATTACACAGACCTCTATCATCATGATGCAGAACTGTTATGACTGAAGTAGCAAGGCTTCGCAGAAATAAAGCCCCCGCCTGAGCGCTGAACGATAGCGGAGTCATCTGGCTCTAAGAATACTGGCTATTTTTCTGAGTCATAATTCATTAATTAGCTGATGGACACGGAGGCCCACTTCCTTCTAAATGTATCAAGATCAAAATCAGCTTAAACAAAGTGTGACCTCATTACCATGGCAACTATTTAAATCCCGTAAATAGGTTGTACCCCAAGGTTCAGGCCAACAGACACACTGGTATTTGCAACATGGAATGATTAATCTATTAATTGCTCCTGCAGGCCTCTGATTAAGGAAATTCATCTGGCGTTTTACATTTTACAGTAGTGACAGAGACCATGTGAGGACTGTATACACAATTCAAGACTTGCGTGCATAAAGTACAGAGGACACGCCCTTTTCTGAAGAATATGGTCAATAATTCAAGTAGTGAACAATCATCTGACCGCAGAGATGACTGACGATGATGAGTATGAATAATGACAGGATATATGACGCTTGCATTCAGACCTTGCATGGGAGTCTGTTAATCTTGAACTTGCATCAGGGTAACTTTTAAGCTTAATTAATCTGATGACAATTAGGTAACCTTAGGTACATACTGCCCGTGAGAGCTACAGTACAGCCCATTTGTTATGTTCCTCCTACGTTTCGATTTAAGTGTGGGTGTGTTCACATATGCATGCCGAGTTTTGCCTGTGTATGTCAAGGCTTTTTCACATTTGTGTCCACTTCCATGAGCAACAGCACTTTTTCTCCACTGAGCTGTGAATTTTTCTGCATTACCCTTTTATGGTGCTTGCGTGACAGTCCTGGTTAAGCTGTGCAATGCGGGTTAAAGTAAAATAAAACAAGGAACGTGACAGCATTAGCGTCAGGCTAAAAGCGCTTAGCTAAAATAAAAGTCATGAACAGGTGAGAATTTGTTCTTCTCACCTGTGGTGTAGGAATATGTAGTAAAGGAAATTAATTTGGTTAGTGTGTCTGCATGGCTATATTGACACCAACACAATACCTTACTGCTGAGCTTATTTACTGTCTTTACAATATAGCCCATAAATCCCATCTAATCAAATCACAATGAAAGCAAGAAGATCCATCCACAGACAAAGCAAGACTGAAGATTGAATACACATATCAGGCTCCTGAACCTCTAATATTCTCGACTGAGCTCACAGAATGGTCAAACTTACAGTAAGATTTCAAGAACTATTGTGCAGAGAGTGAGTAAAGCATTTAAATCCAAGCCAAACTCGCAGACAGTATTTCTCTTTTACCCAGCACACATGACATGAAAAAAAAACAATCTTGTATAATATACCGGGTAGCTTTCTGAATATACTGCTGGAACATGCATTCAAATTTATTCACAGAAGAACTGATTGCTCCTGATTGCTCCCTTGATTACAATCCTAACTGTCTATGGGGGGTTGTACAGTATTATTTGTAGGATACGATAAGCTGTATGTGTTTGGTTGAATCTTAGATAGCTCAATCAGGCACAAGCAGGGTGCCACGTTTTGCTTTGGGCTTGGAAAAAGAAAAGCCTTGATCAAACCAATACACAAGGACTACATGTGGCAATCAGCAGCAATGCATTCTGCAGCCCAGCATGGCTCTATGTTCTGCTCCTTCTCGTGCCCTCATCACCAGCTGAATGTGACTCAGTGCAGCCCTTCCTGAGGCTTGATACGCCCAGTTAAATTGACCCCCTCCCCACCCAGACACACACACAGAGCCACTGCACATATGTAGATGCGTGCAGACATGCATTGACACTTACAGATACTGTAATACTGTAGTCATTTTCTGGATATGTGACCTGTTTACCAATGTCCCACACACCAGACCAACAGCAGAGCCCATGCCACATATTGACCTTTTCTCCCAGCTAATCATTGATTCTCTGTAACATAGCGAAAGCTATTACTGTAAATGGAGTAATTACTGACAGCAATTTGGAAGTCTTCTTCACAACAGAAAGGTAACAAAAGCTCAAAGAAATCCTCCTAATTGAGACAGCCCCCCCATAGCTACCTGCCTCTTCAAAACAGCCTTTACTGAACTTACAAAATGATTTTTTTCATCCAGATTTTAACTTGTCTTATTCCGAGTGTTAGAAACCCTCAGATATTGAATCACTTTAAGACATTTCAGTTGATAAAATACATGTAATTGACATAACATTTACAAATCTCTATATACAATTTTGCTGTTTAGTCTTAAGAGCATTTTCAAATCTGCTTTAGCATGCAGCATAAGTGCTATTCCACCATCTTATCACTTTACTTTCAAACTGCTTTGTTTCATTAATGTTCTGTTCATGTGTGTTTGCAGTAGAGCTGGTAGCTATTCTTAGATAGCATGTATCTAGTACCTTGTTAGATGACCAAAGAGACAGCCAGTGGACAAAGTGGCTGTGTTTGGTCTTTGTCTGAGTCATTGTTTACAAATGTCACCAAGTCACAAAGTGAAGGTATCACAGTGATTAGCTAAGCACAGTGGTCGGCTACACAAAAGGAAAGTAAGCCAAAGATAAATCTGGAAACAGACAAAAAGGTTATAAAGGAAACTGTGATGCTAATAAGAGGCAGAGAGAAAGACAGCAAGACAAGGAGAAGGGTGTAAGATGTATTTTGAAGCTCCCTGAGGTAATGAATTTACATCTTTGTCGGTTTTCTGCCATGTCTGCAACAGTGAAACTAACAGGACCAGAGAGGAGTGGTGAGGTCTTGCCAATTGTACTTTGGTTTGCTGAGAGATTGCAACAGTCAGATACTAAAAAAAGAAAAAAACATGCTTGACATAGACAAGGAGCAAACAATGACCAGAACCTAACAGCTATGTACCGTATATTAGTAATTAAGGGACAGAACCAGCCTGCAGTCTTGTGTCCAACCTCTTTGTCAGAGCTCACATTGAAGCCTCCATTTGTATCCTCTGTCTTCAGGTCATTAATGCTCACAGAAGCTGTAACATTTAATTAGGGAGACATTATTAGTACAACACAGGCCCAGTGTGCAGCAGAGAGAAATCCCCAAACAGCCCCTAACTGAATATTACATTTACAGCCACATGGAATTATGAGGGTAAAGGTTAGCAGAAACTTGTAGATAAACAAATTAGCTTGTCACTTTATACTTTTTTGAGTTGGGAAGAAAAAGCCTGAAAAAAAAGGCTTATTAGAATAAACAGTCCTGTAATAGCCTGTGTTCTTCCTTTGCCTTCCTCCAACTCCCTGCCGATTTCAGCCATATACTATAATCTGCAGTGTCTGTGCTGCACATCAAAATGAGGAGCCACTGATCCATTCAGTGATTACACAAACAAACAGACAGGAAAATATCAGCAAACTGCAATGCGGTGCAAAAATGAGAAGTTTGTACAAATATTATAAAGCGGTAATATTGTGTGGAGTTAGTCAAGTGTGAGATGAGAAGATTGGGTGAGTTAAGTGAGTGGGGAGGTGATAGTGGGAGGAGGGTGGATAGGCCCTAATGGTAAAGAGTAGTTATAACGTCTTCTGCTATACCACATGGGACATTAGTCTGGATCTCTCAGCAACAGATGTAATGTTTAGCAGTTACAAAGCCGTAAACTAATAACTGTAGTAGCATTTGCTATGTTACTGTCTCTAGTCAGTTCTTCTTCAAACATATGAATTACACTGCAGGATTTATGTGAGTTTGTCTGTGTGCTAAACAAAGACAAGCAGCTTTGTGGATTTGTCTGCAGAAATTCTGTTGATGCAAGATGTTGTACAGCCTGCGTTTCACAATGAAGGCACTGCAAGATCTGCAGTGCAACTCGTGAGCGAATGTCTGCGTTCAGATAAGATAAGAGAAAGGTCATTCTTTGCACTAATATTTCATGCAGCACCAAGCACCACCTTTCTTTGCTAATCAATAACATAATTACTTTCATTGGTGGTCTTTAGGACATGGCAGTCTCCTATACTGCTCGATCCTCATTGGACAAACCATTGTTGACTTTTAGCTGATTGCCATGGGTAAAATGCATTCAAAATAAGATCTACCCTTTAAACAAAGGAGTTTCTAATAACAGGGAAAAGAATTCTGGTGATATTTTTTCTCCTCATAGACTAAATCATTCATTTAAATTTTAACGACACCCGTGCAAGGACCCACATCTGAACAACAACTGAGTGTTTGTGTCATTTTGAAAAGGAAAGACTTATGATTAAAGATGGCCCTTCCGAGATGCAGTCAATAATAATTACATTTTCTAATTTCCTTGATAATTTCCACTTATAAGCAGTTACCAAAATCCAAATCCTTTATGCTTAGATTTTTTTTTCCTCATTTTAAATGACCTCTTAATTCATCAAACTATGTATGGGCACAAATCGGTTAGTTTTACTTTGAAAGGAGTCCCACAGTTCACACGTAATACCCTCCTTCTGGGCTGTTTGGAAAAGTTTAGCCCTGATTTTAAGTATGGCAGCTGCAGATATTGATCCTGACATGCCAAGTAGAAAAATGTGGATGACATGTGAGATGTATTCTTCTGTGAAGATACTTGCACCAGCTCATTGCAAGCTGTTACTCTCACTGAGAAGAGTAAGAGATGAGAGCTGGGCCGAGAGGGCCGGTAGCCTGAGGCACTAAGGCGTAAAGAGAGAGACCTCTCCTGAATACCTATTCATCACATCACCATTAGTGTGGCTAAAGCACTCAGCTCTGCTGCTCATACCATATAACAAGAAATACTGCATTAGATCCCATTTCATAGTTTGACATGACTATCACTGCTGCCTGATACACAGCAGTACTTCAACCTGCTTGCTTTTCTCACCTTGTTATGCAACGAGATACAGACATAGTTATCATGCAGCTCATCTACACACACACACACACACACACACACACACACACACACACACACACACACACACACACACACATAAACTCAAAAGTAGACAAACAAGTGTGGACTCTAATCATCATGAGAGCAGGTTTTTATCAGAGCATGGCGCCTTTTTTTCCCTCCTCCAACAAAAATGCCACTCTACATCACATTCTTGTCGCATCTTGTCTGTCAACACTCATCCTGCTGCTTCCTGTGCCTCCCCCTCCCAAGCGACAGGATGCACATGTCATTGTTTTGTCATGGTCATGGCCGTATTGATTAAGCGATGTGAAGCTAATTAAAGACAATCTGCAAAAGAGTGTCGTTGCCAGTGAGGGGAATAAAATCACAATGACAAAGTGGTAGGCCTCTAATTATTATTCTCTTCTCGTTCAAGATGCGAGAGATAAAAACCCTGCAGACACAGTCGTAAGGCTCCCTCTGACTATTTCTCCTTCTGTCCCTGCTCACAATCTGAGTTTTCATTTTCAGTAACTCTACTCTGTCTTTCACTGTCTTTTCAGTTTCTCTCTCTCTCTTTCTATCACACACTCACTTACCAGCCATGCTGCCCTGCTCGGCTACTCCACTGGGCACTAATTCAAACTCAGTTCACATCCTTTCACTTTGTACTGATACTGCCCACCAAACCTGATCAACACAGCAGCTTTAGTTCACAGCATCTGTCCACAGTGTGTGTGCCTGTGTGGCAAAAACGTATGCATGCACACTATATGGTCTCGGTTATAGTGGATTAGCTTTTGGAACTACACTTTTTCCTACACACACACACACACACACACACACACACACACACACACACACACACACACACACACACACACACACACACACACACACACACACACAGAGTAGCTTTAATATAATTTAGATGCAATATGCATACGCATTTCCAAGAGTATTGCTAAGGGACAAGAGGGGGGAAAGGATGCTTTCTTTTCAGTACTTGAAGTACATTTTGTCCTTTGTGCAGGATATCTTCGTGTTTCTGAGACTGCCATTTTTTTTTTTTTTAAATAATAATAATAATAATAATAATGGATTGGATTTATATAGCGCTTTTCAAGGCACCCAAAGAAAAAGATGAAAACATTTTTGTTATGAAAAGTTGCTTTGCTCTAACAGGCTTATCTAAACCTGAGCTTTCTAATCTAGCATTGTGTTATCCATGACCCTACTTATTTCAGGACATTCAGCAGTGTCATGAAATAAACCAATGTCCTGTGCATATCATAGTTCTTGGTTAATATATATTCATGTGTTGGTTTTTAGCTGCATCATGGTCTCTACTTCCAGATGTTGCATTCACATCCAGTACTGCGCACTAATGTGTCCATGTATGTTTTATAGAGTTGGAGAAATCCTGGGGGTTTAGGCTCAGCTATCATAATGTAATGCAAGCTGGAGTTCCTTCCACTGGATCATCTTGTTATCGCCCCCTCTCCGGCATGTAGTGTCTTTATCAAAGGACCTTTCTACCTTGCTCACCGTGGGGCTGCAAAGAGCAGCATTGCCAGCCTGCTTGATATGCAGCAGTGTCTGGTCGCTGCTGAGCTCCCACGCCTCCCTGACTGGAGCCTTTAAGCCCTGGCGCAGTCAGAGAAAGTGAGTCTCCCTCATCAATGGCCCTACTGAGTGGCTGTGACAGTGCCACGTGGAAAACACATCGATTAAATGGTTCCTCTTGCCTTCTACTTCCTCCTCTACTGTGCTGTATAGCTCTCATCCTTCATTACCCAAAATGATCACCCTGCAATTGAGTTAGCTTTCAACATGGGAGGCAATGCTGTCACAGTCACACATGGCGGCGAGCAGACGATTCGATGGAACAAAGGTAGCAGGGATCACGAGAAGTAGAAGCAGGAAGAGATGAAAAACTGAGGAGATGAAAGGGAAATGAGAGAGAAGACGAAGGATAGCACAGTTTGAGCAATTCAACCAACATTTACTCTGTCACTTGTTTATCACCCCTCATTTAGTGTCAGTTACTGCTACAGCTCTCTGCTTCATACGATGGATGTCAGCAATTAACTAGGACGTTCAAAAGGAAAACAAAATCCACGACTGAGAATCTGACGTGAAAACCAACCGCTTTTAAAAGAAACAAGTTTGTATGTTGCCTAACGATATGAGCGAGCAGGTAGAGGCACAATCTGTGACTGGTGTTTTTGAATGCACAACGCTCCTTGATGTGTTTCTTCCAATAAAAGTGAAGAAATGTAAAGAGCAACGTTCAAGTAGCAGCTTGCCCAATCTGCTCAGTCTTATGAAAGCTTTTGTATCAGAGCGGGAAGAGGAGCTCTAGGCGCAACAGCCATATTTATATTCCAATCTTCTACACAGAAACCCACATTGCCAGGCTCATAAAAGATTCATCGAGCAGGGGAAAGCAAGGTCGTACAGAGAGCTGGTCAGGAGGTGCCTACTGCAATGCAAAAAAATAAATAATTTTTTTTTAAAAAGAGCCGATTGGCACACACAAACCCACACTCACGTACACCCCAAAACACTGGGTCACTCCCATAGTGACTGTTACTAGGGCTACATGTGTTGTTATCCTTATTACAGGCAGCTGTGTGTTCAGCACTGACCAAATGATCAAGCACGTCTGTGCACTAATTAGCATCTGTCACTTAGACCATGCACTTCAGCAGCCTTAATAGCTTTAGCCACGTTTGTTTGAATCGATTCTGTGAATTGTCTGGCTCTTTGTCTACTGTGGATCCGATTGCTGACATGCTTGGAAACTAGAGCACAAAGGCGAGAGAGAAAAGGAGACAAAGACAATGTGTATTTGCGAGAAGAAAGAGTGTGCGTAGAGGTGCATGTGTGTCTGTGCTGGGTGTTGTCAGAGAAATGTCACTCTTGCTTAGAGTCACAGACATAAACCTCTGGGAGTCCTGCACCCTCGAGCACACTCACACAGAAGGAAAGAGAGAAAGTGGGGTAGAGAATGCGATATAGGGATGATATTCATCCCACCAGTCAAGCCGATGCTTCTATACTCTGTCGACAGGAAGCATACAAATAACATCCTATGCGTTATATTAGCAGCCAGAATGTTTTGAGAAATTATTTATGCATGAGTCAAACATTGTAAATGCTATAGAAGAGAGATCAGGAGTCAAGGAGGGGGACATAATTTCAAAATATTTTTTAGGTCTCCTGTATGATTTTTTTTTTTTAATCATCCAGTTATTGCTGGTTAAATGTCAGGTTAACCAACCATTTATGTAGAAATGACAAAGCTAAGCTTTCTAATAGTGATTGCAATCTGTCCTCCAGTCAGACAGCTTGGTCCATGTGAATTCTAATGGTTGTTATACGACAGCAGGCTGCTGGATTTTCAACACGACAGAAAACAGCAATAGAGGTCATTTAGGGCCCACACATGCCTTGAGCAAATGTAGTGGACAGTTTGTGACTCGGAATGAGTAAGCGGTCATTTAAAGTGAAACTAAACTGTAATGTTCTATTTGATGCTGGCAAGCCCCTTTTCAAGTAATATTTAAATGTCTGCCAAGTGTGTTGAAGGTTTTACAAAACCTATTTTTTGGTTTGGCAATTGCAAAAGCAAACAAAACAAACACATAACCTATGTAAAAAGGTTATTCCATATGAAGAGGTATGGCCAAGCTTGTGCTAGCTCTACCTCTGGAGGCAATCATGACAGGGAGGCAGTATTAGTCTGAGAGTCAGGCCACTGACCTCACATGCTTCTCTACTCAGCAGTGCACCCGTTAACCAATTACCATGCAGACCACTGCCTGCCTGTGAGGCTCATCCAAGGCACCGCAGTAGTAAAATCAGCTACCCGTTTCACTTTGTCATTGAGACACACCTCAAATAAACTCCCCAGCATCATCAGAACCTAAGTCACCCAGGAGTGAGTTGCGAACAAAGTGATGAAGAGCAGGTAAATCATCATTAAGAACTCAAAAAGCACAATAACCTTCCTTTATCTGTCCCTGCACAGTACTACTTGATCTAAATATAACCGGCATCATTCACAGCTGTCCCAACTTTCAACTTTAATTTTACAACTCATTTGCTCATAGTGGGGTCATCTAATTGCTGGGGTTTTTTATTGTGGGGTCTTTACCTTACAATGGAAACTGAGTCAAACTGAATTTAAGTTTTTTAAAAAAAAAAAAAGTCTTACAGCAAAAAAAATAACCTCTTCAAGTCCTGATTTCCGTTCTTAGTCGTGAATCCATACAGTGTCGGTGCTTGTGAAGATTATTTGTCCCTGCAAACGCGATCACACACACATAAAAACGCCTCTGATGATTAAGCAGCAGGCTACATGAAAGCACATCAAACATTAAGATGAGGGAGTGAACAGTGGACAGCACAAAGGCTCGATAGCTCTCAGTGCATCAGCCCCTTTCTTAAGCAGTATCTCTTTTATAAAACAAATCTCTCACACAATGTGGTATCATTATCGTGCCCTAATTCAGGCCCTACCCTAATCAGTCATGACACAAGCACATACTACTCAATCTCTCCAAGCAGCAGTGAATCAGATATAACGCAACCTCATTATCTGTGGCTGATTGTGAAGCAGCACCTTTGTATATTGATGGGGAGCGCATGAAAGTGGATGCACAGAGGCTAATATAACCCTGCCTGCTCACTTACTCACCCACATCATGCTAAACATGATTGCTTCTGAGTCACAGGCAACACAGGTATTAGTTCACATAGGTAATTATGTGGTGTTTTATTCAAGAAACAGATGAAATTTACAGTAAACTTACATATTGTTGCCATGTAACGCAAAATATGTCTTTAAAACCACATTTTTTAGCAGTGAGTCAATTGACTCATCAGTTATGTGTAAGCTACACCAATACTATGTAATGCTCTTGGCGTATGAAGATATATCTTTGTTGCTGCTTGACCTTCTAATTACATGGGCTTGTGTGGTCATGCAGTGTTAATAATTCGTTCAAGCTCTGGAGCTGTCTAGTCCAGCAAGGTGATTTTATCAGCTGTGTCTTTGCCTCTCGCTGGCAGATTTACACCCATGCTCCTGCAGCTTTTCATTTGTTTAATTCTCTAGTTGGAGGTTATGATGCGGCTTGGCAGAGCACACTCAGTCCAGCGTGCTACTTAGTGTCCTTCTTCCTGGAAAACATAGATTCACATCTCTATTCTTAGAACATTATCCAGCTACACGTCTGTTTTCTCAACATTTATATAAACCTTTGCCTAGTGGGTTCTCTGATAATAATGGCAGTGGGAGAATTTCTATAAAGAAATATTTCTGACATACAATTTTTTTCTCTTAGATTTCTACTGTAATAGGCTTTTGGTGTGGAGACGAGGATGAACATTTAACATGGCTCTGTCACGTTCGTGTCTAGGGAAGGGTTTTTATTATGATCATGTAGCTTTGCTCTCATTCAGCTGGCACCAGGCAAAGCCATTTTTTTCCAAAGGGTCAATGCCAGGGTGGTGGATTATTTAAAACTGTCTCATGTGGACATTCGCCAACCAAGCTTTTTGTCCTGTCTGACTCTGAATGAACAAAGGTCTGTCCTTTTTGTCCTCACATGTAGAAGCACTGTAAACAGCTTTACATTAGGTCAGCTTACAGCATTATCGTTACTGTTTTTTGCACTTGTGTTACTAAAAGCATCTAGATTCTCTGACACTTATGCTGCATCGCTAAACTACTGTATAATTAGCTGAATGTAAATAAACGGAATGTTTGTGCCAAATGATGTTTTAAACAGCAGCCTGATTTACAAGTGCTTGTTCTGTTACACTGCTCGCCTTTCAGCTATAAATTGGCCCTGGCTGGGCAAGTTCCTCCTACAATCATGACACCAAACTAGAATGAGGAAACAAAATTTAACAAGGTCTTACAGGGTAGTATTTTCAAATTGGTTGTTTATCATGATCACTGGCGACAGAAGGGATCAAGAAAATTACTGAAGAATCTAGCCAATTGCTTACACAGGCTCCTGTCTCCCTCTTTGAGAACAACAAGGATTTCTCCCCCAATGCACTTTGTGTCTCAACGGCAAAACACCAAAGCAAGTGTTCATTTCCATCAGTCTCAACCACACTATTATCGGCAGGCTTCAAGGTGAGGAATCTTAAACCAATAAAGGCATTTCTCTGGCACTCACTCACTCGTCTGGGATAGAAGCGTTTGTATTTATTTATTTATTTATCAATTTATTTATTTTCCTTGCCCCCAAAGCCTAAGAGAGAAAGTACACGAACCAATCACTACGCCTTAACCAGTAATTGTGCCGCTCTAGAAAATGAAACAAATAAATCATTTGTTTAATTGGAACAAAATACACATTACATCCCCATCAGGCCCCTTGCATGCTTTTTAAAAGAGCTTGATTGTCGAGCAGGAATATAGTATTCTTCTCAAGTCTTTGATTGTAACATTAAAGTTATATCTATTGATGAAGAAGTCACCTTATTATTTATCTTTATTTCAATTCAATAATTCATTATTTTTAATGTATTACATTAGAGTAATTTTCCAAGCTGCAATACATTACACTCCCTATCTTGTTAATGATGAAACAAACAAAGTATACAATACATGCAGTATCACATATTGATGTAAATCCTAGCTCTTGATTGAGTTTACCTGCATTCTGTCATGCGTCACTTGGTGTGCACATTATAGCAAGACATCTGTGCCAAGGTCAAACAGGTGCCCATTTATATCAGTGGCACTAAGGACCCCTGGGCTTTATGGGCACTTAACAAACACACGCAGTGAACGAACAAGTGCATCTGTCTCATTAAAGCTGTCTAAATATTTCATAAAAGCCTGTGTTGAAACTGTGACTGAAGCTTACTGTGGATATGAGCTCTGCTGGAGTGTTATCCCCGTTGCAGTACATATGCAAGAATTCATCAATACTTTATGTTTGCAATGCAATCTTAAGACGATGGGTGGTGTCATATTTTCTTTCAAACCGTTCAATATTTAATGTAAACACTTACAACAAATTGTCCCCCAAAGGCAGCTACTATATAAATCCACTGAAGAAGAGGTTGAGATATAAAACTGTATCATCAGTTACGTTGTCAGGATCACATTTGCAAGTGTTTACCATTTATTGAAGTGCATCTGTGATGCCGTGTGAGTATTTGTTGAACAGAGAAAGTTGTGTAATTTACAAATTTCCTCCAATTTTGGCCAATTTTTTTGGTTTGGATTAGAATATATCAGTTTTTACTCCATAATTAAGCATCAGGGAAGTTTATTCATGCTGGGGTTGTGCTTGAAAATAAATTAGAGTTTTGCACGTTGTTACCACTCTAGGAGTTACACACAGTTCTCCTCTAATACCAGCTGTGCTGTACATGATTTATTTTAAATCTACCAAACAGGTGTATGGCACATCTACTCATCTCCTATAAATTGAAAACGCACAACAGCTTTCCCTCCTTTTACAGGTCAATTGTAATTGTTTACTCGGCTGGTAAACATAAATGAGTGATGTATGGCTAATGCAAATGCAATGCGAAATATTAGTGAATCTGAACAGTTCCAACAATATACTGCATTTTACAATGATAATCGACAGCTAAATGGAGTAACAGGCTGTGCTCATGTTTGAGATGAAAAGTCCATTAGTTTAACAGTATACATTTACTGCAAATACCTAAAGAGCCATTCTGAAAAAGAAATGCAATCGAAGACAATGTAATAGAGAGCTGATGCAATTCTATTGTCCATGAGTGACGGCCATATTATTCACTGTTATTTTTCATACCATTTTAACGTCGAGTATTTCACTGACCTTGTAAATGCACATATATTCCGTGTCATTTGATCTTTGGTGTTATATCTGCAAGACCCTGAGGCCTCTAGATGGCCTTTGCCAAATGGTGATACTCACCTCCAACGTATAAGGAGGCGCTGTCTTCGGTGCTAAATTGACTCAGGCGCGACACAGCGCTCTCCACGGTCCTGAATATAGCTTGGTTTGTTATTAAAGGTATAAACAGCGCTGACCTACAAGGACCATTGGCTAGTTTGTGTGATCCTAGTAAATGTGGAGAATTGTAGCTGGCTTCTCTGTAGACGTTACACTTTCTAATCCATCTGAGTTATGCTCATCACTGCACGTATGTTGACCAGCTGAACCCCTGCAAGTTCAAATGCTCTTGCCTTGGCCGAAAGCTTTTCTGGGTCAAATGATTTACCGTCCTTCACTTTAATTTACAACTGTCACATCAAAGCTCGTCATTTTTCCAAACGGGCACGGCTTTTCTCGAGTGTCATACACGAGAGCACGCCACACAAGCAGGCACACATCCCCAGAAACTACAACCATTTGTTGGCGCTGGTTTGGTACAGTATAGTAATTACTCATGTCTTGCATTCACGGCCACAAATCACACTTCGTTGCGTGACGCTTAAACAGCGCAATATCTGATTCTCGGTGAGCCCCGGGACCCCTCTGTCACTGATGTAGAGGTTGATAGGAAGATCTGTAAACAACGACCTCCAGGGCATCAAAAGCATCAGAGCGCCGACAAATCAATTACTATACTGTCAGAGGAAGATGGTACTTTATGTATTCTTACCATTCCCTTAAGGCAGTGACCATAAATTGCATGACGATATTCTTTTTTTTAATGTGTAAGGGCTCTAGTTTACGTGGATATGCCATCGACTGTTACAGCCCTTCTTATTGTTATGCTTGAACTTTCTCTCTATGTTTCAGTAGCATGATAGATTGCAGACTGAACTGCGATATTTTCGGATTAATAGGTCTTCGCAGTCGTTTAACATATTTTACCTTCTTTGAAATTGCGATGTTGTTCCAATCAAAGCGTTGGTTCACAGGTATAATGTCAATTTTGAGATTCGTAAATAGGTCCTTCAGGAACTTTTGAGCAATGCTTATTCATCGTATACATGCGTCCTTACCTCACCGGGCATGACAGCTAACATCACAAGTAGGAACATGGCACTGAAGAGATGCATTCTTGTCGAAATGTTCGCGTCCCAGCCGACACCGGTTCCGGCAGCTGTTCCTCCGTGTTTTTTTTTTTAATCGTTACTGGGGCGGTTTCTTCACATACAGAGGGATTCCTTCAATGCTGTATCGGCTGTGCGCCACCAGCCTCATCACCGGGACGCAAGGCAGCCCTATGTGGTTCGGTAAAGCAACCAGTCGCGTGTCTTTTGTGGAGCATAGACAGTTTTGCGGGAAGCGAACGCTGAACCTCCTATCTCTGAGAAGGAGAGAAAGGAGGTGAGAGAGAGAAAGAGAGAGAGCGAAATAGAGCGCAAACTCCTGAGATGCTGTAATGAGTCAAAGTGAACAGACAGCGGTCCCCTCCGTCCTGCAAAATAACTGCGACTGAGCAAAAGGAGCTTGGGGGGTGGGGGACCAGAGGTTGGAAGGTGACTGCTGTGCTTGCAAGGTGCCGACACTAGGAGCAGCACGTCTACGTGCCACGAGTCCAGAGAACGAAGTACCACTCTTTGATGCAGCCGAGGTTGGCTGTGCACCTGTGTGTGTGTGTGTGTGTGTGTGTGTGTGTGTGTGTGTGTGTGTGTGTGTGTGTGTGTGTGTGTGTGTGTGTGTGTGTGTAATAGATAGATAGATAGATAGATAGATAGATAGATAGATAGATAGATAGATAGATAGATAGATAGATAGATAGGTCCTTAAGAATCCGACATTTAGCATTAATGTCTTCCTGCTCATTATGATTGATAGGTAGAAAGGCTGTTAGATCAACATTAATACCATCAATTCAGCTCTGACGTATATCCAATTACAACATGCCAAAACAAAGGGTTTCTCTTGGGTTTAGGAAAATAATAAAGATTATTATTGTTCCGATTACAATTAAAATAATGAATGCTCCAAGCTTTATCCACTCAATTATCTAAGAGATAATTATCTAAGAGATAACTGAGTGATTCTGCTGACATTCATTTAATACCTATTGTCCGAGCCAGGTGAATATAGAATGGGTGTGCACACAGCTTCTTTGGTGTGTGTTCATGTAAGCTGTGACAGGCTGTGTTTGTGGTGATGGTGATGCTTTCTTGGGTATAAAAAAAAAGTATATATTTCAGCCTCTGCTTCCATCTTGTCCTAACCTCTTAAGGATGTTCTGGCTTAAAAAGTCTTTGAGGTAAATGCAAAGTGTGTCATCTGTGGCTCTGGAATCTCTTGACTGACCAAAGACAGCTAAAGCTGCAAAGGCAGGACATGAAACGAAAGGTGTATTGCTACTGAATAAAACATGCCTGTTTATAATTTTCATTGTCAAATCCACACAATACGGCAGTGTTGTTGTGTTTCTTATTTATTTTTCTTCTAAGGACACAGTAGTTAATTCCATAAAACATTACTCTTGAAAACAAAACCCCGTGGCTGCAGTTCAAAGCTTTCCAAAGCTAGAATAGCATAGAATAGTTCAAATAAAGGATATCAACTGTGATGAGTTGTTTCTACTATCCCTTTTGCCCCTGTATGGTTCGCGAGAGGGTTGACTTTCTCCACCCCTGCTGCTGCCCTCAGTGACATAGTGCACACCCCTCTATTTTCCCAGCAGGAAAAACTACAAGGAGGTGAAATGAGTAGCTAGAGGAGGGCGAAAGGCAATGGTGATATCTGAGAAAGACAAACATAAGAATGCATGAAAGATTCCTCCTTCCAGTCATGCTCTTTTCACCAGTGTTATTGTATTTTAGTGTTTCATTCTGGATGCTGTCTTTGCTCATACATACAGTAAAGCATGAGAAGCTCAAGATTGCCATAGTGTGTAAAATTGGTGATAAGTCATTGGCCAGGGTGCCACTGTTATTACTGAGGAAATACTGTACACTCTACTAACAGACTCATCCCTTCTCCTGGTTGCTCTACTCCATCTCCATCCCCTGTCACACTTTGCAGTCCTGGGGCATTCGGAAAATTGTGGGACTGCTTCTTGGGTAAATGCAAACAAAGCATGACCCATTTGTCAAACAATTGCACTATTTTTCTCTTGTTATCCTCAAGTCAGGCCAAAAAGGCCAAGGGAAAGAAGAATGAGACCTCCAGAGCCACTATATGTCTTCTCAGGCAAGCAGGCATAATCTCTCTGTTTCTGTATAAGGCAGATGTAGCACTAAAACCATGATGATCCCAGGGTTACTCTCAGTGATTATCTTATTAGTTGACTGATTCAAGATTCGGGGATCAATTTGACTGTGATCATGGAATATAGAATTGTGTAAGTTAAGTACAAACTTCTTTCATACTACTGACAAAAAACAAATAGATATATTTACATGGATGAATAAATAATTATTAAGAAATGTCGTGATATTGTTGTGGTGAAGGAATAATGTATTCTCACAGCCTGAGGAGAATACAGGCTGTGATAAAAGTTTGGTGGTATGACAGATAGCTCTATATTGCTTGCCAGATATTGTTTATAGCATCCTTTAGGCTTTGCTCAGACACCTCACATAACCAGAATAGCTGATTTAGCCATTTTTAGTTTTCATAAAAAGAACTATGTGATCAGCATCACAGGTTTCTGTGATATTGATTGCCATGAACCTAAAGCTGTTGACCTACTCTCCCTCATCTTCATGGAGGGAAATGTGTCTTTACCTTCTTTGTTCTATAAAACCAGCAGTCAGCTCCTTAGTTTTGTTTACTGAACAGTCGATTGATCTGGTGTTGTATCTGTAAGAGTAGAGTTCTCTCCTTATTTGGACAGTGTGGTTGTACTTCTATAGTATGAATTTGGGGTGGTGAATACACAACTGTAGGGAGCTTCAATGCTGAGAAGATTTGATTTGCGATCTCAACTGTCTGGTATTTTTTTGTTGGGATGTCCAGTATCCACGCCCAGGGAGGTTAATTTGTCAGTCAGTTTCATGGGGAATTTCTATTTAGGTGTTGTTATTTTCCAGACAGTATGAAGACAGGGAGGAGGGCATTCAACATGGCATCCTCTGTGGATGCAATGCAAACTGGTAGGAAGCTGTCTTTGATGTACTGGCGAACCAGCTTATCAAAACATTTCATCAGAATAAAGTTGATTGGTTGTGTGAATGCATTTCATGCTTTGTGGTTCAAGCTAGGATTACCTGAGGTGCTTTTCTCCGAGTTAGTGTGTGCATTGCTAAAATATTTGCAATAATGGAACACACTCAAAGTGGCCTAAGGACTATATTTAACAACCATGGCATCTTGGTGCTTAGGTGTATGTGTGTGCAAGTACGAGTTTGCACGAGTGTGTCTGACTGCCTGCAGGCATCTTGCTTGTCAAAGCATTCTTAAGCATTAAAACACAGCTGTGCAGATGGGGCCATTTATATTGAGCCACCGTTGCCAAGCCTATTATTATATAGATTTTCAATTTCCAAGACTTGACTCTCTTAAAACAATTGGAAAGCAAGAAGAATATTAAGAATACTCTGAGAATGAACTGTGGTATAGAAGCGCTAGAGAAAGAGTAACTACGCTTTGTTTGTGGTTCTAGTAAATCTAAGACAGGTGCATGGACCCAGGGAGTGACTAAATTGCAGAGCGCAGCACAGGCATACACAGACAGTCTAATTGGATTGTGTGACGTTGGAGTACATGAGTGGCTCCATCCATCTAGAAAACATTGGAGTCTGTCCCATAACAGAGCTTGTGGTTTTCATTGATCTTTGTAATGTTACTGCTGCTGCTACTGCAGCTGAGTTATTATGCAGTAGAACTGAAAGATCATGTGCTCCTTCAAAGTATCCAGATCTTTAGTCTATATATAGTATGTTCAGCTGGCATGTGGGAAAGTGTAGAGTTTATGGAGTTCTTAGTATCTGGCTTAGAATGTATGAGCAGACATTAATAACAATGTAAGATACTTCACTACAACATCAGCTTGTTGATAATAGTACAAATAGTGTAACCCTGGCATTCCAGAAAACATAACACAGATATCTAACAACAAAAAAGCAAAGTGCACAGCTTCCTAGAGCATGCATCTCACATTCATACTACCTAATGAATCTCTAATGCCTAAACAGCATGAAACATCTTATTCAGCAGTCCCAAAAGTACAGTGTCTTTGTGCAACCGAAGACTGCCACTGCTAACACTCAGCTGCCTGCTGAGTTTTCCTTTTCACTTCACTAGGGGAAAATCGTTGTTAATCTGACTTTGAAATTTTCAAATATCTAGTTCCAGAAGTCTAGGCTTGGTGAAAAGGGCAACGTGAAGTCATAAAATCTATTATCCTGATGTTTAAAGATTAATAATACAACAATGACAGCTTACTAAATCTCATCTTTCTCTCATATCCTGATAAACCTAGGAGAGAGCCTGGGTTTATCAGGATATGTCAAATAATATAAGGAGAAACACGTAAATGATGGCAAAGTTAAAGCAGTCAGTAGGACAGAAGGTTAAGAATGCAATGTGCCCGACGCAATTCTCGGCTGAGTGCCCAAAGGGAGAGGTGTGAAACCTTCAGTGTCTGCCTGAAGATAGAATTTAACATGGCTTTTCACACTCATCTTAAGCTGCTTCACTTCACTACCTGATCATAACCAAGGCAACGAAGACAAGGACAGCTCAGGTTCAGTTGGATTTTTTGCAAAGAGGCCTTGCCTTTCTTCCTGTCTGCGCCTCGCCATAAATCAGCAAACATCATCAATCACCATCTAGAAGAACTGTATGGCAGTGTGCTCATGTTGCAGAATCAAAACGGCGAGTTGCTGCCCAGCACAGACTCACAGCAACATAACAAATGAGAGGAGACGCTGGCTGACCTATCAAACATAGAAAGGGATTGTTTGCCAAGAGTTCCATCCTTAAGTAAAGCTATGTACACGCACAATCTTCCTATTGTTTTATCTTGTACTATCCTTTTTGTTGTTCATTGTTTCATTGACAAGTCTTCCTCTGTTTTGCTCTGCTTTTCTCTCCCAGAGTGAATAGTAGTGAGATGCTCCCTGAGTTGTTCTGTTGCCTGTATTTGTGCTTAATTGGATGAAAAGATGATGCATAATGCTGGAGGAAAGAAACATGAGAGAACCAAAGTCCATGTCGCCTGTGGCAATAGAAACCAGCAGCTATTTGTTGTTGACATTTTTCTCTGCTGTTTTTTTTTTCTGCTCCATTGAAACTGTGGCAGCTTCCTGTTTTTTCATGCATTTAGGGTTTTTTCTCCCTTTGCAGCCTGTCTTGGCGGTAAAGTTCCCAAGCATCACAAGATTTCACTCTCCACTGCCACACTCTCAAGGGTGAGCATGTGTTTGTGTGCGTGGAGCTTGTACACTGCGATATGGTGATCTCTGATGTACTACCGAAGGGGAGCTTTGATGTGGGTCTATCTAAAAAAGAGTACAGTCAGGTTCTCTCCATTAGGGACAGAAAGAATGATGTTTACTTCATTGCAAATAACCCGCAGCAGCCAGCGCACATCTTCACTTCCATAAGTGTGAAGCAGGAAATGTGTACAAGTGAACTTGAAAGAAAGAAGATATGAAAATTGCATGCACATTTCTTTTGAGCTGTACTGTTCTTCTGATCAGTACTTAGGAGGGGTAACAATAAGCTCCTCCACCAATAAGTGGTCAGGGCTTTGTGCTCATTTTTAAAGTAGCTCCAGCTAGTATAAATCCTTCAGTGCCCATTTTTATTACTCATTTGCCACTGTACTCTATTTTCCAACATCCACTGTACTCTATTTTCCAGCATCCATTAAGACCCAAATATGTGCCTCAGGTTGATAAGTCCAAGGATGTGTGTCCTTTTCTACTGCATTTTTACGATTTTCTTGTACATTATTTTCAAAATATGAGGCAGAGATAGAGATTGAGAGGGAGAGAGGAAGAGATAAAGACCTAGACATTAGTAGGATAGAAAAATGGTTTTACATAATTAAGCAGATAGAAGTGATTACAGCAGCTTATCCACAGAGCACGAACTGCGCACATTCAGCCTCATTATGATGTCAAAGACTCCAAACTGTCGCTGATGACTTAATTACAGTTTCACAGTGGTGCAAATGTTGTAGAGCCATTGTGGCGATTCACAAACCTTTCTCCTGAATGCAATCATCAGAGAAATCAGAGACGGCGCTTATATTCCACTCTATTTTTTGTAATCTTTTTCCTTCTTTTTGCTTTTCTCCTCCCACTGATATGTTTTATCATCTGATTCTGCTACATTTATGGTGAAAAATATAGAAATGAAGGGGATGGAAAGGTTCACTTTTTCCCTTCTGCTTGCATCACTAGGGCTCCTTGCAGTCCTCTGAGTGGTAGTTGTGGGCTGAAGTTGTCCCTCCAGCTTTTGCACTGCTTTGCCAAGCTCCATAGAGGAAGGCCGACAGGCAGCTGAGTGTGGATTCAGCACTTCTCCGGAGTTAGTTTCTAAAGCCAGTCACAGGGGTTCTTATTCTCCAGTCTGCTTCTGCAATATTGAATAAGTGAAGTGCCTGAAGCGTGGAACTGGACACAGCCGAGAGGCAAGATGCAGATTTGATTAATCATTATATTGCAGGGGAACACTGTGCAGAAACGACATGTAGAATATATACACTGGTAGAATGGATGGTATAGAACCAGAGCAAAGGATATCTTATATCTGCTACAATTGCTTATCTTTCCATTCTGCAGTTTTAAATGCCCACATATGTATATAGTCCTTGAGCGCGTACATTGCATATCACACCTGTACGTACATACAGTCACACACACATCCTCAAGCACACACATACAGATATAAAACACATAGTCCCGTGCTCCTTCCCCTGAAGGCCTTCATTAGATAAAAGGAAAACAGCTCTTTCCAGAGCTGCAGTGCAATTATTCAGTGTAGTCAAGCATGTCTCTGTGTGACAAAGCAAATTGCTTTTTCGGTTTGCTGTTCCTGATACAGATAGGGCTTTCAAAATCTGAGGGGAAGACTCGCGCCACTGCTCTCGATGCTGCAAGAGATACCGACAGTTATTTACCCCACTGTGTGTGCTCGTGTTTACAGATGACTTTATACATGCCTGTGTGCCACCTATTTGCGTGGAGATAGCAGTGTTTTGCGCTACATAGTGATGTGTGACAAATATCCTTACTGCATTTCACTGAAATCCACCTTGATTGATAGAGGTTTTGAGTGATATGGTCTGTTATAATCTGTGCAAAATAACTTCAGGCCCTGCACACTCCTTTGATAACATAAGATAAAACAGAGAGGCACCTGCTTTTTTCTGCTATGTAGTTTAGCATGCTCAGTACATTAAGGCTTATGTCCATAAACTTTGTAGCTGCAGTCTGTTTAATTTCAGTTTTAAAGAATAGACTTATAATGAGTTTCACTGACGAACTATAGTTCATACATAAAATATAATACGACTGAGTCGACAAGTTCTACCTTGAGTCTACAAGCCATTAAATTGTTGCTGAATCTAGTAGGTTTAGGAGCATGTTACAGTTGGCCCTGGGGATCCTTGTGGTGAAGGCAATAGTTGAGGCACTTTGCATGAAAGTAGCCTGAAAAAAATACATGACCACTTCCTCGAGCCTGGCAGATGATTATCCTTCCCTTCATGTTAGGGTGAGCGAGAGAGCTGTTCATGGCCACTGACTCTTTATTTATCTTATCCCTGCACCTTCCAGTAGGGTCCCAATCAATAACCTGGAACCTGAAGCGAGAGAGAGAGAGAGAGAGAGGGAGACAGAGGACAAGTCATCTGAAGAGAGGCAGAGAGAGGGAACAAGGACAGAGCAAAGCGTGGAGATTTATTTCTGCTGCCCGGTGGTTTGTGACCACACACAGGGAGACAAATGCATATGGGAAGCTTCAGGAATCTCCCCTGCAATTATGGAGACTGTCAATTGATTTTGTAGTGGTTTTCATCTCTGTACAATATTGACTAGCTGTATTTTATTCAGAGGTAATTTTAGTATATAATGAGACTTGCAAATAGGAAAACAGAACAATGAAAGTTTGGCATTTATTTGGAGGATTAATTATTGTTTTTGTCCAATAATCTTTTACAAAGACGTGTTAGATGGGAAGTCTTCATAGTGTGTTACTGTGGTGCTCAGTGTGTCTGTGAGAGGAGGAAAGGGCAGGTTAACCCCTTATGGCTCAGAAGGAGGTATTGATTATCATCTGCTCGCCTTTCACCATGTGACCAGGAAAACGCTTTGAAACAACACGACATGTTCAAACAATAGTGATTATTGTTGCTGGCCAGCCTGTTGCCATAGGAACAGGTTGTTGTAATGCTGCCAAGTTAGGTAGCATATAAGGGACGGGGTGAGGGAGGAGACCATCTTTCAGGCTGTGAATGCACACAGCTCAGACAAAGAGGGCTTGGAGGTTACATCAGTATTAACATAGGATGAGAGACACATAGAAAAAGAGTCTCGAAGTCTGCTGAGGAAGATGTTACACACTTTGGAAAGCAAAGTAAAAGAAAGAAATTTGGCATGAAAATGGAGCTAGAAGAGGAGGATTTCATCCACTGGTTCCACAGAGCTTTGGCTGCTCACTATAAGCAGTCTGAAGAGCCCTGCATGGGCACTTCAAAATACTCATGATTTATGCCCATCAGTGCTGTCCATATGTGCCTGGAATATCTGATCAATTCTACTGATGTAGCTCCACGCCTGCTGGGTGGGGGAGGGATAGACGGATGGAGGGAGGCAGGAAGAGAGAGGGAGAGAAGGTTGAAAATGGTGGAAAGGGAAGTACACATAGAAAAGAACAGGACAGGATGAAAGAAATAACAAAGGAAGTGCAACAGTGAGAGAGAAAAGAAGCTTGGGCTCACATGAACATACTGACATTTGACTTAGAGATGCTAAAAAGAGGCTAAGAAATGGGAAGAGAGTGAGTGAATGCAGGGGAGATAGAGAAAGAGTGAATGTGAATGGTGTTAGACCCAGTGGAACCCCCTGACCAGTCTAATTACACCCTATTTTCTTCAGAAATAGTTGGGTTTATTGTGAGTCAGTCTTCTGGGACCAGAACCAGTTCCTCATTTTCTCTGAGATTCAATTCCACTCCATCCTCCTCTGTCTTTTACATATAAAACACTTTCTTCAATTATCCCTCTGACGTTCATATCTGTATTATTTGACGCCTTTGCCTATTCAGAGTGACTGCTCATTTCGCCCCACTCTTGTGTGACTAGAATCAATCCCAGGCTCATTCCAAGATGTGCGGAGAGAGTGAGCGTGTGTGTGTGTGTGTGTTGGTGTGCTCATACACCCTCTATCTAGCTGTGTGTTGAGTTTGATTGAAGATAAGACACAGAGCAAGATTGGAGAAAAAGACAGACCAGGGGAGGCAGTGAGGGGTGGAGGTGAGGGCGGATATAATTTAAAAGGAAAGTGCAAATGAGTGTTTTTGTGTGTGTATGTGCACGTGCATGGAAGAGTTAGGCCAAGGAAGTAAGTGTGCTGGAGTGTGTGTTTGGTGTAATGAAGGTGTTTCCAGCTTATCCTTGCCCTGCTCTCTCCCTTGTGTAGGACAGCATGGTTTATTTGAGATCAAATGAGGCTACAATTACACGGTGGATGCCTTTCTCTCTCAATCGATTACAAACAAAAGGAGCATTCCATCAGAGTATTTTAACTTGGCATACAGCTGCATGCATGGTCATCTATAGCTTACTCCCTTATTGTTCCTCAGCTTTGAATCTTTGGGCTGTAAGAATACAGAGAAAGTGATTTTAAAATGTTTTCCATCTAAATAGATGTTTAGTATAAAACTGAAATTGGACTAAGCAGTCTTTTGCAGTTTCTCTCTCACGGAAAGCAGGTACTAATTACTCAAAAGATCTAAAGAAGTGTTCAGCAGATACATTATTTGATCAGAAATTGAATATTAATGTATATGCAACTTAGTTTCTGTACTGTTTTGTGTGTACTAAGCATAAACATGAGACATTTGGACAAAGAAAAGAATTAGTCATGAAAGTAGAGTAACGTAGTATGTGTCACAAATAACCTTTCAAAGTAAATTAATTTATTCTATCATTGATGCATGATTATTAGAACTGAGTGAAAGCATCATGATGGCCAGGTAAGAGTGATTCTCAACACAAAATGCACACTAGTGTAAGAAAATATTCACAGCTCTTATAAAAAACTTGATTGTGTTATAAAAATGTAAATGAATAAAATTCTTATTTCCCCTGGTGAATGGTATTCAGCCATTCACCAGGGGAAATGTCAAAGTAAAAACATAATTTTAGATATCTTTGCTAATTAATAATCAAGAGCACCTAAGCGAGTCTAACCGAGACAAAATGAATGATTTGGCCACAATTAATCCTGAATAAGGCAGTTATATTTGCCCTCAAATTTTCTACTACAAGAAAACTATTAAAGAAAATCTTTTTAAAGTTTATGATTTGGTTCCTTCTGAATGGGAAAAAGTGGCTTTTTATTATTTTATAACTAGGTTAAAACACAGCAACTGATCAGTCGCAAAGTTGGTCCTGGCTCAACACAGTAACGCAGAGATATCAGATGTGCTCCTAGAATCAAAGAGCACTCAATAATTATGAGAGGGGAGCAGTTTTAAAACCAGCATGGCTGGAGGTGGCCAGAGAGATGACCAAGAATCCACTGATCTCTCTTAAAGGACTTCATAAATACCATCCACTTCAGTAAACCAGGCCTTTATGACAAAGCAGAAAGAAGCCACCCTGAGTTGAAAGCATATGACAAACCGCTGGAAGTTCCTAAAACAAACTCAGAGAGCATGGAGAGAAATATTCTTTGGTCTAGCCAGTTAGAAACTGATCTTTTAGAGCACTGCTAATAACATTACATTACCTTAATAAAGGAGAATAAATGTAGAAAAATACAAAAATGTCCTTGAAGAAAACTTGCTCCAGAGTGTACATAACCTGAAAACACAGCTACAACATACAGATAAAGTAATACTTTAGTGACTTTAGGGACAAATCTCTAACTTTTGGTAATTAACCAAGCCACAGTTCACATTAAAACCCCATTGAACATCTGTGGACAGTTTATAGATGGTTCTATTCTTGTCTGAAAAGCTCGGCATGATCCGTTAAAGATGAATGTGATTAATACGCATTTGTAAAGCCAGCTGAGTCTCTGGGAAGCTTTAAGTGCTGCAAAATGAATTTCCACTAAATTAAAGATCTGAATACTTAAAGCTGAGATTCTAGCTTTTGAAATTTAATTTTAGGGTAGAACAGTTGCGCAGTTGTTAGCACTGTAGCTTCACCACAAGACAGTCCTGGACTTGAATCTGGTCAACTGGGGTCATGCTTTGTGGAGTTTGCGTGTTCTCCCTGCATGAATTCTCCCTACATTTGCTGGCTATCACCCATGATCTAACCATGTGCATGCTAGGTTAATGGGTTATTGTAAATTGGCTATAGGTGTGAACAGTTATCTGTCTCTTTGTTAGTGCTGTGATAGACTGGAGACCTTTCCAGAGGGTAACTCAACTTTACACACCATGACAGCTAGGCTGCAGCCCACCCCGTTACCCTCAAGTGGATCAGTATAAAAATGTCATTATTTTGTGGTTCTAGGTTATTGAGTGAAGACTAATTGTAATATTCAAAACTTTTCAAATATTATATTATTATAGTATATCTAGTTATATTGCAACACAGTGTATGAAATGTGAATGAATCTAAACAATTATGAAACATAATGCCCAATCCAGATGTTTTCATTGCCAGATAATCTCTGTTATTTCTGTGCAGTTCTGCCAAAATGTCTGTAGCCTACATTAGTTTACCTGTTACATTATGATTGTCTTAGCTCTTGTGATTTTGTCCTTTATCCGCCTGTCTGTTCTTTGAAAAAACCTGTTTTTGAACATGGTTCTAAGTAGACTGTAACTGCCAAGTCCTTTGAAAGCATTTGAGTCCAGCGTGTGTCCTGTTGCCAGTTACTGTGAGCATAGCTATCCAAATGAAAGAGAGAGCAACATGTACACCATTGAAGTTCTCTCTCTCGGCACATCTGAGATTTAATGCTAGTGGCATTTGATGGCTGAAAAATATGTATTGACTTCTTTTATTTTCTTTTATAATCATTCACTTAATGAGCACTGTGTTTGAAGCTTTCACTAAACTGTTTTTTGTGATGTGTTTGTCTGAGGTTTCAGCAGGAATTAGCACCCCTTACATATTACTGACATCTTTTCATTTGATCATACAATCTAGTCAATAATGCTTTAACTGAATTTCACAACTATTATGCATAGTCAGTTTTGTTTTTGTTCTTTTTAGAGCTCTAATACTGATTAGATAATACATTTCCAGTACTCCATGGCCCATATTTTTCTAAATGACAGATTATTTGTAGTTGTAATTTCTTTTCACCTTTCTACCAGGACAGGTAGCATTTCATGCTTGTTGAGTTTAATTGTCTTAGCTGACAGTGCCAATAAAATAAGTTCAAAACAGGGATCAGTGCACTGAAATCAACACATTTCACACCATATTTGTTTTTCACACATCAAGCATCAGCTCAGTCAAGCTTCAAAAATACGCCACGTATTACACAAAGTTATGCAATGGCTGAGTAAACAACTGACTTCCACACAAACAATATTTCCATGATTTCCACTATAAACCCTCAGAGCTCACAGAGTGTGAAAGCAAGCCATGCATATCTAAGATCAAAGACTACACTATTATACATGCACAAATTAGTTTATAAGAATGGTTGAGATACAAAAGCTTGAATTAGGGCCAGGAATGAAATGGTGACAGGGGCTTAAGTGACTGGGTGAATAGAGACGGGTGAATAATGGGCTTGGAAGTACTCTGGAAGTGAGACCGTGTGGGTGGGGTGGTGCTCATTGAGTAATGATGTCATCATTCAGCTATAGCTCCTGTACAATAAGAGGATGAACTAGCATTTTGGGTGAATGGATGGTTTCTGGGAACTAATATAATTACAAAAGCTGCAGCACACGGACACCTCCACACATATATAGATAGGGGTGGAATTAGGGCAGTGGATGTTAATATTTATTTTATATTTCTAATAATTTTGTCATGCTTAATAAATAACTTCAGCATTCACTTCTGTGTCACTGAGGTCTCAGGGCCTTTTGCTATCTTTGATTGTAGTAATGAATGTTAAGCGAACATCCAGAGACAGGAACTCTGATTTAAGACTGTGTCTTATTTAGCTGTTTTGCTATTTACTTTTTGATAGATAGAAAGTTAGTAGTAAGGCTTTTGACAGATTTTTGCCTTCTGGCTTTGTCCGAACAGAGAAACAATATCAGCAGCTGCCCTCTGCATTTCTTTTCCCACCAAGTAAGCTAAAGAAACTGTGAGGAAAGAAGAAAAAGAAACTTTCTTTTAAAAGTGTTCATTTTTTATGTCTTGACAGCTTTCAGAAATGGGATATGTTGTTTTAAAAGAAGAAAATGAAAAAGCTTACTTAACTTTTGACATGCCATGTAAAATATCACATAATGCTTTCAGTATCCTCCTGGGTTTGCCTTCTGATTTCAAGGAGCTCCAGTTTCAGACTGAATTATTTGGAAGAACAGCATGTCACCATTAGAAATGTAATGAAACATGAATGTATGTCCAATATCTAGGTCACCTTTCTTTGGAATTTTTACTTTAAGTTGTTAAAATGAAAGAGACAGACTCTGGAGGTAGCACACAATTCCTCATAACAACAGCATAAAAAGTACTGAATGTCACTTGTTCTGCCTTAGCTGTAATCTTTTGTGCCTTTTGCACTCTGGACCTCATTCAGAATTTACATCTAGAAGGTTTTTCCATATTCAGCAAGGGTCTTGCCCCAGTGGGAGTGGTAGGTGCATACAGGTAATAGCACACGGTGCTCATGCTGTCAGAGGGAAAGGCATGATTGGCCTCCACTCGACAGCAGGCACAAGGGATCCAGATGAAGGGGATATGAACTGTGTGGATGTCTGTGTGGTGCTCATGTTGTTCACCAAATCCCCATAGGATTGCACATATGTGTGTGTATTTTCATATTGGTGTGTTTATGTGCAAATGTGTGTGTAAACATAGAGGAAGGGCTGCTTTTCCAGTCTGCTGGCTGACAGACAGTCTCTTGGTTAATGAGCAGCTGTCGGCCATCACTATTCATGAGCCCTGTCACTCACCTCCTCTCTCAGCGCACCAGCACCTGAAACCCTGAAACCCCTAGTCTCTCATTAGTACTGCAGCAGCAAAGAAACACATCAAAAGTCTCTATATCACAAGGATACATTCAGTCTACATCATGACTGTAATACTTGTACTTGCACATAAAAAAGAAGATATACCGTACGCAGAGCATAAATGAAGCCTGGATCTTCATTAGAATTCAAATTGAAGCATTGTGCATTAGAAGAGTAGGTTTATTCAGGAGGCAATGAATTCAATCAAAACATCATTGCATTTTCATCAGATGCTGAAACAAGCAGACATTTGAGACTTACTGTAACTAGAAACCTCTGTTTGGTGTGCCCTGGAGGAAATGAATAGAGAGCTGGGGGTTTAACTAAAGACCTCTGTCTGTGCTCCATTCATACGAGAAAAAGTGAAAGAAAGCGAAACACCAGCATGAGTTTTTTATTTGAACATTGGCCTGTTTGCTATGTCTTTGTCAGCTATATCCCAGAGAAACAGGTCAGGACTTATCAGTAACAAAGACAGGAACCTTTATCTATGTGTAATGAAATAAAAAATAACCTAATGTTTGAGGGGTTGAATTTACAGAAGACTTTGTCGAAAAGCTGGAATTCTTCATGGATTTCTTTAGATTGCAAAGTGTAATTTATAACAGACACTGATTCTGTCACCAAAAAAAGAAATGCTATTCATTATCAACTTTTCCTGGATGCTTTTGCACCAAAGAATTCCCACTGTAGCAACCAAAGCCAACAACACACTCCATTCGTATGCACAGTAAAGACAGCATGGGGCTTTTAAGCGTTAGTGTTCGATTATGTAGCGAAAAGAGGGAATCAGAGTAAGTGAGTAAGACAGACGGGTAAAAAAAACAGTGCCTGGAAGAAGACTAATTCCCAATTGTAGTCTGAGAATATTGCTTCATGTCTCCAGTTAGTTCTAAATTATTAAAGAGCGACAAAGTCAGGCCCAATTGTACTCATTACTGTTAAACACATGAAAGCATAATTCAAATGCTGTCAGTTGCGCTGTCAAGCCAGGAGCAAATGATGCAGTTTATCTTTCTAGAAAGAGTATTGATTACTTGGACTTATCCATTTAGGTAGTATAAATATAAGCTGGTATAAATATATAGATTACATTCCACTGGCAGGTTTATACAACCAACAGGGAAAATGTTATTTCCTACCATTGAATGGCGTTTAGCACCCGCACACTTCAAGCAGAGTATTTTGTCTTTGCAGTTCACTTCTGCTTTGCAAGATTTATGAAAAGTGTCCAGGTGCCCATGAAATGCTGCCACTTCTGATTCTCTCTGATAGAATAACAACCTTGTTAGTGCCACTACTGATGCATTGATCACTCAGTGAGTGAAGTGAAGACAGAGGGAAAGGAGGGGGAAAGATGGAAGGGGTGTGACTGAGTAAGAGGTGGAGGATTTCTTTGCATTCAGGTCCACAGACAGGAGACAGGACTCACTGAGGTGAATGGAAACAATTTGTTTCCCTCGCTTTTCAACTGAAGTCTGAGCCAATGTGTTCTCAGAGCTGAATCATTCGGTCTCTGTCTTTCCTTTTCGCTCTTTTGCTCACAGCCTTGTCTGAGTTATGGCAAAAAATCATTTTGTATTGAGCGATGGGGTAATGCTGCTACCACTCTCTCACTTACTCTTGCTCACTAACAAGTCAGAAGCACACATGCATGTGAAACATAGCTGAATACAAGCCCCCTCTGATTATTCCTCATGTCTTTCTGATCAGGGCTAAGTTTGTTCATTAACACTGTCTGCCTTGAATTTATGAACATCTGTTCATGTTCAAATTGCTCTGAGTAATTCATCCAACTCTTGCCTGTCTAGTGAATGACTACCACTCTCTTTTTCTCCCATCTTTCTGATTTTCTGCATTGCTCTACCTCTCATTCTGTCTTTCACCCAATCTGGTAAGTAAGACACACTGATTACTTTGGCTGTCAGGAAAGACCAGCAAAAAAAGTTGTCTTCCTTTTACTTAGGACTAAGTTAACTTAAGTGAGGCTGGCATGGCGGTAGCAGTGCTTGCGGATTTAGCCGTGGTGGTGCTGAGAGTTGCAGCAGACGGAAAATTACGAATAGGATGTGTGTGCTGGAGGTGGCGGGGGTGTTCTCAAGCTGTGTGTTTAAATCTGGGCTCTCTGTCTGCCAGATAATCATCTGACACTCTCAGACACACAGGGCCTTGGGCTTCCGAATCATCACTGAGCTGTTTGTCCACTCGCCCAGGGATTTCTGTTTCCCTCCCTCGCCTTCAAGTCATTTTTTCAAACTGCTTTACTAATGTTAGCTTTGTTGATAAGCGCTTGACGGAAAAGGCATCCGTGGAAATGATTCCCCCAACCCTTCATGAGATAAAGGAGCTGTGGATGGGACCTGGCAGGCGAGGTGCCTGCATGCACGCTAATAAGAGAACCCCTGCTCAGCGGCAAATGCTCATGATTTTTACATGCCCACACAGACACACACATCCAAGCCTATGCATGAAGGACCATGCTCGTGCTTGAAATGATCCAAGTTATTCCCCACCAAATGTACAGTACAAGATGCTAAACTGAGAGCAGCATGCACACGTGCACACACATCAGTGAGTTGGAAAATAATGTCTGCTGTTATCTACTGTGACACAACATCCGCATTTGGCTGGACGCATTGAGACCAAGGATATGTCCCCGTTCTCCCAGAAATGTAAATGTTTCCACTGACTCTCTCTAATTAATCGTAACATCTGTTTAATTTGTTCATTTCTCACTGTGACTTTGTGACACGTTCAGCTTAGTTAGAATCAATGTCACAGGAGAGGAGCTGAGGGAAGGGAAAACTAGAGGGAGAAAGCGGGACGACCAGACAGTCCGACAACAAACAATAGAAAAATATCTAACATTTTCAGCTCCAGAATAATGAGACACTGCGCAAGAGAGTAGCAGCCACAGGGAGCGAGATAAGAGAGAACAGAGACAAAAAGGATAGTTCAGGAGATGCCATCATGTTCTTTTTCCCAGTATGTGGTATGTAAGAATTTTGCAGCTGCGTTACAAATGTAAACCTGGGTCAACTCATTTGTACCAGCTCCAACCATTCATAGGTCTTATCAGATTGTTCATGGAGTAGATGCAATGCAAAGCTAGCCAAGACCAAAGCTTACAAGGTGATATTTTGTGCATCACACGGATAAGGGTTTTTCATTAGAGTGCAAACGTAATTAAAAAACAAAACACCACTGTACCATCTTGTGGAAATTGCGCCTTTAGCAGTATAACATTTAGCAGTATAACAATGGTCAGCAATATGAGAAAAAAAAAAAAAAGATAAATTCGTTTTTGTTTTAGTTTTTTTTGTTTGCTAATCTTATGCAGAATTATAATTGTAGAAAACAATTGCTTACATACAGTTTTACCTTTCTTTTCAACATTATATCTTGCATTGTATTTTTTTTAAATTTGATATTGGTAATATGAAACACGTCTGAAAAGAAATAGTAAATCCGTATTTCATGGTACGTTGTTTTCCCATCCACAGTTTTAAGCACCACTCTTTGTATTGGGTATGTTCATATCTGCATGCTTAAAATGCCATTTTCCTGACACGAAAGAGCAATTCCATGGTATTCTCACAGGCTTTCACAGAGCTGAGCTCCCAGATCAGTCGGATGAAGAGCTCCTCTCAATGCTCTGTGCATCTGTGTGTGATGGTAAAAAACACACCACAGTGGTTTCCAAATGATTGTCATATTTGACATCGCAATTATGAGGATTTATTTGGCTATATCAGCATGTCAGAAACATTATCATCTATCAGCAGAGATGGTATTTGTGCACAGCACTAACAAAGGCTTAGCACACAGCAGAAACAAAATTTTGGAAACAATGTCACAGGAGTGGTGGGCCCTAAGATGGAATGTGGACAAAAGAAAAGGGCACAGTACTGTGGAAATACCATATTGACAGTCACATTGCCCTTCTGCTTGATCATTATTCTGAGATAGTGGCAACAGATGACCTTTCGTGGTCAAGAGCTTAATGTGGTTAAAATTCAATTGAGTGGAAGAGAGCAGAAAGGAGAAAAACATGGTAACCTTTATTCTGCCATTGATGCTAACCTTGAACAATGGTCCCAAAGGGGATGAGAAACTTGTACTCTAATGTGAGCAACAGAATGGGCTTTAGAGTGTGTGTATATGTGAGTGCTGTGTATTGGAATGATTCTGTGAGAATTTACTAATCATTTGAGTCTATTTCACATAAATAGTCATTTTCACAGCTCTCCCTTTTCTAACAGAAATGATTACATTTCCACAGCTTATCGTCTATTTCTTTACTGACCCCGTCTCTTATTCCTGCTATCCACTGTTTCATCATTCCCTTTCTGTCTGATCTCCACCTTCCCTCTTGAGAACCAAAAGAGCGCTAATTGAAATAAATGAACTGGAGAACACATCAGAGTAGATTGCATCTTCTCTGTGAGGATTCTGACTGAATGCTTGTTAGGCGAATGTTGCAGAACTAGTTTGTATTGAAGAGCATGTCTTATGTATTAAACTTTGACCAGTCATTGCAGACAGTGACATGTAATCATGGCCGTTGTTCTAACCTGCTTGCCAGGTTGGGAGAGGAAAACAAAACTAAATAAACAAACAAATAAAAAAAAATCTGAATTATTTTTGTTTGTTTTTATTTGGACACCAACGTTTGACAAATGCATTCGTTTTTCATTCACACAACAGGCTATTGCTCATAAAGTTCTGTACAGTATATAAAATTAGTACAACAAACACTATACATAGGAGGGGCAGTGCATGATGGGACAGGAGGAGAGGCGTTAATGATGGCACTGTATAAATGTTAGGGAAAAAAAACAGAGCAAATTAAACATGCTAGATACAATTAGTCAACTAATTATGTTACAGGAGGTATTTGGAGGATTAAAAAAATGTAACTTGCTAAAGGAAAAACTAATAAAACTTGCACAGAAATCTAACTTCTGTAATATTTCACAGCTCCATTTGTTAATTCAAAGAAGACTGTTTAAGCCAACGTACAGAGACAGACTGTAGTAATAACATTATCTAAAGCGAAATCCCAGAGCTGCTCCACAGACAGTGAATAATGGAATTACACTTGTGACACTACAAGTGCACCCATGGTAATTTTACTGAGACGTGACAATCTCTGATGCATAGCTCTACAATAAAAAGGATTTTGAAAAAAAAAATCTCCACGGAAAATGTATGATGGATCTACTTCTGCAACATTATTAACTCCAGTTTTGATGTTATAATTTCTACTTTAGGGGCTATTAAGCTGCTATCTAACTGTAATAGCAAAATATAAATTTGGTTTAAAGCTGGTTTTTCCATTTAAAGCCTAAGTGTTCTGAATTGTTCCTAACCTCCTCTTACAGGCCCTGTGAAATTGGCCAGAAGATGTGCAAAAAACAGGAGACTAGTCCCCATCCTCTGAGGATGGTTCATGCTGCTGAAAGAGCAGTAACCCTCTCACTCTCTAGTCCTATAATCCTGCCCAAAGATACAAACAAACAACATAGTGACACAAAAATAACAAAATCGTATTTAGCACCACTGAAGAGCAAATTGTTCCAAGTGAACAGCAATGCACTTTGTTCAGATAGCAAGATATGAACAATACAGAGAAACAAAAACCTCTGAGCAGGGCAGAAAAATGAAAACAGGTTGTGTCAGCAATTCTAAAAGCCTTTAAGAGAAGCTTGAAATGTCTTGTGGTTTGAAGGACTGCAGTTCAGACTAGAGAGCATTTAAACAGCATATTCTCAATTTGTGCCTTACCTCAATCCAGGTATTGAGGTATGCCACAGCAAGTATACAGTATACCACAGTAGGGACAATATTACGATGACTTACACACTACTCTGGTCTGTAGAAACATGGGCTCAAAAAGCAGTCCAATCAAGGAAACAACCTTATTTGTTCAAGTAAGTGTCGAGTTCAATAACTAGCTACACCAAATGAATACAAATCAAGGCAATTCACTGAGCAAACTGCAGTTGAAGGGTAAAAAGGATAATTTATCATTCCAGCACACAAGAAATTAATTATAGTGCTTCTGTGTAATTAATATGCAAGGCTAGTTCACAACTGCTATGCAATTGGCTTTAGAGTAAAATCCAAGCATGCAAGAGTGGCAACATCTCTGACTTTTTTCAGTCTCAGTCTTTGTTAAACATGAGATACGAAGCACCACTCAAGTGACCATTACCAGTAAAATACAGACTATTCCTTTGTGTGATTGGAGAGATCCATCTTGTTTGTGAAAGTGGTCATGGTCAAGTGGCATAGTCCTTGAAATTCAAGAGGATCATTTACAGCATAGTGAAACAATGAGGAAAAAAACAAAGACACAAGAACAAATTAAATATATTTAACTGAAATAATTCCCTTTGGTAAACGTGCTTTGTTCTCATTGTTGCATATCTTCTTTCTTACTATTATTCCCGCTGCTGGAAAGCCATAGAAACCATGTCATTGGCTGTTGAAGAGTCTTAAATAAAACCCACCACATACAGGATCATAACATAATAAATATTGTTTGGGGCAGCAGTTAAAGCCTAGTTTCTCTTGCTGAAAACTTGCTGCGCAGGCCTTTGTATGGGTTTGTCGTTGCCAAAGCGTTAACCATTGAAGCATACTTTTCCAACTTGGAATCCAAACTTCTGGTTGCTGCCGCCAAAGTCTGCCGGAGCAACATCTATAATAGGAAGTAATTCTGCTGAGGGGGAGTCAATCTCTAAGACAGTCTTTTCCTGACCTTTGCGAAGCTGAAAGAGAAGAATGAAAGCAATTAATGGAATTTGCTCGGTTTAAATCGACTACTACCTCTCTCCACTTTCCTCTTAATCCTAATTCAAGTCACTGATTTGGTAGTCACCCATGTACTGAATCAAACACTAGCCGACAACAGCAACACAATTGACAAACACATTAGCTTCATTAAGGTTAATTCCCATTTGTGCAGCTAGTCCCTTTCCCTGGCACTGTCACTGTACTGACCTGGCATCCATCATGCACTGCATTGATGAAAGGGCTTTTGGCTTGTGTCAGCTCCTCATCGTTGCTCCCCCGGAAGCGGAGGGCATGCTGGTAGGAGAGGGAAGTGCTGTCAAACCAGCCTGCTGAGTTCTGGCAGTTATAAGTGAAGGACTGCTTGGCCGTGGCACTTAGTAGTTTCAGGAAGGTCAGCTGAACTACATGAACAGGGTTCCCATCTCTGTCATTGTAGGAGAACTGAATGCCACAGATACACAGGTATTAGTGTTCAAGCTAAGCAAAAAAAATGTTCAAAACATCACTCAAATCTCACAGAGTACACGGAACCCTCCACTTTCACCCCAACAATAAGGCTGCACCTCACTGAGATTAGGAAAAAATAACTTGTTATTAAATAGTTTCAAATTATAATGAAGGCATTTACATGTGCAAGGATGAAAATGACAGTGAAGGAAAATTAGAAAGCAATGGAATTAAGGGAAGGAAAAAAATAATCTATTCCAATGACCTGGTGTGAATGAGTCAGTGAATTACAACAGGTCATTGCTGTGATTATCTGAGAGGGTTATGAGACCTCTAAATAGGTGCACATGAGAGACCATGAATACTAGTCAATGAGACACAGCTGCCAGTGACTGTGTGAGTCATTCTGACTGCTGAAATCAAAGGCTGGCAATATCATATTAGCTATGTCATTGCATGTGATCTACTAAATTATTATAAAATTACACAGTAAAGAGATTTACAGAGAAGCACAAAAATATGTTTGCAACCAGGTGCACTTGGATGGACACACAAACGTACATCTACAGAATCACATGAACATAATCCTAAACATTAGTATCACTCAGGTAAATTACCCAACAGCAGCTCGGATAAGTAGTTTACCTGAAAAGAACTGCCAGGCGTTTGGAACTACTTGAGATTAATGCTAGGAGGTGGGGTTGGTTAGGTTTAATAATATGTTTATTTTTGTTGTACCTGCTTGCCTCTCCTGAATTGGCTGTACCAGCTTCCTGGTTTCTCTTTGTTCCATGCTGCTAATTTCACCTAGATACAAAGAAGAACACAAGTACTGTTTGTAGTGCAAAATTATAAGGATCGAGGGATATAGTGAGCAATTTGTTGTCTGATTTGTGCATTTCAAAGACTTCTATCAAGAGACTGGAGACTCACCATCTCCGCCTTTTTGTCAGGGAAGAGACAGGTCTGTCCATCAGCAGTGAAATTACAGAACACCTTGATGGAGTCTCTGTTACACCCCTGGTTAGGATCTATCCAGTAGTCACCTGCAAAACCCACAGAATAATGGCATCAATCAATTACACCAAATGCTGATATAATGAAAACAACTAAGGTAACAAAATGGTGAGCAGCCTCTTGACTTAAAAGGGTGAGGGTTAAAGAAGATGCACATCACTTTTCTTTGAAGTAGATTTCTGATTAAATATTTGTTGGCAGCAAGTGGTGAAAGAAGCATTAATTACTAAGCATATTTCTTGCTAACCATCTTTGTATTTCGGTTGAACCATCATGAGCTCTTTGCATGTCCGAGCAGGGCTCTCAAAGGATCCAAGAGGCCGTCTCATGAGCTCCACTTCGTTTTTCATAGAAGACAGCGTGGCAAACACTTCTTCCATTCCTTCAACTTCCTCCAGAGGCTGGTCTCCTTGGAGGGGCTCCTCCATGTCCAATTCTATATTGTCATCCCTAGGTGGGGCTGCTCTTCTTGTCCGTTCCGAGTGCCTTCTTCTCTTCCGCCTGCCTTCCATGATAGGAAGGGGCTCAATGATTGTTGCAGGCAGTCCCTAAGGGAAGCAGAGTCAAAAAGGGGTCAAATAAAAAGAAAGAGGATAAAACCAGAACTGAGGTCACAAAGTGTATTATTGCAGGTACTCACTGGAGGTCCTGGGGGACCAGCAGGACCCGGATCTCCTCTGGGACCAATGACACCCTGGGAAATAGAAGGGGACAAAACTTTATGTCAATCACGTCTCACCTGTAGCCTCTCTAGGGCCTCTAGGCTAAATTCTGACATTATCCGGCCAGATATGGATGCCGCTTTAAAGGATTATCCAGCTGTGTGCATCAGCACGCTGTGGTCAAAGCCTTCACTCTCAAGACACACTATACTAGTTTTCATAACATCACACAAACCAGAGCCAAATCCTATTAAAATGGAAAAATGGAAAAATCAGACACAAGGCAAGCATGGCTGTACAGCAGGCTTTTAGTTCCAAAGACATGCCGTAAACACAGCAGAGTATTATGATTATGAAGCATGGTACATTTAAGCCAACAAAGGTACTTTCTCTCTCTTCCCCAGCATATGTTCCCAGCAGCTGCTTACGAAGCAGAGGTGTGAACACAGGAAGAGCAATGTATAAATAAGAGAAATTACTTAGCTCACCGTTTCTCCCTTAGATCCTTTCTGGCCAGCTGCACCCTAAGAGAGGAGATGATGAGTATGTTAGTATTAAAAACATACATAAATTTTTAGCAGCTATTAAAGATTAGAAAATGATCTAATTACTCAAGAAAGCACTGCAAAATACTAATCAGGCACCTTCTCAATAGCAACAATAATCTGCAAGCCAGCTGCTATGTTGGGTCATAATAAGTTATTATTTATTATTTATGCATTTCAAGCTTGTTGAGGTGTGTTTTACATTTGTACAAATTATTTTACGAAAAAGTATAAACAAGACAAAATTTACTGACATAGCTGCATACAAATGCTCATGCAAATACTAATGTTTTGGCCTTAGCAAAATCTAAGGATCCACCATGTATGGCCACTCAAAACGATTATTTATACATGCATGCAGTAGATGAAAAAGAGGACACTGTCTTAAGGGCTGCTGTGTAACACTTACTGCGAGTCCAGGTGGTCCTGGTGGGCCAGTGGGTCCAGGAGGACCATTCATACCCTGGATATAAGCAAAGATTTATCATATCTTGTTTGTAGACTGACGTTCTGCATGTATTGGTGTTCCTTGCTGCAACCATATATACCTCATCTCCTTTGGATCCTTGTGCACCCTGGTTTCCTGGCAGGCCTCTGTCTCCTTTCTCACCTGGTTCTCCCGGGGGGCCAATTAGACCAATCAGCCCACCATGACCCTGCAAATAGAGACATGGTTCATCATCACTGTGTCATTATATTTAGACTGGTGCAAAACGGCCTCTCTGTCGAAAGCTAAACACTCACTTTATCGCCCTTGCTACCAGGATCTCCTCTTAATCCTGGGAGTCCTGGTGGCCCCTGTTTACACAGTCAAATGTATTATTTACATCAGTAATGTAGAGTGTACAAAATATAATTTTTTCTGTTTTCATTATTTTATGAAAACCGATTCAAATATTAGCCACATATAAGAATCCTACTATTGGTCCTGGTGGTCCAGTCTGCCCTAGCGGTCCATTTAATCCTGTTTCACCCTGCAAAAAACACACACACAAAATATCAATGTGTATGGTATTCAAAGTCAATTTCAGTTTCCTAATATTATGCCACCTTTGAATAAAAATACAATTTTGCATCCATATACATACCGCTGGACCTGGAATGCCTCGAAACCCTTCTGGACCAGACCTTCCTGGCTGTCCTTGAGGTCCCACTGGGCCTGTCTTCCCCACTGATCCCGGGGGTCCACTTGTCCCCTACAGAGCCAGGAGACAGATGCAAGAGCAAGGCATCAATAGCAAAATAGATCAAAAAAGGATTCTTCAGAGAGATCACTGTTTTTTGAGCTTACCTTAGCTCCCTTCATGCCTTGCTTTCCTTCTTTTCCTGCAGCACCGACATGGCCCTGAAAAAAACAGCAGAGAATGGCATGAGCATGAGTATTATCTGCAAATAAACACTTCATATACCTATACATGCAAAAAAATATATATACAATATATATACTGTAAACTACGATTACCCTCCTTCCAGGTGGTCCTGGAGGACCAGGCTCTCCTGAAGCCCCTGGCGGTCCCTGCAGAAATAAGAGGGGAAAAAAAGAAAAAGAAATTCCCATCAGTTGGAAAGAAACTGGCAACCTTTACTTAATGTCACTGTGTCAACAAATGAACAAGATTTCAATTAATCTTATAAAAAATGAATGTTAAAAGAAACATTGCTGTTTACTGCTTTGCCGGGATCTCCACTATCTCCTTTAGGTCCTGATGCACCATCGACTCCCTGAACAAATCAATGTAATGTAAGAATAGAGACTAAAAAAAATCAACAACAACAACAAAAAAAAACAGAATACGACAGTAAATAGAAACATTAGCTCTGACCTTGACACCAAGCTCACCAGGGGGCCCTGCATCTCCAGGGAATCCAATAGGACCCTACAGGCAAAAGCAGTAGTTAAAAAAGCATCATATGTGGCACTAAAGGACTAGCCGGCCTAATAGCAAGAAAGCAATAAAATGTCACTGATCTGCAGAGACTAACAAGGTTGCCTTTGGGTCCGTCTTCTCCTGGTGTTCCTCTGGGCCCAGGGGGGCCAGCTGCACCGGGAGGACCAGAATCCCCCTTTTCTCCGACATCGCCTTTGGGACCCTGAGACACCAGCAAATGTAATGACAATCCTTGAAAGGTTAAGGAGCCTAAGGAAAGATAAAATGAACTTAAAAAGACCAGAAGATGGCATAAAGGTAATGTGACTCACAGCAATGCCAGGCTCTCCAGCTGGTCCAGGGTCTCCAGCTTCTCCATCATCACCCTGATGGTGAGGGAAAAATTGATAACACTCTATACACACAAGTTCACGTTTACACAAACCACTACTATTCTACTGTATGTGCATATGCACACACGTGTCTTTACTAATGGGAAACGCTGACCTTCTCTCCAACAAGTCCAGGCTGTCCGACTCCACCAGGCATTCCAGGTGGGCCCTGTGGCAGGAGGAGAGAGAACAGCTTGAACTGCAGCATCATAAAACAAGAGTGAGTTTCAAATATTCATCTGATTTTTGAAAATCAATTTTTGCAGCATTCTGCAGTATTTTGTGTTTGTTTGTCAGCAGTTTTCCCACAGAAGGCAGAAACTGGAACAGAGTTTTCACAACACAAGAAAATACTGTCAGATTTGCTGTGTGGATATTGTCTAAATCACAGAGGGTGGATATTCTATTTCCTCTCTTTCTATCACTTGGTTTGTTTGTTTGTGCAAGTATGTTATTATGCACACACATATGTCAGTGTACTTTGCCCTGTGTCTAGAGACAAACCCAGAAAAAAACATGTTTTTGGTAGAGTGCACAAGCCTGGGAGTTGAATACAGCCACGCACTACTACTGAACTCCTGCTGTCAACTGCTTTCCTCACATGCTGTCTCACCCCCATTTCACTCTTTCCCACTATTCCATGTACCGGTCCATTTATGGATCCAACCACCTCTGCACCGCTGTATTTCCAAGCTTCCTGTGATGAAGCAAAAGTGTGGCTCATATGCTTTCTGCAACTTGCTGCTAAATAATTGACTGGCATGAGAGGCTGTAGAGGGACGGCCATTACTAGAGGTAAATATAACTGCCTCTCAAGGATAATAGTCTAATACTTCTTAATGATTCATAGAGCAGTAAATATAACTCTCTCCCAGGGATTATATCCTAATTCTATTTAATAATTCAAGTTTCAAAGGCAGCGTGGAAGGAAGTGCTGAAAAGAGACTGTATAGATGAAGGGCTGGAAAATACAAAGCATTGTGCTTTGTATTTCACCGCACGAGCTATTACATTGGTATTTTTGATAGTACTGTGTATCTGTTATTTTAATGCTTGCACAAGGTGTGTGTTACTTCAGTATTTACAGACTTTCTACTTTTAAAATGTATTAAATGACAAAAATGCTAATGAAATCTTAATGACTAATTTTCCTAAAGACCAGATCAAGAACAAAGAATAAATATTTTCAAAGCTCTGAAAATGATCTGAAAAGTTACAGGATCATGGCAGAGTAATTATGAAAAGTTATGCACATCTATTCATCACGAGAGGCAAATTAGAATATCTGGTAATACTGATTATGCTGATTAGCATTACTAAATCAAGCAAACTGTGCTGGTGCATTTATTGTTTTAACTAATTTAACACTTGTTTCTTCACTTTGTGCATTTTCCAGTCCATGTTTTGCATGCATATGAACAGCTTTATAAACATTAAGACTAAGTCCTGAACAAAAATCTATCAGAGAATTTTGTAGCCAAAAAAGATTTCAACTTTCAGGAGAAAATGCCTCTGACATTAAAATCAGTTTAGATGAAATAAAAATGAATTTAGATCATGCTCCACAATGAGTGCTTTGAGATTTTTCAAGACTATGGGCAAGTGATGGAACTTTTTGTACATGTATAGTTGTCTCTTTCTTTATGTTTATTGAAACTACCTTTGTAATAAATGTAGTATAATAGTGCAGTATTTATATCTAGGTATGTAATTAAAAAAGATATTTTAAAAAATGAAAAAACTACCTCTCCCCCAATTGGCCCTTGAGGACCGCGTGGACCCAGCTGTCCTGGAGGCCCCTGTGAAGACAGAAATGACATGTTTAACTAAAAATTATAACGATAATAATAACAACAGAAATGCAGCTGAATGTAACTGAATGTAAGTAGTGCATTAGCTAGTGCTTTTAAATTAAAGTCCATGTTGAATTGTTTATGAAATGGAACTAAGTATCTATGATTGCTATCGTAGTGACACGGTGAAGACATCCACACAGGTCAGACAGTTATCCTCAGTATGACACAGGCTCCGATTCGTTCTCAAATTCCCCAAACATCCTCTCTCATAGTCTCTCTTATTAATAAGAAACATCTATCCTGTGATGTGCAAGACCATATTCTTCAAACCAGGGACAGCATGTGATTTGACTCTTCTGTGTTGCTCAAGAGAGCGCCAAGCAATTAATCCTAAATGTGCTCGGCTTCAGTTTCAGTTGAGTAGATGCTGAGCCGCGCTCTGAATCACTCTGAAGTCTTGGAGGGAACCTTGTGTTGCAAAGACACTGAAACAGAAAGACAGACAATCTGCCCAGAGAGAGACTATGTGGGACTAGAGGAAACACATATCCTTCTGGTGGAGAAATACTTCGGCATTAGGGGGAAGAATTCTGTGATCCGCGGCACTCACACATGAATGAAACTTCCCCACTGAGTCCTCAGCATCTCTCTTCTCTCCCTCTCTCTTGTTTTGGTTCCATTTTAATGCATTCCCTCCCTAATCTGGCTGTGGAGAAGAGGGGCTATAGAGAATCTTGTTGAGCGTGTGTTCATGGCTGACAGCGTTGTGAGATGACTGTCACAAAGGAGGATGCTCATTAGACGGCCAAGGCTGAGGCTAATCTGATTAGCAGCTGTCACACCGTCTTCCTGCTCACAATAAGAGCCCCGCCTCTTCCTTCCACTCCATTGCTCCACTGCCTCCTTTCTGTCACTGCTTCTTTTTCTGTTTTTATTTATCTTATTTCTTTCTTTCACATACAGAATGACCTATTCATTTCCTGGGATAATCTTTCTTACACATGAAGCCAAGGTCTATTGGGTACTACTACTTTTCAATCTTGGCCTTAAATCACAGATTAAAAATGATGTAGCGATATTACAGGTTAATGCATTTAAATAGCTTTCTTTCAACTAATAATAATTATTTATAAAATATAACCAAATGCCCAAATTTACATGCCAGATTTTAATGACTGACCTGTCAGCATAACATTGACTGCTATGGAGCTAATGAGGGACTATAAGAAGTCTTAAGGATTGCTCATTTGTTAAGCGTGTCATTATGTCACTGCTGTGATATGTCTCTACTAAAATCTTTTGCTCGCTATGATATTGTGCATGCTGGCTCTCTGACACGGCTTACTGGGATCATTACCTGGAGCGGAACCGTAGTTAACATTATTAGTTTCACTTGTGCTTTTGCTGTTATGACAAGTCACACTGCCTGCGTATCAAAATGTCTGTTATTGGGAAAACACAAATATAGCTAGGTTTTCATAAATTCCTCCAAGGTGGAATTTGTCAGCTATTACGGTTTTCAAGCATGTTTTAAGGGGAACACTACTGGAGGCATTTTCTTAAGCACTTGTCCACATGAGGTCCCAGAGCAGCTGGAGCTCAGCTATCACTGGCCAGGAGGTGTTGGGCATCCTAGGAAGGTTGCCAGTCCATTGCAGGGACACATACAGTGATTCCCACTCACATCCATAAATAAAACCAATTTAGAATCACCACTTAATCTAATGTGCATTTCTTTCGACAGTGAAAGGAGACCAGTGTATCCACAGAAAACCTACACAAGCTTTGACAGAACACCCTTATTTCAGGATGTAGTTGACTCCTCTTTAATTTGTGTGCATTTGGCTCACAATAAACTGGAAAAGCCAAGACTGGATTTTCTTTGGATATCAGTCTTACCTCTTGTAAAAACATCAGCACTAATCACTGACCTCAGAAAAACCAGCCCCACGCAACAACACATCCCCCAATTTCAGGGTGGTAAATGTTAATGATTATCGGCAGAGGAAAGGGTGACTCACAAGTTTAAACCGCAGCAGCAGATTCAGCACAGCTGGTGCTAATGAACTAAATAGGTAGTACTAATTAAAGCTCAGGTGGGGCGTCTGTGTACCAACTATTGACTGCAGATACCTTAAAACTGTGCAATACAAACACCAGAATCTTAAAAATAAAACAATTTTGCCTCCTTTGTTGTCTCATTAGAAGTCTTTTTTTTTTCCATAATAAGCAATTTAAAGAAAAAATGTATATCCTAAAATAACATTTAGCTATTACATCTTTTCATTGGAGCCATCTCTCTAAAATAAAGACATATTCTATTATACACTTACTGAATTTCATCACTTATTCTTTCTTTAATTCTTTTTATGTTTATTGTCCTGGAGAAAACTATCATACTCATAGATATTCTATTATTTTTGTGCAGCTGTGTATATCTATCCAGAAACAGAAATTGTAACAAAACATAATGAACTAAATAGTGGTGCATTTTTTAATGAATTATTCTAATCTTGCCAGCTTTGTCTTTCCATCTCCTTTTAGTCCCACAGAAAGGGGATGGTATTTGTTGTTCCGCGGGAAAATGCAAAAGTAATAAGTCAAAAGGAATGCTGGGACCAAGAAAAAGCAGTTTCATTTGTATGAGCTGGGCAATAACTTCTATAATCTCACACATAATAATGCTAATAAGACCATTTTCCTCCACTTATCCAACTCGGGGCTAGAGTGGGGGCTGAAGCCTATCCCAGCTGTCATAGGACGAGATGAGGGTTACACGCTGGACATGCTAGACAGCCTGAAATTTGCACTCACACCTACAGCCAATTTAAAATCATCAAATAATATAACTCAGATAATTGCATGTCTTTGCACTGGGATTCAAACCTTCTTGCTGTGAGGTGACAGTGATAACCACTGCACCACTGTAATGCCCAATTTCCTCATCATGGATGAGGAAAAATGTATATCATGTGAATGTGTAAAGTGTAAATTTACACACTATTTGCAAAGGCTACGGATCCTATGGTCTAATATCTTTCTTGTAAATAATTGTTTCCCATTACTAAATACATACATACAGATACAGTTTTCAAAGAGATTAAACTGTTCTTGATAAAGTGAAAAAATTAAAGAAACATATTTAAAGGTTTTTAGATGAAGTGAGAAATAGTGTTTAATACTGAAAAAGATTATGGGTAGTCAAAAAGATAATGATGTAAGATCTCAGAGAAGTGATGAGTCAGAAGCAACCTGAAAGCAGCAGTGGACCTAATGGACATGAGATGAATGATGTATGTGCTGAGATTGCTGTGCAGTATTCACCATTGAGCCAACATGCCCACTCTCTCCTTTCTCCCCTGGTGGTCCTGGCATTCCCTACAAAGAAGTATAGTGATAGGCATGAGAAGGGAAAGGAAATACTCTATTATAATTATGGAGACATAGTCACTCTTGAAATTCAGTGCTTTTTTTTTTTTTACCTGTAGTCCAGAAGGACCAGATCCTCCCTTAAAGCCTCTAGGTCCTTCATCTCCTTTTGCCCCATTCATGCCCTGCTGCCCACGAGGACCTGGTTCACCATCTGCACCCTAAAACAAACACAGACGCAGACAAGTCCGCATTGCACAATTGCACAGTTCAAGCCAACCTTTATGGGTTTTTTTATTGTTTTTAAATTGTGGCACATACCGGCAGTCCTGGCTGACCCACAGGTCCTTGAATTCCAACAGGTCCTGGGGGTCCCTATAAAGGAGCGGACTGAAAGTTCAATACATATTTACTGATGGAAGAACACGATTAAAGGCTCAGGCTTTCTAAATTATGACAAATCATTCATAACCCTTTATCCCCCACCTCCTGGTGATTCACAGTCATGCTTATACTTAAAAACGCATACTCACAGCTTCCCCTTTGTCTCCTTTGCTACCCTTCTGGCCTGGTACTCCTGTTTCTCCCTATCAAGGTAAGTGCAAACACATGAAAAACTAAGTCCAAAAATCAGCAAGAACAAAGGTTGCAAATGTTAACTGTTCACTACACCTTGTCTCCATCCTCCCCTGGAGGCCCAGGAGGTCCTGCAGCCCCTGGCAGCCCTCTTGGTCCCAGTTCTCCATCACGCCCAGCTGGCCCTGGAGGTCCTTTCTCTCCCTAGCAAACAGATAGCAAAACAGCATATATCTATATTATATATTATAACTGTTATTCTCATTAAGCAACACAACACATTGATTAATGTGTCACACCAGGAAAAAAAACCCACTTTCAGGAAAGCAGACATGATCACACTTATATATCCTCTCACTGTCTTCTTTACCTTTCTCCTGCTCTCTGGCTCATAATATCACATTCCAAAGTGAGAGCACACGTTGCTTATTACCCAGTGGTGGGAGGTGATTGTACCATACGTGTTAGTGGACATTGTTGCGTAAGAAACAAAATTAGCAATGTTCCAAATCTTACTGGCTCGCCTTTCTCTCCCATCGGCCCAGCAGGACCAATGCCGCCAGGGCGTCCTGGCTGGCCAATAGCGCCAGCCGGCCCAGCGGGACCCCTCTCTCCAGTGGAACCCTGGAAAAAAGAAGAGATAGCGAGGTGAGAGAACTATATCACATGATTCACTATTTGATTTAACGCAACGGTCACGATCACTGGTCACCATGGAAACAGCCTCCTGCTTCATATGTCCTAGTATTCTATAAAACATAGCGGCAGAAAATGGAGCAGGGAATAGGATGGGAAAGCAATTTCAACAAATTAGACGTACAATAGGTCCAGCGACACCTGGTAGGCCTTCTCCCCCCTTCAAACCTGCAGGACCCTGGAGACACAGAAACAAACAGCCTTCACAATCCTGGGACAACAAATCTTTTTACACCTTTAATTTGCAAAATTCTTAACTTGGGATCTAAAGGCAATCACATGAATTAGAGTACCTATAGTAAATGTAAGTACTCTAATTAAGTGCAAAAACCTGACTCATCAATTGCTGTTAGCAGTCAGCACAGTATAGATATTAGGTATATGAAAATTTTTGTTACTGTTTGGCCAGGCGTCCCTCTGCTCCCTCTGAAGCCTTTAAGCCCAACAGGGCCACTCTTCCCAGGGGCACCTAATGGACCTGGGTCTCCCTAGAAAGAGCAAATAATTGGCCTTCATATACCAACCAGACAGTCACACCAAGGAAGAACATTTATCACTTATAGGCCATCATACACTCGAAACTGTCTGGTTTCATGTGTTGTTTATTAGAAAATTAGAGGACAGGATGAGATCCAAGAGATATTCTGGCAGTGCTGAGAGAGTCTTTGGGCTTTATCTAATATAACAGTGATAAGGCAATACTGGTAGGTGATTATGAGCCAAACATCATGATGAAAAGTACTCACCTTGGCACCCTCTTTTCCGGCAGTTCCTGGTAAACCATGCTCACCTGGTGGCCCTGGTGCACCTGGATGACCTCTATCTCCTGTTGGTCCTGTCTCACCAGATTTGCCCTAAAAGCAACCATAGCATACAGCACATAGCAGATGGTAGGTAGTTATTGTAGATGTCATTTGTGAAAAACAACCAGTTTATTAAAAATTGAATTAAAAATTGTTGATTTTCTTACCTGTGGTCCAACCACACCCGGGGGGCCTGGGGGCCCATTCTTTCCTTGGAAGCCCTACAGAAAAAGAAGTGCTAGTTGTGACCCTCTGTCACAATTGAGGGGAGCTGATCCTTTTATATGATGATTGATTATCAAAAGGCATTGTGTTTTTATCAATTGTTTACAGTAGATCAAAAGTGACTCACTGGTTCTCCCCTCTGACCTGGATGGCCTGGTATTCCATCCTTTCCAGGTGGACCCTGCAAAAGAAGAATTTTCTGATATGACTATAATAAACAAATCATCAAAGGTCAATATAAATATTGGGTAAAGTAAACCAAAGGACAAACACATTGTAGCCCACTCACATTAGGCCCTTTAGGTCCTGGTTCACCGTGTCTTCCCTGTGGTCCTTGAGGACCCTAACAGATAAGGCAGGTTATCAAAACATAGCTATGATGCCAAGATTTCCCACACAAAAAAAAGGTGCTAAATGTATCATATTTATTATGAAGTAGTTAAAAACATTACCTGTTCTCCAGGGGACCCTGGAGGACCATCTTGTCCAGCAGCACCCTAACAAATTAAAAAGGCAAAAGGCAAATGAATGTATAGCTAGACTCAAACTCAACTCAAACATTTTTAGTTTTCGGACTGCCAACAAATTTTTAGCTTTCCCAAATTGCTCTTTGAGGGTGAGAGTATAAATTGAAGTATCCCCTTCTAGACAGTAGCATGCCAGATGGCCTGCCATCAAGAATTGCAAAGCAACAACCAGTTTGCACTTTGTCAAAGCATTAATCCATACTTTATGAGTTAGCCAGGTGTGTGTAAATGTGTGCATGGACATAATCTTTGTTTATGACACTACATGTACCTTTTCTCCAGGCTTTCCAGTTGGTCCCTTTCCTCCTCTTCCCCCGTGGGCTCCCTATTGGAAAACAAACAGCAGGCTTATTAGCACATTGATGAATTATCAGGAGGTGGAACACAAATATGTTGTAATATGACAACATTGTAGTGATGTAACCGTGTGAGTCACAAGTTATCACATTGATATACCATATATAATTAGACTGAGTATACTTGGGTTTCTATATTAAAATAAAATGGTGTGTAGGCAGGGCACCTAAAGCTGTACTCACAGTAGGACCTCTTTGCCCACCGGTGCCTTGCTGACCAGCTGGGCCCTGCATTGTAAAGGGTAACAAGTATTCATCAGTCAGTTACTTCAAATACATATCCCCTACATAATAAATGTAAATGCAAATCGTGTGAAAGTCAGAATGTAATGTGTATTAAAATGTTCATATAGCTCTCACCCTTCGTCCTTTCTCTCCTGGGACCCCGGCCACACCAGGGAAGCCAAGTGATCCCTGGAGACACAAGTAGAGGTTAATCAGCCTCAGCCCTCCATTTATCAGACATCACCCCTAATGTCTCATTAACTTATAATTAACTACTGTATCAAATTAAAGCAAATCTAATCCATGAGCTCAACACAGCCTTAAACACACCATTCATCAACATGTAATGAATTGATGTCACTAATGAACTATAAATAAAATAGCCTTTTTTAATATGCTATTCATCATCCTTTATTTTTAATCAGACAGGAAACAGTCCAGCCAGTGACACACATCTTTCTTCTTAAAGCTCTGATAAAGGACCAGGGGATACATTAACTGATCATAATAGCCCATCAACACTAAATCACCTTAGGACCTTGTCTTCCTGGGTATCCTGGCAAACCGGGCACTCCAAGGTTACCCTGGAGAGAGAAAAGACAAAAAAATTGAGAAGGAAGAAATAAGGCAAGTATTAAATAGAAAAACCCATAACCAGTCAAGATATTTATAATGTACTGCACATTATTATTGTGCCAAACCAGCAAGCAATGTCTGTATTACTGCATAAAGTGATGACATAAAGATTAATAGCTAATACATGCACACCGGTGCAGTGGCAATTTCGCCTCAGGACTGGGGTATAATGCGTCGTAATAAATGTAAGGCCATTAAAATCCATATGTTCAGTATTTTTGTGAAATTTTAAACTGTGATTTTATAGGAAAGGTTTGTCATTAAATAACTGAAAACTAAGCAAAACTAATACATAACTTCGCTGCTCAGTTAGATACAAGTTTTCTTCTTTGGCAGTCTATCTTGAAGAAAAATGTTTGTTTGTTGTTGTTTTTTTAATAGCTCCACCTTCTCGCCAGATATCCCTGAAGCACCAGTATCTCCTATGGGTCCAGCTTGACCCTTTGATCCCTCTGGTCCATCTTCTCCACGAGGACCTGTAACTCCATTATCACCCTGAAGTCATGAATGAGAGCAGAAAGCAAGTAAGAAAAATGTATCTTAGTCAAAAGACAATAACTAAGAGAAAACAACATAGAGGCTTGTTATTAGATGTCACTCTCACCATGTCTCCCTTGACACCCATGTCACCCTTGAACCCAGGGAAGCCATCTTCTCCCTGTCATTCATTGTGAAGTGGTAATAACTGGACTTTAAACACCATCATAACGATAAAATTTGTCAAGTGTCCTTGTAGTTGCAATCCATTGTTTGGGCATCAGCAGAAAAAGAGAAGTTCACAATCTATGTCACTCACTTTCTCTCCTTTGCTCCCCTTTAGACCTCGAACTCCATCTGCTCCCTTTGAAAAACAAAAACATCCAGTTTAAGAAAACTAAGAAACCAACATTCAAGAAAAAAACTCTGGACTTTATATATTATGCAACTCACCTGTATTATCACAAATGAATCAACTTAAAATAAAACAACTGTAAATCTCTATTGATTTTCTCTTTACATAAAATTGATCCATTTTCCAGCAGTTATTGGCATTACATTCATTTCATGGTAAAAAATCCAACAAGGGCTTCCCCTGGAGGATTTAAGAAACCCAAACCCAAGCAGAAAGCCTTTCTATGACAACTTCATATTTTATTCCACTCTTTCAAAAGCATAGTCAGTCAAAATGGACTACTTTACTACTGTATGTAACATTTGTTCTATCCATCAAATGCTTCTCATTTGTCTATTGGCAGTCCCCTTGAGAACTGAGGTGCTCTCCCTCCATGTGTCACCATGTAGCTTGTCCATCATTGTCTCACCTTTACTCCCCGAATCCCTGGGTAACCAACTGGTCCCTGAGCCCCTGGTAAACCCTACATGAAAATATAACATTATTATAGTACTCTTTTTAAAATAAGAAGTAGCCAGCAAAGAGGCAATTCTCTTATTAGATATGGATAAACAATGCACTCAGTGACTTTTTCTCTTGTCAGACAAAAAGGAAACAAGACAAGCGGATGAATCTGAGTGCATGCTGCTTACACTAATGGACTTAGGCTTTTTTATAATAAAGATGGCATTGTAGGGACACAATGATCATAATGATAAGCCTTAATGTTAATACACAGATGTAGATTTGGAAAAAAAAATATGACATTGGCATTTTGATATCTTGATCCATTACTGCAATAGACAAGCTTCAGACATGCAGATACCCACTTGGATGCCTTTTTCTCCTGGGGGGCCCTCTCTTCCTGGGTGACCCTAAGCAGGAACAAAAGTACCCGTTTGACTTATCAGTAAAATACATGATTATTATATCACCTCAACATAGGAATTTCTGTTTGAAAAGTGAAAAGCAGGAAGCTGCATCAGGGCTGAGAGTGAAGCACCATTATATCTCACCAAGTTTTGCAAAAAAGTAATACAAGAACCATTATGTATAAAAATGTGTTTGACTTCCGTCTAAAATTAATCCTTGTAAATGAGAAAAGCTTCACTGTAAAATGACTATTATTCAAAATGCCTTGCCTTGGATCCTTGGATCCATTTCAGAAAATGCCTCCTATGTCCCCCTACCGGCAAACCACAGAAAGTGTAGGTTAGCCAATTTAATCCTTGCCTACTTTTCTGCATTGTGTGTGTGTGTGTGTGTGTGTGTGTGTGTGTGTGTGTGTGTGTGTGTGTGTGTGTGTGTGTGTGTGTGTGTGTGTGTGTGTGTGTGTGTGTCTACATACAAACAGCTGTATGCATACACAGTTTGCTTAATTTGCAAGGCAAGTTTATTTATATTGCACAATTCAACAACATGGTGATTCAAAGTGCTTTACAGAGAAATTAAAAAATAAAAACATATAAAAAGGATGATTTAAAATGGAAAAAAAGGAAGTTTTAGAATTTAAACTTAAAAATGAAACAGATGCAGTGGGTAAACAACTCTCTGTTTCATAAGCTAGTATCTTTGTCTAATAAATAGGCTTATTTATTAAAATCTGTACATAAATGCTATGTTTAAACTGATTGCAGTACATCAGCTGATGGTGACTGGTGCATCAGTAGAAAACTCTGATACTGAATATAAGTTGTGCACAGACACAGGTTTGCGTGTTACTTACGGGAGGTCCGTCAATGCCTGGCAGTCCCTGCATGCCTTGTTTCCCCTGGGGACCCTGTATGGGACATAAAGAGGTATTAATACTAGAGTCAAGCTTCAGATGCATAAAACCTCAACTCATCACTGAGTGAACAAAATTTCCACTTTGCTGCTACATATTGTATTTGTGACCAAGTCTTTATTATTTCTTTTATCAGTCTGGCTTTATGATGTGCAGCACCCAAGACTGTCCCAGGTGTCTGTTATGCCTGTGTGTGTTTCTTGTGTATTGATTTCTTGTCTAGCTCCACATTGCCTGAATGGGTGCCAGAAGTGGCTTGGTCATACTCCCCTGTTCAGCCTGTCTCCTTTGAGTGTGTGATGACAGGGTTCATAAGGGCACAGCTTTAATTTTAAAATTAAGTGAGAGACATGCTCCCTACCTTCTCTCCTGGCAATCCAATGGGACCCTGAGGACCAGGCAAGCCCTACACCAAAACAAAGCATCAATCAAGTTAAGTGTTGCGTTTAGCAGACGGCTGGGAGCCTAGATTTGCATGACTCTGTGTGTTTTAATATGGTGCATTTATGTAAGAGCCGTGAATAATAATAGGATCTATCTGAAAATATGACAAACACTTCTTTACATGACTGTAATGTCATTGACAGCATTTTAAAATGACACTTTGTTGCTGTCGGGTACAAAATGTTGTTTCTACTGAAACAGTCCTTTCGTTAACTAACAAAACAGCCTCTTATATTGAATCCTTTATTGAGTCATGCAAATGTATAATTAATTTTTATATGCCCAAAAGGCCAAAGATACTTTTTAAACCTAGAGAAGAGCAAGTAAACCGTGAGATGGAGTAACAATGCAAAGAAACAAGTCTTCATGCACAGAAAATGCATTCTCGATGCCAACTGTGTAATACTGAGGCGATTAACTCTCAAAGTAACTTTTCTGATGATGAAATACCTGCACTCCAGGATTCCCCTGTTGACCTGGGGGCCCCATCTCTCCAATTGGACCCTAAGAACAAGAAACCCTGGTGATCATACAGTCTGTCCTCACATGATCTTGGTCCAATGGTTGTATGCTGACATCACATGGGGCGATCGTGGCTCAAGAGTTGGGAGTTCGCCTTGTAATCGGAAGGTTGCTGGTTCGAGCCCCGGCTTGGACAGTCTCGGTCGTTGTGTCCTTGGGCAAGACACTTCACCCGTTGCCTACTGGTGGTGGTCAGAGGGCCCGGTGGCGCCAGTGTCCGGCAGCCTCGCCTCTGTCAGTGCGCCCCAGGGTGGCTGTGGCTACATTGTAGCTTGCCATCACCAGTGTGTGAATGTGTGTGTGAATGGGTGGATGACAGGTTGTGTAAAGCGCTTTGGGGTCCTTAGGGACTAGAAAAGCGCTATACAAATACAGGCCATTTACCATCACATGACTGGTTAATATTTCCATTAGCAGTTAAACCTAAGTTGCTATGATTTTTCTAGTGTAAATAAAGCCAGTAATCATTGGTACATAATAGTAGGTTTGAGAAGATGTGACTGACCGGGTTGCCCTTTGACCCTGGTACTCCATCAGTTCCTTGAATTCCCTGACAAAAAATGCATGTCAATAAATGTTAGAAAACAGCAAATTTAATGTCAAAGTTTGATCAAAATATGGAGATAGTTCGACAGTTTTCTTGTCCATCTTGCATATCGATGATTCATGCAATAGAGAGGCCTTTATAGAGTTGAAGCAGCTGAATAGCTTTGATCCTGTAATTCAGTCGATGTTGACTTACCGGTTGCCCAGGTGGGCCAGGTGGCCCCCTTGGCCCAACAAGACCTCGAGGACCCTGGAGACAAAACACAGCAAATAGTCAGCAGCTAGCCTGCATTCATGATGAGACTGAATGAGAGTGGAATACTAAATCATGAATAAAAACTAAGGAGAGGGAGAAAAACAAGGAGAGACATAATACACTTTGGTGTGTGTGTGTGCATGCATCTGCTTTGTATGTGCTAGCCACGGAGACTGTGCTAGCCTGTTAGCATGAGTGTGTTTGTGTGCTCTGTTTTTGTCAGCCTTCCTCTTTGTAGGCTGGCCAAGCCACCTGTTCCAAAGCCACATCTGTGATCTCCTGGGAAGTGATTGATATGGAAATATAATCATTCGGGCCAGGATTTTATCTCTTCTCTCTCCTACTCTCTCTTTCCACTTTCCTCACTCCATCTCTCTTATCTCATTCACCACCAAACAAATTTCTGTCTTGTGTTTGTCTCTTACTGTGTCACTTTTTCTATCTTCCTCGCTCTCATCAACAGTTAAATCCTCTCCTCTCCTACGACTTTGTAGTTGAGCACAGTTTTCCCAACATGTCTTACTGCGCTCCGTTTCTTCCTGCACTCAGTGATCCATTTGGAGGGACAGAACCCTGCTGAGCCCTAACCTCATCTACGGGGAGAAAGACAGTGTGACTCATAACCAATTAACCAATGTTCACTGCAGATGCACAAAAACGACAGCCTCTTCAGTGGTGCTGTTAAAATCTTTCAGGGATCCTATAGTAATCTCTAGGTATAATCTCTATGACAGAACTAGAATGCTATACCTTTGTATTTGAGATGCCTTTTTTCAGTGACCTTTTCATTTATAATGCAAAGGTGAACCCTGTGACAGTGTTACTTTAATAAGGTGTGACTGTCCTAGTGTTTTTAACTAGGCGCTGTGTATTGCAAAATATTGTTCAGTGTTTCTGTACATGAGAAATACAAGCAGCACAGTTTATACTTGTGTAAGTTCTGCTGTATGCTTTGGGCAGAAACTTCAGTCAGCTGCTAAATAAAGTAATCACCGGCAATCCCCTCTGGGTTTGCTGGAGAAATCGGTTTCTGTTTTACTAGTTTTTTATTTTATTTCTGTATTAAAGAGCGTTTAAAGCACAGACTAATGCATAGATTAATGCATCCTTTGAATCAAGAATTTATCCCGTCGAGGAACGCTACAAAATAAATATTTTCATTAGAGACATGCTGTGATGTGTAACTACATATATAAACAATATCACATTTAATTTTTCTGTATGTGGATACTCACAGGTTCGCCTGGTTGCCCTCGTGGCCCAACAGGTCCATTAGATCCCTAAAATAAAAGGAAGGACACACATTCGACACAGATTTTGTGTGCCTTTCTTACTCAACCTTAGGCAGGGATACATTTATATCCCCAGAGACATAATCTGTGGAAATAGCTCATTAAAGAAATTCACTGCCTGACAGATAAGGCTCAACTATCTTTGAGCAAAGACTAATAGACCGCCCTCTCAAACCTTACCCGCCAGCTTGCATAAATTGATACTATCCTGACAGAGCTTCTATCTTTCATATTTTCAATTCTATTGCAGGGTTGTATTAGCTAGCTTTTTAATGTATTTTGCAAATGTAGTTACCAAATGAACTCAGGCTAGCCAAGCGGAAATAAAAAAAGCAGGAAGTTATAATATAGACCTTTCATTTACTGTGAAGTCTGCTTCGACATGTCGTGGTTAACTGAATAAATGGTTTTATTTAATGCTCTGTGAAGACCTTCCCTTTAACTTTCCATAACAGAAAAATTAGAAAAACTATTTTCAGCGTGAAATTAAATTTTGAGAGGCATTGCACACTTACCCTCTCTCCTGGTTCCCCGACAGGCCCCTGAGGACCAGGCTTTCCTCTGTCCCCCTACAAGAAAAAAACATTAGCGACAAGCCTCAAGATGTTTAGGTATGTTCTGTTTATAGCGAATGCTTTTTTTTAGTGCACCCTGTCATCACAGAAGTCACAACAACCATTACGGTCACATAATGGAAATAAACATCTGCTATACGATGTGTAAGGTATTCATGCATGCTATGTTATCATGTTGGTGTCTGAATGACTAAGTGCTTGAAGTACAGTGACTGTATCAAGTAGCCAAACGTAACTCACTCTGTGCCCCTTGTTTCCTGGGAGACCTGGGAGGCCGTCAAAACCCCTGTCGCCCTGCAAAGTAATAGAGAACCAAGTGCATTAAACCCTGAAACACACACATATGGTAATGTGTAAACATTAGCAGAATTGTAGTGAAAGTCTCCCCTGGCAGAGCCTCCCATCTGCTCAGACTGTGCATCGGGAAGAGAAAGTGTGAAGATTAGCTGTAGGTCTGCTAAAATGCTGCTTTGACTGATAAAGACTCTGCTGTTCTGTCAGACACATCAGGGAAGACTGAGTTTTTTACTAAGCGCTTCCTGCAGCTCTTATATATTGAGTTGCCTTGTTGTCAGTAACATATAATAAGCTGGGGGACACTCGACACCTAAAGGCTTACTCTTGCAAGTGGAGATAGTTTGTTATTGTTTAAGACCTCGCCACCTAAACATGTGTGTTACTGTGTTCATGGAAACAGGACAATGAATTCAAGTAAAGTTAACAGGAACAACAATAATATCGTCCTACAAATTACAATGCAGCATTCACACAAACACACAATCTAAATGAGATTGTAGAAGAGCCAAATGTGTGTGTACTGGGTGTAGCTCATTTGAAGGGCAGTTCAGTATAATTACAAAAAAACTCACCTTTGTGCCAGTTTCACCTGGAGCGCCACGACCACCGTCCGCTCCAGCACGGCCCTATGAGATACAACATCCAGATCTGATTCACCGTAGGCCACTCTACGCTACAATATACTTTTTACACAAGCTGTAGACATAAATGTTTTCAGCACTTAAATGTCCAATATTTAAGATATCTCACCCTCTTGCCTGGCCTCCCATTAATTCCAGGGGAGCCTGGCAACCCGCGTGGTCCCTTCATGACAAATGAAGAGAGCAAGACAAATAGGAAAAGGTGTTAAAAGGAAGGCAAGAGGACAAATGGAAATCAATACCATGACAAAAAAGATAAAGAGGCTATAATCCAAGGTAGGCGTGAGGTAAAAATTATGTCTAGTCTTACAGCAGAGCCACTTTCTCCACGTTCTCCTTTGAGCCCAGAGGAACCAGGATCACCCTGGGAAATAAAAGGTCATGCATGACATGACAAAGAGGGGAAACTCAACTTTTTCAAATGTATATACATGTATACAAACATACTCCTCAAATATAGACCCAAACCAAAAAATTAAGAATGAACTGAAAATAAATCATCTAAAAATTGTTTCATTTTTCCATCTCTTGGGTTTTTTTTGGTTGTTTTTTGGGGGGTTTTTTTTGGAAATACAGACAAATTTCTCAATTTAAATATACCGAGCAAGCGTAATGATGAGGTTAGGGTGGGAAAGAGTGACATGAGATTGAGCTTGGTCAGATAGAGTTTAAAGCTGGGGGTAGAGGACGTAGGAGCCCTTGAGATATGATGTAAATTTGATAAAGGTCAGAGAGAGAGATTCATACCAATGGGCCCGGTCGCCCTGTAAGACCAAGCGGGCCTGGAGGCCCCCTGAGTGACATCTGAAAGAAAAACAACATTATGCTTTATGTAAGCTAAAGAATGTACCTACTGACTTGCTACATGCTAAAAAATATTCTGATGGAGAACTAAATCTCAGTATGCAGTAATGTTGTATTGTGAATTTGCTTCTTTGAACTATACCTTGGCCTGTTGCAATATAGCTTGTGCTTGGGCCTGCTGGGGGGACACCACTGGCCCCTTCTGGGAATCACCTCCAAACTGAAACTGGAGGCAATGACAAGCAGAAGTCACTACTCACTGCAGATTTCCCAAGCATAAAGCTAGTTCAGTCACACAGCCCCCCCTTGTGGTCTTACTACTACACCACATGTGGAAAAAGTGTACTCTTTGTGCGTTTGTGTGGGCATGTTTCAGTGTGTTTAAGGTCTTACTGGTAGCATTAACAGTGTTCCTGGAGGGCCTGGAATCCCATCAGCCCCGGAAAGACCAGGCCGTCCTGGGGGACCCTGAAAAGTGAAGACAGGAAAGGGAAGAAAAATAGCTTGGCAGTGAGTGAGTGAGTAAGATTGAGAGAGTAGAGATTGAGAGAATTTTAAGAGGATGGGTTTTGTTTTTAAGATTAGGGGTTAAAATGTCACAAGATCCAGTTGTGACTTAGCTTGTGAAATCAATGCAAGTCAAGAAGATGTCCTGTGAAATCATGAAAGTTCTATGGTGTGTGCAGCATATCACTGGGAGAAAGTAAGAGAAACACTTGGAAGCTAGACGAAGAGGAAAACAATCCAATCTTTGAAAAAATAAATGTTGCTTTGTTTCTACAGCTTGTCTCACAAACGCACACATGCACATCCACACACAAGACTTTATATTCTGTATACACATTGTGTGAGTTGTTTTATATTTTCTGACTACTGAATGAATATTTTAATAAATCAATGATATTTTTCCAAAAGTTGCCTTTAGTCTTGAATTTTTAAACCATTTCCAACAGTAACACATAATTAGAAATATTTACAATTGTGTGATCTCAAGGGTAAATAACTTTCCTTATAACAACACGTTGAGAATAGCCAATAAAATAAGTGTTAATGATTTGCTGAAGTATATGTCGACAAAGTGGACTTGAGTAAGTGTTATATAGTGCGTTAAAGATATTGTCCGTGAAAGTCTATGTCAAAGCATGGAAAAACGCTGGAGCATAAACATCAGTAGAGTATCACCATAATGCTTTTCACATCTTCATTTGTAATACTTAGAATAAAAGTTAAGCTATCCAAAAGCATTATATGTGATAAGTAAAGATCTGTGAAGAAGAAGGGTTGTTGCATTTACATTAGGCTATTAAAATAATCCAGTAAATATTCTATCTCTATAAAAGTGTCAAATTGTCCTGTGATAGGAATAAATGTAATACTAAATAACTGTTCAGATGCAGTTCCTCAAAAGATCAAGCCAAGGTGAACACTAAGGTGGAGGAATGTTGTTAGTGCTGCTTGTCAGTTTGCCTTTGTTTCATTAAGATTCAGGTGCGACTCTATCTCTAAAACTGCAAGATAATTTTCCTTTGTGGTTGCAGTAGCATTTATTCATCCACTCAATTTGTTTTTTTTCTGCTACTAGGAAATGACAGAGCATCTGCTGGTGTCTCTGTATGTAATTTGGCATATTTTCTATGATGAATCATAGACAACAACATTTGTGAGCCAAAATGAATCCCTGAACTCCTGCAGGTTCATTTCAGCAAGCCAGGACATCTTGATACTGCGGATGTGTTTCACATTAAGGTCACAGTTAAATTCAGAGTTGAGTCTCACAGGTGATGGAAAAGACTGAGGTCAAACTAATTCACTCTACATTTAATGAGTGAACCCAAGTCCTAAACCTCACTCACCAAGTCACCGGGATCTCCCCTGGGTCCTGGAGGTCCTACTGGACCAGCTGGTCCAGGAGACCCCTGTGGAAGATACATTTAGTCCATATTTGCTTACATAAACGCAATAATCGTTTAATCGATAATCGGCTATACATATCAATTCTACATACTAACTACTGTTCAAAAACTTAAGGTGCAAGTGTTAGGCATAACAATGTCTAACACTGAAAATCTCAGCATTTTGCACCTCATCTGAAAAGTTCAGGTGGAATTTGTTTACCTCTGGCCCTGGTAGCCCTGGGGGTCCTTTCACTATTGTACCCTAGAAAAACATGGAGAGTATCAAGTTATTTTCCATACTCATAGCCAAACTACTAGCCTATTCATTAAAAGTCTGTAACAGTTCACCGGTTCATGAATAGCTGGCTCTCCCTTCTGGCCTTTCTCTGCTCTGAGGTTACCCTGAGGAGGGGTAAAAGATGAAAAGATGCGGACTGTCAGAAATCACTTAACACAGGCATGACCACTCACTTGATGTATGAGGTCACTGTGAGATTTACCTCTCCATCCCATGTCTGAGCCCTTTCCTGCTTTGCAAAGTCAAAGCCATCCTCGTACATTTCATACTCCTCATACTCTAACTCTGTATCATTCTTGAAATCCTCATATTCAAGAATCTGTTAAGGAATAACAAACTATTAGCGACTGGTGTAGTGAAAGCCAAATAACCTCACAGTGTTTCTATGCTGTGCAGAAGACATTTCTTGCGTTTGCGTTTAACCTACCTCATATTCAGTAACATTTGGGCCGACTATTACTGTAGAAACTGAGAGATTATGATAAAGGTCTTCTAAAAGGTCATCTTCATACTCTTCCACCACTGGTTCCCTTACAGGTGTGTCCTCCTGCAGGCGAGCACACAGACTTAAGTGAGTCAGAGCAGAGATTAACCAGGCGGCACTGGGCATGTCTCTGTGCCATGCACTGCCTAATAAAAACACTGCATTGTACCACATGGATGTTAGCAAGACAGGTGGATTACATGGGAGTACACTAGTTAACCAAGATAAAAGCTTACAGGTGTGCAGTTAATTACAGTGTTTACAGTGTTATTAATTGACAGACTACATCAGAGTCATGTGACAGCATGAGAGAGGCTGCTGCAGCAGCAGAAGCAGTGTGAGTGTGACAAATTAGTTTATGTGCAAATTATAAACAGACAAATACATAGTGGTGGTAAGTGATTGCGGAGGTGAGAGGAGGAAGAGGTGCTCTCTAAATATTAGGGGAGTGATTGGTTAGAGCTGCAAATAGTGGGAGGGATTGGAACGGACAGCATCTACAGGCAAATTTGTCTACCTCCTCGGTAACCTTTGACACAGGCAATGTCCTAGGTATGAAAGTAGAGGCTTCAGTTGTGAAGTCAGGTTCATGTGTTGGTATCTCCGTGAAGGTCTTGTAGAAAACATCAGTTGGAATGGTAGTTTCTAGGGTACTCTTAATTTCTGGCAACTTAGTTGCCTGAAAAGTTTCCTGGGTTTGATATGGAGGCAGTGTTGTGGAAACTCTAAGGAAGCCTTCCTCCAGAGCTTCCTCTTCGTGTTTTTTCTTTCTGGATCCCCTCTCTCCCTTGTCCTTCCTTCTACGTTTGCCTTTAGAGTCTTTATCCCTCTTCTTTTTGTCCTTTTTTCCTTTCTTCTCCTTTTTGGGGACCTCCTTTGGTTCAGCTGGCTGGTCACTTTGCATCAAGGCAACAGACCCATATTGGGAGGTCTTTTATGAAAAAGTAGAATGCAAGATGAGGACATAGATGGAGGATGGAGAAAAAAACAAACACTGCTGTAAATGAAAATCATAGAAATAGCCTGCTTCAGGAAAGCCAAGAAATGTAATCAGGTCCCATGACACCCTTACAGATGCCCACTGTAAGTTCCAATGAGCTGATAAAAGCCTGACACAAAATATGAAATGAGAAGGAATACACAAATATAGATTCTAACAAAACACATTTACTTGATATTTACTTGTGTGCTTAGAGGTCACAGTGCCTTTAATGCTACAAATTTGTTAATTATATGCAAAAAGTGTTCTCTACTAAGTGAACAAATGTGAAGGACTGCACCCTCCACAGCAGCCGTAGTCTCTCATGTTGCCCCTTGGGAAAATTAAGTGCCCACCCCTGCTCCAGACTGACGTCCGTTACATGTCAGTGTTAGGAATGGCCCCTGCCTGAAAATGATGTTGTAGGTAAAGTCTGTAAAAGACATCAGCGACATGAATTAGAGCCACTTTTAAACAAGCTCAGCGTGTAAGGGAGAATGATGGGAAGTAGGTCAGTGAAGTGACAGATGCTGACATATTCTGGACTCAAGAGTTCATTGCTCAGCTGTAGCTCTTTAAAAGCCAGCTGGATGACTATCGAAATGGACACACAGTCCCATTAATGAACCGTTCTTACATGATCATCAGTGGCTTGGCTCAACAAGTTGTGCACTCATAATTTTTTCACCTATGTTCATGTGGCATATGCACAAAAAATAGACAAACACAGAAAACATTGCGTGTGGTTCATGAAACCGACACACACAGCTGCTTCCTTCCTTTCATCTTATCTCTATCTTTCATACAGAACCAAAGACATATACAGTAATTTATGTCTATGACAGATACATCCCTTAAGGAAAGGAAGAGCTATTATATCATATTTGAGTTATGGGCTTCTGGCACTGTCTATTTTGCCAAAAGAGCATCTGACCATAGAACTGCTCCACTGCTGGCTGTATTTAAAAGAAGATACACTTACTTGCCCTATTCTGTGGTAATCGTCCAAGTCTCTTTTTAAAAGCCCTCAGAACCTTTGAAACATGTAGCTGTGTGCTTTTGCTTCTTTAACTGATTGGCTGTGAATTAAGTGTTTGGCAGCCAGAGAGACCTGCCATTAGGGCAAGAAGGAGAATTTCACGATACTGCTTAAGCGTTAATACACAATGTTGGGCTAGTATGAAAAAAAGACAATGACACAATATGTACAGCATTTTAAAATTTCCAGGCCTTCATGTTCAGACAAAAATATAAGCCAGGATTCTACGGTTATTTAAGGTCACCAAAAGCTTGGCTTCACTGTAATGTTTGAAGTGTCAAACATTTTTCCAGTAGGCATCACCTCCTCTCAATGGCAGTACTGACCTCCTGCAGGTTCAGAGCTTGGCTGTGATAGGGCAAAGCTGAGTCACAGTCTGGTATGTAGTTTACACAGTAGTTGGCAGCAGCCTCACTGTCCTCCACAATCAGCAGTTGTTGAATATCTCCCTGAAATAAAAAAAAAAAAAAGTCAAAAATAAAGAAATCATGCAGCTGCTACTGCATGCTGAAAAGACATTTGGGATGGAACAGAAAATAGAAATTAAACACTCCAACTTGACAGATGCTATGAGAACATCTGGCTACATAGCTAAATGTAAAGCAGAGGGTTGTAAAGGAGTGCCACAAACTGTCAGCAACAGTAAAATTGTTACTGACTATTGGACCTCTTTTTGGCCATAACCCCATGAGGGGCCCAAGTGTGTGCACGAAACAGTCAAGCAGCTCTCTACCATCCTGCCCTGTGGGCAATGCCAGAGTGTATATATAGACACACAGAGAGACAGCATGGCTGTACCCTGCAGCACTGAACCCAGAGCCTTTTTTGGCTTTAGCGGCCTTAAACGCAAGACAACTGTAAACTTCTATCAACATCATATTTCACATCAGTCCTTCTTGTACTAAAATTTACAAGGTTAATTAGTTTATAATGCCAATGAATACTCATGATACAGATATTATCAAGAAAAATATCAAAAATAATGTTTAAATAAAATTATATAAAAGTATATTTAAGAAAATGTTATATTTTAACTATTTTTTTGGCTGAGATCACAACATTTTAAAGGATGAATAAATACAAAAATAACAAACACAAGCTTCATAGTAAAAGAATAGGAGCTGCGGGGCTAATTTCTGTGAGACATGGATCAGAGAGTAATTGACAAAAAAACACAGTGCTGCCAGCCCCACAGGACAGTGGCTGATGAGGTTTTGATTGAATTAGTGATACAAATCTATGTAACTGACACGCTATAGCAAACATACTGCCTGGTGAAATGTGTCCAGGGACAGTTGGGCAACCATTTATAATAAATTAAGTTAGATTAAGCATTTGATTTTGTGGTAATTGTAGCCCCATTGTAATCTCTTTAATTAAGATTTAGCTGCCAGAGGTGAAATAAATCTAAACACATCACTTCTCCTTTACCCACCGCCTCATATTTCTTCCAGCACAACTCAAATCAGCAGCGCATGTCTATGCAAAGCCTTGATCATCGTGAACAAAACTGTAATCCTAGGAACTGTTCAAACAGTCATTTATGCTTTAATGTATTAAACATGAAAGGATTTGTTATCCATTTATCCCTTTTTTCTTCCTGTTTTGGCCAAAAGCCCATGTCAAGCAAAGAAAATTATTGCACTCTAAGGTGTGATAGAGAGAGAGAGGGAGAGAGAGTGAGAGCTGCAGGGAGATGGAGAGAGAGCGGGAGAAGGCAAAAAGGAGCTAATCCAATCTAATCCAATCTCAATTCAAGATCAAAGGAAATGCTTCCACAGACAAGTTTTCCTGTTTTTCTTGCCTAGCAGGAGCCCTCTCTTCTTGAAAAACACAGCAAGTGAGTGTTGCACCAAATTGTGTGTACGCTGCCATTATTCATTTAGATTGGGGCAAGGACATCTAAAGAGGCTATGTGAGGGCGTGTTGAAAAAGGAGTACACCTCAGCTGAACCTGCAAATTTCCAGTGACGCCCAATCTTCTTTCATGTTGTCACACATGTCACTGTGGGCACAGGCTCATTAATGTTTAAAAGTCCACTCCACTTCCCCCTGCTGTCTCATATAGGGTGTGTTGTGCCAGATAGCCAATAATCTTCACCAAATCATAAGTAACTAGGCCTTCTCTGTGGAGTTGTCCAGCCTTCGCCTAATCAGATTTCTTGTGTGAGTCATAATCTTGTGTGAGTGAAGGAGCTAGAATATAATAAGCGATCTCACTGCAATAAAACTGCATTTTGACACTAACAGATGCTCACGTCTAACCAAAAACATCTGACTATCATCAGCTATGAGTCATTAGCGAGACAAAATTAACTTTGACTTAAAGAGACTTTGATTAATACTTCTCTAGTTTTTTAATGGTAAATCTATGTATGCATTTCAATAAAGCTAAACTTTAAAGATATGCTTGACAAACTTTGTTTCAACATGCCTTACAAGCAGAGCCAAAAATATTTCTTATTTCCTGTACTAAGCGAGACAGAAAGAATTTCCTAACAAATAAATAGTGGGCTGGATTTTATCTGCGCAGTCAGCATGTTGGAGACATACAAACAGGGCACATAGCAGCCAAAAAGGAGTCCAGTCAGACCTAAAATTTGCTTTCCTATAAAGAGCAGGGTATGAATGCAAAACTTCTGCAGTCATTTGTAAGCAATCTGGAAGCAATAGAGACATTAGTGGCTGACCAAAGTCCCCATGCTCCCACGCTGAGCTCCCACGGTGGGAAAACTGGGCTGGAACATTGACCTCCTCCCCAGAACCAGGGTCTGGGAACAGAGGGCCAAAGGTCAGCCTACTTAATTTTTTTTCCCCTGTGGCACCAGCCTCACCCAAGGTGTACAACTTTGATAATCAGATAACATATGTGAGAAATGTGTCTTTTATCGACACTTGTATCAACAAAAATATAAAGTTGAACAAACTATTTTGGGTTACTTAACGCTCTACAGCAAACAAGATTTAAAGACTCTGATAGACTAAGCTGATTGCACACTTCCTTACACGTGACCACAAAAATTGCATGTATTAAAGTAAAGGATGGATCTGATTAAGGATGGTCTGAAGAGTATTAGTCATCACCACACATTTGGTATCATCATCATAACTTTTCACAAACGAAGACGAATAAGAGCATGGGAGTGTTTTTGGAGCAAAGCCAGAGATTAAACAGTCTCCATTGCTTCTGAACAGGGAAATTTATAGAGCCCACAAGGAGACACATTTCTTAACTGAAGTGGGGATATAAAATAATTTAACAACTGGAATGCCTGAGAGGAAAGGGTATGAAGGGAAGAGTGACTTACAACATGAGATGGTCAACTAGATTATTGCACAGGAAAGATTAAAAAATGTATGGACAGGGTTAAGGAATTAGTTATTGATTATATATGAGGTAATCTGTTTCTATTGGTCAAAAAAAAAAAAAAGACAGAGTGAAGTTATAATAACCCTTCCTCTGGATGTTCATAATTTCAGATGCAGTCTTCCTTTTTGCAGACTGTGTCGCTGATGGAGAAGGAAAACTATTTTATTAACCCAACTATATAACTTATACCTCTACTAAAATTAACATCTTATACCTTCTCTTTTTTAAATTTTTTCTTGCTCAATCGCTGAATAGAGACAAAGCCCTGGAGATATAGCAGGGGAAGGGGCTTGAGCCCATCTCTATTTTATGCTGTGGATGACAGACTTAGAGTGGAGCTTCATTGGGAATGACAATGGGGCAGGGGTTGTGTATTGTTATGGAAAGCACACAGAATTATTTATGACAAAACAGAGGGGAAAAAAAAACACAAGTTTTTTTGTTATGGGTTTCTTTTTTGGCTTCTCCTTTTTTCCATGCATATTGATACATGTGAACAAATCTTTGTAAGTGAACAAGGATTAAATCACCAGCTGTTTCAGGTAGTTATATGCTGGCAACCCCCCTCAAGAAATGCATAATTATTGGATTTGAGGTGGGCTTGATTAAACTGGTCATATCTCCTTGCTACTTCCTCTGAAACACATTTCTTTTTATATTTTTTTTGTTCAATAGCACTTGATTAACATTAGTGCCCTGTCATCCCATTCTTTCTGCATTTTCCCCTTTTTATTCTGTAAAATGTTGGGTTTTTTTACAGTTTATACTTTAAAGTTTGTATTTTGTTGTGCTGTTTCACAGGCTGATGAATGCTATATTATGGCAGACAGACAGATAGATAGATAGACTCATCTTAGGCAATAAAGAGCTAAATTGGTATTAGTATAAAACATTAAGAAGTTCGAGAGGCTCATAAACACGAACAACTCATGCAAATGAAAACAAGGTCATCTTGTCAGATCATTCAATGTGCCCTGCATTGCATTGCATATCAGTGAAACTAGATATTTGTATACCTCAATAAATTAATGCACAAAGAATGCACACTTGATAGGAATTGACTGCATGGTTTGCCTCAACTAACTCTGGGATGCAATGTTTTGCCCAAGAATATTTTAGCATGTGGAGACTAGAGGAACAATTCATAGCCAACGTAAAAATAATCTATTCAAACTTTTATTTTTTGTCTGCTTAAACAGATGTGCAGAAATCTTGAGTGAATACTAAAAAACCCAAAACAAACAAATAAAAAAAAACAGAAAATTGTACTGCCTGAAAAACTATAGAAACATTTAGATTTGAGCTTTATTTTTTCATAATGCCCTACCTCAAATATTTCTTCATCCAGCAGCCGTGTCCCAAACACAGTGACACCCTCTGTGCTGACTACAGCATTGTCCCCTCGCAGCAGTTCAACGGTCTCTACTTTCTTGCAATCCAAGTAAAGGGTCACAGTTTTATCCTGCACACTATAGGCTATCCGGTGCCATCTGAAAGAAACAAAGATAAAGGGAAACTTAACAAGCTGCTAACCTTTGTCTGTTGAAGGATTAAGAAAGTTATTGCAAATGCAGTTAATATCATTTATGTATTTATGCTGGTGCGCTGGTTTGATCTACCAAACACACAAATCACCTTCACTCTAAATTTTTATAGGTCTTATGTAGAAGATATCAGCCCTCAAACTACCCACTTTCCATCAGCAAAGTTGACCTTCTTGAAAATGGGGTACAGTTCTGGTGCTGGCTGCCCGTCCTGATCCTCATATAGGAAGACAGGTGACCGGCCTACTTCGAGCCCCAGCTGTTGTACTCCCTGGTCATCATACAGCGAAAGCAGGAAAAACTGGGAGCCCTCTTTAGCTCGCATGGTAGTCATCAGGGAGAAATTCTCAGGAAATGTGGTATCTGAAGGGAGAGAGGAGACAACAGGAGAGAGTTGATAAGTCATACAAGAGAGAGCACAGCAGGGACCCGTCACCCTCACTATAGTGACAACTGAGTAGAAATAATAATGGTAAAAACTATTGCCAATGAAAGACGTCAGCCCAGGAGGAGCAGTACGTGGAGTTTGTTCATACTTCTCATGGAGTTTCTTTCTTTATATTACATTGAAAAACTACTCTGTATAAGGTCTTGTAGGAAAAAAAAATAGCCCATTACCAGGGAAGAGCTGTTTGGTGGGAGCACTGAGCTGGATCTTTTTGATCCTGTAGGCCAGGTCTGTCTCCTCTGTGTCTCTCCTGCTGGTGCAGAGACCAGCCTCCAAGGACACCCCCTCCATGTTCTCTGACAGCTTCAGCATTTGCAGAACATCAATGGAATTAGCTGGAAGTGAAAGAAAAGAAAAGAAATTAGCCATCTGTCTGTAGTTCTACATCAGATAAAACAATTTAGTGGGTTTTTTTGTTTCTCATAAACTGAAGCTAATTTTCTCTCTTTCAACAAGGTGATGTTAACTTGCCTGACTTCCATATTTTAGCTTTATTTCTGTATTCTTGTATAAAGAACTATAATAAACATGCTGAGTGGAGGTTGTGTTTTTGCTTGTCACTTTAAAACTTAAATTCTGCCAGTGTGACAGCACTTTTGTGTCTGGCTGAGTTAAGTGCTGGTTGCTACCAAGCTGAAAGGCAGGGTTTAATGAGGCTGGAAGCTTGTTTGAAAGTGTGGAGCCTTCCTGCTTCCTAGGAGTCGGAAGAGAAAAGCTCCTCTGAGATGTGGCGGCAGGTGGCCAGACTACTGTGGGTGTTATTATAGGACTGGGGTAGTACAAAGCCTAACCATAATCCTGCTCTAGCACACCTGGCAGCTGACACCTGCACACCACTCACCCTGCAGCAGCTAGCAGCAATATGCCCCCCATCTTGTTTATCACACTGAACAATTCACTGGTTTAAATTAGTTCATCAGTGATTCATTACTTAAACATATTTAAGTAAGATATCTAATTTTAATATTAATTTTTTTCCTGAAAAATGTAACATCTATGGTAACGGGGTGACACTTCTTTTATTCCCATGAAATTCCCTTTGCACTTATCTGAACAATAGACAAAGAAATCAAATTAATACCATGACGGTACCTGATCACAGTAAAATGACTCATTCCAAAGCTGTTGAAATCTAAATGGACTAAACTTCATTACTACATCAAGCAAGAAAAATCTTGAAAGTAAGAATTTGTTTTCATGTAAACGCATATATCATTAAATTATACTTATTTGCAATAAGCAGAGCAACTTTTGGCCTGACGGATATGAAATGTACTCCAGTATTAAGTCTCTCTCATTATAATGAGCCTGTGCTGTATGCTGTTCGTGTAATTTTAGATGTTCCGCTGATAAAATGCTGCTATGAGCATTAGCCAGGATCAGAGCTTTGTGTGCAGCCAGTCCCCCACCAGCTGCTACAGAGAGCCACTCAGCACTTAGCATTCCAGGCATCTGAAATGAGGATCCTAAACCGAAATTGCCTCCTGAAGCTCTTGTCCCTCGAACAGAACTCTCCTTTTATCTCCTTCTTAATTAAACATATGGAATGAGTTTACTGTTGTCCAGACAGTGCTTACCGAAAAAAACACTGTGTTACATTTTATGCCATTATTTATTTGCATAGCATACATCCTTTATTCAAATAAGCTCTGGGAGCTCACCCTCTCAGAAAGCCAGCATGGCAACAGGGTTGTAAAGCTAGTAGCCAGGCTTGAACAATGTAAAACAAAAAGGACAGATCTAAAAGTGTTTAAGATCTCAAAGATTAAATTTTGCATTTATGCGCAGTTTTAAACAAGCTTTGTAAATTAAGTAGTTACAGAAGGTCCTATCTTCTTTCAACAGAAACTTTGCACTGTTTTACTCCCACACACTGCCCACACTTATAACCTGATTGAGGACTGGCATTCCTTCCTGTTGCAAATTTCTGGTTGTGGTTTTCAGTTTCTCATATTCTCATATCTTTAGGGAGGCTGTGTTAGTTCTTATTATTTTCACTGTGCAACGTTTTAAGAGTTTTCCTCAATACCTCAAAATTATCAACAATAGTATCACAGAGATATGTTAGAGGTACCTGAGTTAACACTATAATTGTATTAATTTCATATTATCTTGTATGTCTCTTTGCTGCGTACAACCATCAGGTTGAAAAATAATGACAAATGGCTAATGGCAGTGTATTTATGTATGTAATCCTTACATGTAGCATTACACACGTAATAATGCTTTAATCAATTTATTTATTTATTTATTCCCTGCAAAAATACATTTATACTGAAACTTATTAAAAGACTTCATTACAACACACAGCTTCTCTTCTACCAATCCCTGCACACTAACATCTATAGCCATAGTTACTATTGAAAATACACAAAAAAAATGCATTTAGTTGTACCTTTAATTTATAAATTTGATATTTACTAAGCTCAGCTTTCCTTCTAAAGATTTTGCTTACTTTGAAAGAAATATTAGAAAAACATGTTTTTTAATTTGAACTCGTGAGTATAATTAGGCAGAGAAGAGTGACATAATAAATTAAGCACATATTACGTATATTACAGGATCAGGTGCTGAGAGAGGCAATAAACAGATGGGTAGGAAAAGCATAGCAAGACTCTTTGAATTATTATTGAGATGTGATCAATAAAAAATTATATGCGCTGTCCTGCTGGTTAAATTTGCTACCAAAATGAACTTGTTATAATCAGTTCACCTTTGTGACACTTACAGTTTTTTACAGTCGCTAACAAGCGCCTACCCATACTTCAGATACTTTTTTTAAACTCTTAACACAGACCCACACCTACAAAACACAATTGGCCAAATGGATAATATCCTTCCCAAAAATACACTTTGTTAAATATATACTAACTCCTCATTTCAAAATTAGAACACATCTTTCTCTGCACACACTAACTGTACAAAAACACTATAAATCTGATTCAAAATGAAATTAGTCTGTCAAAGAATAACACTTGTTTTCACTTCACAAGGTACATGCAGTCAATCAAAGTACACCAGGTTTCAAAATACTGGCTATTATTGACATTACAAAAACTGCATAGACTTTTATGTTTCAGTGTCACAGGTATTTGCATGCGAAACATGCAATCCACCATATTGACACCAGAAATGTCTTGGTTGGTAACTGTATGTCCACATGTACAGTAATGTTCACATTCAAAAGCATTCCAGTAAAAAGCAAACAAGTTTTTGTTTCTTTACTGTTTACCACAGGAGGTACAGTAGAAACACGGTATGATAGGACAGAGAAAGTTTTACAGTATTGCTTACAGTGAACAAAATATCCATGAAACACACAAGAGCATTCTGAACAAAAAAACAACAGCAAAAAGCCAAGATAAAAAGGGGGGGAGGGGGAGGGGGGCTAAAAAAAGGCAAAAGATTTGCATCTAATCTCTGCGATCTTCAGGGTTAGGCCACATGTTTTCATCAACATCACATCTGATGTTATCCAAGTCGATGCACCTGGGATAAAACCGCCTGGTATGTCGGATCCACCGACATATCATTGCAGAAGCAGAGGTTTTTATACTGTATCTAAGGTTTGGAATATTGTTTTTGCTATTGTGGGATGTTGTGTGTTAACATTCGTAGATACTACAAGAACAGTCCATAGTTTTGTTGGGAGGTATAACTTGTCTGTTAAGAAAATGTAAGCATTGTGGAAATGTGTTCACTGACTGCATATTGGGTGAACACGACATGAAATGTGTGAATGGTATGGCCACAACAGACCGATGCTGTGCTAATTGTGTTTAGAGTTTTGCAAATGTGACAACTGTTTGGACAAACGCTTGTTAGCGACTGTAAAAAACTGTAATATAAGCAAGTCACCAAAAAAAAAAAAACTAGGAATTTTCTTAACTGCATGTGCAGTTCAGGGTTGCAGGAGCCAATCACAGCTGTCAGGAGAAGAGATAGGGCACGCTGAACCTTAAACATGCAACCAGCCGACCATATGATGCCAGAAAACAATTCATCCTCACATTCATTCTAATGACCAATCCAGAACCACCAAGTAGCCTAACGTGTCTTTGGACTGTGATAGAAAGCCAAAGTGAATCCATGTACAGAACAGCCAACTAGTAAAGCCAAAACCAAAACATTTTGCCACGCGACATCAATGACAACCTATAACCACCACACCATGGTGCAAATTGATGGTCAGATGGATGGATGACCAAAAACTCTCTGTTGACTGCCTATGGAGAAGCAAAAGACGTAGCACTCTAGAGTCCCCTTTTTTCATCCAGCTAAATTCTCACTAAATAGTTAAGCGTTTACATTTCTGTCTTTATTTCTAACAAAAGTTTACTTTGGACTTCTCCTCATGTCTGGGATCTAATCCTTAATGTTTGTATTTCATTGAATTGGTAGATTCTCTGTCTAATCCCAAGAGAGTTCTTCATTGCTCTGGTGTGGCCTTGTTTGATTCCTGACTGCAAATCAATTTCCTTTGCAAACGTAAGTCCAAATCCAGTATACACACAATGTTCCTCTGTCTGAGGATGCGAGGTCATGAGGCAATGATGTTTGGAACAGTCTGAATAATGTTTTAAACTAAAGTCTTGTGGTTTTAATTATAGAGGATTTGTAACATTCTGTCAGCAGAATTTAGACCAGCACCTGACAAAATGACCAATGTAAGCTAATATAATTTGCTTTTGAGCACAATTGTTAAATTACCATCCACAGATTCATTTAATAATGCAACTACTGAGTCATAGAAGATTTTTTTTCCTCTAATCACTATGAGCTTTAAAGCTGTTGACCAATTCCAAACATTTTTTTAAGTATGGACTGACAGGAGACTCTTGACCTCTGTCTTTCACAAGATAACAAAGAAAAGTGGGAAAACACAACAATGTCACGGGGAAAACTCTGAGACAAGCAGCAGGAACTCCTTCGAAAAGGATCCATCCATCAATTTAATGGGCTACACTGAAAGAAAGAGAAAAGAAATGGCCATGGATCTGTTTGGTAAGCTGACTCAGAGGGCATAGGAAGTCACTGTCCTGACTTCCTATGTCCTTAAATCAATCAAACTTTCACTGCTGTTACAGCTTGATAGATTTAAGGATGACTATCCCTATTTCACCTCACACCTTATCTGGCATAAAAGGAAGAACTAAGAGTGGTGGAAGATTGCCAAATGAAGTCTGGATCAGTGAAAGAATGTTATCTATTCCCTGCTTTGGAGTCTCTTATGTCACCTTGAGTTGTGTCAGTTCTTGCATCCTCCTTACCTATCCTGCAGCACTGACTGTCTGAACAGGTTCTGCTCGCATCTCATTATGCTTTGCAGTATTCGTGCCCTTACCTCACCCTTCAAATTATGTTAATTCTACAGAAACTTGGGAAGAGTAGCTGAGCATAAAAGAGAACATCTGGTACGGGCTACTGATAAACAAAACGGTCCCCACCATTTGGCTGAATGTGCTGTGAAACAGCATCAGAAATTCTCAAAGGACTGATGACTCAGAATGTTTTCCAATCACGCCAAAAGGTCAGACTGTTTGGAAAAGGGCTGAAATGTCCAGCAATTGCACAGACACCAGGCATTTTTTGAGAATACTCACAGCTAACATGCACTGAACACCATATGATGATACACAATCATCCATATAAATGCATACAGTTCAATGCCGTAAGACACTTGTCAGTCTGTTTTTTTGTTTGTACTTTTATCTTTGAGAACACCATGTCTGCCCCACAAGAATGACAGGCACAGTTTTCCTCATAGTAAAAAGCTCTGCAGTCCAACTCAGAGTTCCCATGTAAATACAGCCAAACAATCCACATCTCTCTGTGCCTTCTCTGGCTGTGTGACACTTGACATAATCTCTCCATCGCCTGCGGTCATACAACTTAGCACCACTTCAGTCGTAGATAGACATAATGTGTTCTCTGTGTTTGAAAAGCAAATGTCTCCAAAGACATTCTCCGTGACTCATACCACCTACGCTCACAACCATCCCTGAAAATACCCCTCACACACACACTACTCTGTCAAAAAGTACTGAATCCTGAAACTGGGGACTTTTAAAAAGAAATGCAGCCAGGAAGAAATCTCAGCAATAAGAACTTCCCATAGTATCTTGGGCCACACCCTGAGATGAGTGGAGGAAGAGAATCTCACATTTAAAGACTGAAATACTTTTCAGATGTAGCTTATAACAAATGAGACAGAAAACATGTGCACATGAAGCTGAAATACACAGGCATTGAATTATTCTTTTTAGATGGGTATATGAAATCCATCTAAAATCTATTTATTAAAATCCAACTCACCACAAAATCTGCTGTTGTGACAGAATTTCTTCAGAAAATGGGAAATGTTGTAAAATATTGAATGGTATTGAAAATGATGACAGACACAGCGGTCGAATAAATCCAGACACATTTTCCCCCGTGGCTGCAAGAAAAATGGCCTTTAATCTAATTAAGACTTGGTGTGACCTTTTGTCTGGGTCACGACTGTGTGTGGACAGGAACTCTCTGAGCTGCAGAGAGCTAATGCATGCGGAAGAGACACGCAAGCACAGAAAAAGAATAATAAACTGTCTGCACACCTAGTCACAGCAGAATAGACAAAAACTGTTTATAGCTCAGTTCTAGCTTTAACATTCCCAGAGGAAGAGAAAAGCACTTTGGAACACTGCCTTTGTAACAGTTTCTCTCTCACTAAATTAATTACTGTGTCAAACACTTTACTCGTTTGCTTATAAATAAAAGTAACTGAAGCACAAGAATACATTTGTGCAAACTACTGCAAAAGCATTTTTTTCGTTCTTTGGACATTGCTTATATACTGAGGCCACAATAACCTAGTATTGACTAAATATCTCTCATGCCATTAAATCATCAGTCATAGTCAAAGGATCTTTAGAGATCTGTGTGCATGTGTGGATCAGGCTTGTTCTGGCACATTCAGCTGAATCTCTCTGAGCTTAGGATCCGGGGAATCTGGAGGCTGGATCAGTGCCTTGGGCTTTTTGTTGTGTTCCTCAAGCTGTCCCTGTGCCATTTTTGAGTTGTGGAGTCGCTGTTTAATGCTGGGGAAGCTGCTGTTTTGAGAGAATGCCTTTGCCTTTGGGGTTGTGTTTGGTCTGGAGCAATGTGTAGGTGAGAGTATCCCACACGAATGCCAGGACCAAGGACTCAAGGTTTTGCAGAAGACTACTGCATTTGAACAAGATGATCTGTGTCATTTATACAACATGGCAATGGTTTAAATGTTGTGGGTGATAGGATTATGTCTGTCTGTCTGGCTGCTTGTCTGTGGGCAAGATAAAGTCATCACACTGGTGACCAAAATAAAGGTTGACTATGAAGAGAAATATGTAACAGCCCACAAAGAGACTTTTTAGTAAAGGGCACCAGAAACAAATACCCAAAGTCCTCCTTATCAGATGTATGGATAAATATTGTTACCCTGCCAAGCCAACTTAAGTGCTTTTTTTCCACAGCATGTGACTGTCTAAGAAAGTGTGTTTCACAGTGTCATCATGGCAAAATTTGCTCTAAGATACACCTTGGGGGTGGGGAACGTCATTGTCATTTTGGTTTTTTGGCAGAAGCTTCAATGCCTGTCTGTATGTCTTTGACCGGATTTTGTCAATATGATGGATGTGGTCGGAGTCAAGTCAAAGTATTATTTTGAAAGCCTGCAGTGCATAAAAATGCAGAGATATTTATTACACTGAATTTGTTGTGTTTATAGATCTGCTTTTGGTTATCACTGACAGTTTAGGAGCGTGTCAAGTCAGCAGTTGCACAGATGGTGGCTGGGAATTTTTGTTAATCATTTTCTCAGGGGTAACGAGTTAGGAAGTCCTATTAATGGGGTCAATCAAAGCAAGGATGTGAGTAAACAGGACAACCTAATTGAATATTAAGTGTTCTGTATTATGTAAACCAGGTATCTATCATATGCTCTCTTCATAATAAGAACTTGATCTATCTCAAGTCTACGCTCAAAATGATCCAAACAGGTGAACGGAAACAAATATTACAACAACATTGCTGATTGTCAATGTAGGTCACTGGGCATATGTGGTTGTTTGGGCTAATGCCCACATCAGTAATACTTTTTGTGTTGACACTAAATGGTGGAATCCAGTTACACATTTTGCTCCAGTTCACATCAGTACCACATTCTTCAGTCTCCACAGTTTGTTTTGCTCATGTTTGCTCACAGCACGACAGGCTAACAGGCCAAAAGCTGTTTGGCCCATAGAGAAAACACCTGCCCATGAAGGCCCATAACTGGACAGGCAATACACACAAACATACATAGAAACACACACATTTATACTACTAGGCTTGTCAGGACTTTCTTTCACTAATGTAAATCCATTATCTACTGCAAGGCTCACAATGGTCCTTGTTGATTCAAATCATCAAGCCCTGGGCAATAGTGAGGAAAAAACATGCACATCTATGCATGACCAAGCCCATTTTAGTTTCAAACGCAAGCTGTCATCTAGACTTTGATACATAACATTAAGGCAGCTTTATGGAGAGCAACAGGGTTTCTAAAATCAAAGCAGAACACAGTATTATAAAATAAAATATTCACAAACTATGTGTAATACAGGTACAGACATGACTATTTCATTTTTGCTCCAGAGAAACAGTATAAGTGGAACTCAGAGACCAAGATTACTGCAATGTTAGTGGTTGTACATGGTTTTAAATGACTTTGATAGGAACTCTTAACGATTATTCAGAGATGGTGCACGTGATGGATGACTTTGAAATAACTTTTCTGAAGTTCAGAAATGTGGATATTAAAGCAAATGACATGTGAGGATACATGGACAGAAAGGAAACTCATCTGATGTTTGTTTATTGCAAGTCCACAGGAAGCCGTTCCAGCTAGTCTCCCAAAAAGCTGCTTGGAGCATCCAGTGATCAGGAACTCAGAGTCATAGAAGCCTGAGGGGAAGGGAGTTTCTGGAAGCCAGATGTCCATTGAATACTATAGATTGAGGTTTGGCGCCACAAAGCGTATAGGCATCATATCTAAAGATTAAACACTTGGGGGAATTCCAAACAGTCTGCTTCATCACAATGTCAGAGAAGCAGTTTTGATGTGATACTTGCAGCATCAGCAAGTAAGGACAGATATCAGCATATCTAACACTTCTCATGTTTAATGATTCAATTAGAATAGCTTGAACTCATTTCGCAGGAACTAACACTAGAGCTGTAATGCCTCTTTTCTCATTCTCTATGCTGATAAATGCAGCAGCCTTTTTTCATGTGTTTTTATTTGCCAGTAATTTGTTGCTGGATCAAAGGCGAACAAGCTTTGCTGCCATCCTTTGGGAGTCTGGTGAAGGATCGGCAAGAAGACTGAATCAAACGGGACACAGTGAGGGGGCTGTATGCACAATTTGCCCCCTATCACAGGCAAAAGCAAGAGGAGCAAGATGATGTAAATGATGTGATAAGGCACATAAAATAAAAACAAATATCCCATACACCCAGACTTTGAGCGGACTAAAAAAAGAAAACAAAGAAAACAAAACTGAGCAGAAACACATCGAGGCAGCACAACAGAGGATTCTAAAAGAAATGAACCATGCACATGTCCAAGAACATCGCACTTCCTGTTAGCAAACATGACTACAAAGTACTCTCTCATCTCCCGAACACACACAGAAAGCATATGGGAAAACATTCTTGAACTGCAGTACACACAACAAACACACACACACACACACACACACACACACACACACACACACATGCATGCTTAAATTCACAGGCACAAGACACACACATTATCAGCCACATGTGCATATCTAAGACTGTCATATCTGTACCACCATATGTCCTATTCACTCTTTTAATCATGTGAGGCTCTCACTTCACAGATCCTCAATAGAAAGCAATGGACACCATGGACAACCGCTGTGCCGCCTGAATGCCACTTGTGTCTATTGGCTCACTTCCTCCTCTCTTGATGTTGTTTGAGCCAATGAATTCCAAAAATCTTGCCAGTCATAAAAGTAGGTGAAGCCAAAAAACCAAGACTGACAACAAAATATGTGTAACTACTTTGGAAAGACCACAAAATCCCTTCATCACCAAATCTGTAAACTGCAACTCTTGTAAAGAAGTAGTCTGCATCAGTTAATGATACTTGTGCCAGAGACCTGCGTGGGTGACAATTAGAAGTGAGCTACTTGCCATGTCGGCAACAAGCAACTCTTAAAATGGCTGCATCAATGGCTGGTTTTTATTTATTTATTTTTGAAAGTGCAACAAATGTGAAGGCCTGGACACTGTGACAGACAGATACAGCTGTTTGATAGTCACCAGATGTCTTCTTTTTTGCAGGTGGATAACTGGAAAATGTGTCCAATGATTACATTCCACCATAGTGGAAGTGGGTCATATCAGTTACTGTGCAAATGTGATCTGAGATTCAAGTCTGCAATAAAATACATCACTATAAAAGTGTACCAGAATCAGGAAGGCAGTAGTGATATGTGCATTACAGTTTTTCTCAAATGTTAAAACACAAAAGCCAATCCTGTAACCCAAATGACCAGTAGTCTAAACACATTTACTAAATGTAGCCACCATATTCCAGTACCATAAACACATGTCACATGAAGACACAAGTCACAAAACACAACCCTCTGTACTCATAAATCTAAACACATTTTTCCTTGCTAAAACACATGTTGCAAAACAACTCTGCTCATATCCTCAAATGAAAGCCCATGTGATGCAAAATGCTTGCCACAGTCACCAATCTTTGAACACAGGGAACACACCTGGCGTCATTCACTACACACAATGACTCAAAATTGAAGACACTTGTTGCTAATGCTGTACCCACATGTAAAAGCAAGTTCAGAGTGCACAGTATGCTGAAGGTTCCAAACAAACACAATGGATGAAGGCAGAGTCAGGGGAAGAGGAATCTGATGCAGAGGAGGGAGAAGAGCTGGCCCTGGAAGAAGAGGAGCAGGCCAATGAGGAAGAGGAGTTCAAATGAGAGGAGGAAGAGGAGCGACCAACGAGGAAGAGGAGAAGGCCAACATGGGAGAGGAGAAGGTCCAGGAGGGAGAGCAAGACAACCTCGCACCATCATTACGGACGAGATGCGAGCAACAGCTCAGCGACATGATGCCGCACAGTGATTGTGGTGTGTGTGTGGTGTGAATAACGTAAATAAAAAAACTTCACACCCTGTTCATGTTTTCAAGATTACTGTTGTGTGCAATAGATTCTGTTTTTGCATTGAGTTGTGTTACAGTAGTGTACGTACATGCAGGATTTTCTATAGATTTATACTACTCATATGAAACTCACAAATCTAAATGCCTAATCCTCTGCAGAGATCTACGACGATCCGTTACTGTATAGTTTCTAAAATATGCATTGGCAGTTATGAAACAAAGAACCTTCTCACAAATTGAGCATTGTGTTTTCAATTGTTTTGCTGTAGTGTGTAATGCTGTGTATAGTGTTTACAGTTTTGACAGCTTCGAGCTGCTCTCTTGGTGTGGGAGTTTGAGTTTTGCAGTGGGAAGGTGTGGTTGTGTTTATGTAGCTTTAGAGAAGGGTGTTGTGTTTGGACATTGGGGGACCTGGTGGTAACGTTTGTGACATGTGTTTTAGCATTTGAGAAAAACTGTAATTTAAGATCTGTGTGCATTAAACAGATCCATGGAAGGAATTTTAATCTGCCCACTTGCAGTGTTTCAGCCATTCGCAAGCCAACGTCAAACCCTCTTTCACAGTAAACCGACGCCGGTCACAAGCAAACTCAAACATGACATCACACATCTCCTTAAATCGCTGATTTACACCTGACGCATGAAGGACATAGCCCAATTCAAATCTTGGAAATATCTTTGATTAAAATGCAACAAGAACAGGAAAAGCTGAGGAAGCTGCTAAATACCCTCCCAGTGCAATGAGGCGGATAATTAATCTGTCATATGCAAGAAGGGGTTATATTACAATCATCTGCACACCTCTCAAGCATTCCGACAACTTCTAAAAGTCATTTGAGTCAGCTTGCAATTTTAATCCCAGCCCGAAGCGACTCTGTAGAACACGTAGCAGCATCAACAAACCATTTGCAAAGATTTAAATGAGTCTAACACACCAGGAACCAAACTGAATCTAAGATGAAGGTGTGAAGATCTGCGCTAATAACTTTGTGTTGGCTAAAGGCCAAGTTATCAATAAAAGAGTCTTTAAAAATAGTCAGGGAAACTTAGATGAAGGGGACAAAGCGTCAATCAGACAACAGAAAAGTCTATAAGGGGGCATAAAAAACATTTTTGCATTTTCAAGGATCTGTATTGTACATTTGAGTGTCCAGCTAAATACTTTACCCGCTTGTGTCGTTGTTACATGAAGCAGAACAAACAGAAACAGTGTTAGTCTCCAGCGCGACCAGGTCCTTATTAAATGGTCCATCTTTCAATGCGGGGACCTGTTTCCAGACCCAAAACTTTAGACTGCAGGCGTTGTTGCTGCTGGAACTAGGCAGCCATGCGCGAAGAAAAGGAGACAAGCCAGTGTGCAGCTCCACTTGCTTGACTGTTGAGAAGTTTTGTTGTGGTGTCTTCTCTGAGGTTCGCTCTGCTCCTCTAATTCAATTTCTCCCTCTCGCCATCACTCCTTCCCTCCCTGTTCTCCTCCTCCGCCTTGTCCCTCCCACAGGACGGTGCACTGCGTCGCATGGCTGCGCGGTGCGCCTCCAGGGACTCCATCATAAATCACGTTTATTACTCGCGTAATTTGTCAGTTCCCACTTCTGAGAGGTTGTCATTACCCACAGACAGCGTGTAAAGTACAACAAATTTACCTGGTAACTTGTCATATAGATTTTTTTTGCAGAACTAAATTAGAACAGGATGACACCTGAGTCAATTAGATACAAGATTTTTAAAAACGGATCACTGGAATTTTTCGTATTTTTATTTTACGTAACAATGACCCTACTAATGCTCATGTTGATGGTAATATATTTTTTAATATATGTAAATGTCAGTATTTCATTATTGTTATTTTGCTTGAACACTGTTTGTTTATTGGCTGAATGAACTCAGAGAATGAGCCCACCACAGCTCAGAGTCATCATTTTAGAAATTAATAAAAGGGGCTGGGCGGGTCCTAACTTTAATTTTAGTGGCTATCCCATAGTAGATGTCTCTAATTTAGTCAAACCCACGAGAAAATAGCAGGGCTCTATCTGCACAAAACACAAACATCCACATTGTCTCACTTTTTTGCAATTTTTAAATGCCAGTTAATCTGACTTAAAATATCAAGAAGTAATTTCTGTTTAACGCTGCTAAGAGGAATGAGAAGAAATGTCTTAGGTATAGGTGACATCTTTCCCAGTCATCTGAGCTCAAACGTGTAGCGATCATCACTTCTGGGAGCTGAATACATTCTGCCAAAAATCTAATTAATTCCAAGACAACTGTATTCAGTTGAGACATGCTTTAAGATAAGACTTGTGAAGGCCTTGTCTAATTGGAATATTACCAAAGATAATGATTCTAGAATCCAAGCTACAGAAGGCTTTTGTAAAAATAACTGGGAGATGAAATCCCAGAGAATATTAAAGACAAAATGAGCCAAGTCATAATATCTCAAGGGAAAAGAGCCTCTAACCACAGAATGTAGAAGGCCTCAACTCAGTCATTTTCCAACAGAGCGTTTCCATATCATTTCAGTCCAAGCCAAATGCTAAGCCCCAAATTATTCAACATCATTGACCTATGATCTGAATCCAGAATATGTTCTTTTTTTTCTTAATGGTTAAATAAATAAATTCAAACTGTTAAGTTCAGTATCATTAAAGTTTGTTATCATTTAATAATCTTCCTTCAAGTTCTTTAAAATAAGAAAACCTTTAGGAATATGAAATATAAATGTATTTCCTGAATTTCCCCAAAGTGAAATAGTCCAAATTGTGGGAATAAGTGTGGGCCTAATTAGAAAGAGTACAGAAAACTAGTGGTAGCAAGAGATTAGAGGAGCGTTGACAGAAACAGATGACTGGACACACTGATGTTGATTTGTTAGGTAAACAACAGTCTCCCTGACCTCCCACAGTACAAGTTTAGCTTTAGCCTGATTTAGGGCCACATTCCTGGTAGCTTTTAGCAGATAGTTACTAAGAGTCTAATAGGTAGTCTGAACTTTGAGTGAGAAATACTTTTAGAGCGTGTGCTATGTACCTTTGTCCTGTGTAACTTAAAATCACATAACGATGGACAAAAGAAGTTACAGTTTCTCCTTTATTCAAAACAAACAAACAAAAAAACATGACATTAATTATCCCGACTTTACTACGTGAATTGAAAATTGGGACTCAAGCATAATTTATAATTATTCATATAATGTGATAACTAAAATTAGGTTGATCCTTTTGACTCATTGCAGCATTTTCTCATCTTCAATGAAGCAGAATCCATAAAACAGCCTGATGATTTAAATAGATTTACCTTTTCAAGAAATTTACAATAAACACACAGATGTTTAAAAAAAACTCCCAAATCAGTTATTCTCTTTATCCTGAACTACTGGAGCCACTTTTTCTACAAATTACAACTCACGAGGAAACACAGAGACTTTTTTTTGGTGTGCATTTATTAGTTTAAAAGTAGGAAATTGGAGATGAAGTTTGGCAAGAAATGAAGAAGAAAAAACAAACAAACAAATGAAGAATCTGTTTCTGTTTTAGTTTTCATCACTGACATTCCTGTTTCTACATTTTTATTTCCTGGAAATGATCAAATTATAAACACAGTAGTGGAGTGTAAAGTTAAAGGCATGTGACAGACTGAAAGCAACTCTTTCTCCCTCTGCAGGTCACTCTTTGCTGATAAATAACTGTCCAGTGTTTTTTATTACATTATCACAGAGAGAGTGGAAGTTAAGAAATCTGTTGTTATCATGTATTAGACTCTACTGCAAAACCCAAGTAATCCACAAGATGAGCACATGAACACTTAGTATTACATACTAGAGATAAAAAGACGAGATTTCAGTAAGATCTGTCTGCTCCCAGTGTTGGAGAACTTGCTATAACAAGACAAGAGGCCAATAATCAGGAACAGAAATATGTATGTTTTCAGAAGGAAACAACAACTGACTCTCTCAAAATGCCAAAATATGATTTATGATCAAAGATACTTTTAAAGTATTTTTTTCTAGTATGCAGTCATTATGAAAAAGTTGAATTACAGAGCATCTCGGATCTCACAACATTATTTCCTTATGGGCTTTCAGTGTCATTCATTTACGAATGATATAAAAACAATGTTATTCACTTTAGCCACTGTGGTAACTAATCCACTATGACTTAATTACCATTACTTATGAAAGAATTATGACTAAGCCTTGGACAAAAAGTGTTGCATTTTTCTCTGCAGACTGCTAACATCTGTCTGTAATACAAATTACACAGAGAAGCAATGCGGATTCGGTGCTCTTAGTTAAAACAATGAAAGATGTGGTTGGATGTTGGCGAGTTCACAAGAAAAACAAACAACTGACATCCCTATCCGATCAACTGACGTTTCCTCTATTTGTGGAGAAAAATGTAGGTTAATCTGTCAAAGGCTGTAAAACCCCTGATCTGTCAACGCATCCCAAGAGATACGTGAGCGTGCCACCCACTGTCTGCTGATGATAGGACTTCAATATATCAGACAGCATGTGCTCTTACATAAGAGTGTTCACATAACCGCAATTACATACCAAATCATCACATAGTGGGTTCTTTTGCAACAACGAATGGATGCAGGATTGCTTCATTAAACATATAACTCTACTCTACACAGCTCTTTACCAAATCCTGCTATAGTGACAGTTTCCACATTGTTCCTCTGACTCTAAGGAAGTATGTGGAAATTTTCACTTTTGCATTTGGCTGGCAACTAAAGGAAAAACGCCAGTCTGGTGATAATTATAAACATTAGAGATGGGAGGGGGGGACTAAACTAATTAACATTTAAGGACCATGTCTGTTAAATGAGCTGCTCAAACAAATAGGCTAAATGAGCTGAACCAATGGCCACACTCATGCTTACCCTCCTGTGTATCCTTGTCTATGCCGTGCCACCATGATTGTGCTTTCTTCTCGAGACAGAAAAGTAATTAAGAGGAAAATTGGTACGGTAAAAAGAAAATTTCAACACCAAATGAAATTCTTCCACACATATCTGGAAAGCTGCAGTCATCCACAGTCCATGAGGACATTTAAAATCAGCAAATTATTTGGTCTAAAGAGTTACAGTATGGTTCCACAGTGGAAGAGTGAACAGCCCTCGCAGGGATCCATCTGTGTACTTTCTTGGCAAGAATCAGATGCAGCTGGCACCATGCTGTTGTTTGTCTTTGCTTTCTTTTTTGACCGTCCTTTTACTAACCTGTAGGTGCATGACAATGTTTTCCTTTAATTTATGCAAAGAAATTAAGGGCCATAGTAAATGTTTCTTTTTTTATGTAGCCACACAAAAAAGGGTTGTGAACCAATTTTTTTTGATCTTTGAATATTGAATGCTGATGTCCAAATTATGCAGAATCGTGAGCTGTTATAAAAAAGGGTATTTTTTGTGCTTAGAGTTGTGACTTTGTTTTTAGAATTGCTGTCAAGGTTGTTCATTGTATGTTCATTGAGTGATCTGTTACAGCAGCAACTTGAACTCTTCTTCTGGTGCAGCCTGTGAGCTTTTCTTTTAGCACTTCAATTAACACTTTTTTTGCCCCAGAAGCCCACAAACACTATCACTGCTTTCTTTGCACCCATTCTTCCCCTCTTCGAGTCTCCCTCCCGTGCATCGACCCCTAGCTTCTCTTTCCCTTCTTCTCTTTCTTCGCCTCTGTTCTCATGAAGTTTGCATTCCACACCTCCTCTGCAGACTGGACACAAAAGAGCAGAAAGCGCCACTCCTGACCTGTAGCAAACATTCCAGTCCTCTAGACCTTTTCAAACAGCTAGAGTCCATTATCCATTCAGGAGCATCAGCCAGAGCTGTCTTGTTTTTAATGTTACTGCACTGAGATACAACTAACAGAGGGTTAAAACGATTAAAGTACGCCTGGTACTGTTTGATGTGAAGTCGTGAAATATTACTGAGAGAAAGAAATGTACATTTTAAGCATAAAATTAAAAAAAATGAGAGGAAAATGTTTAAATGCTTTGCTATTAATTTGTTATAACAAGTTTTAAATTTCACTGTACATTTAGAACAGTGTCTCTAATCACTAAATGTATGTTCAATTATGAAGGAGGAAAACTTTACACTGTCAGCTGGAAAAACAGTGGAAGCTCAAGGAGCATCTGTTCATGTATCCTTAAAGTCTGTATACAGGAAATTGACTATTAAGCTATAAAAGTTAGGGTTAGAGGGAATAGGAGTGCCATTTTCATGACTTGGACTTTGGCAATGAGGTTAGAGATGATTTGGGTCTTTAGGGCACAGCTGTGCTCAGAGGTGTCTGAGTGAGGTGAAAAGTTCTCAGCAAGTATAATGAAAACCATTCTGCTTGAAATGAGGATTTGATGCTGCAGGCATACAAGTATAGATGTGCAGAAGAGAAGGTGGAGAGGAGAACATTTGAGGTTAAATGAGGAGGAGGGTTTACAACAAGGCATTTAAAGCAGAGAAAGCCTATGTCATGGAAACGCACGCATGGGCTTGCATTATACCTTCCCCTTTGTCTCTCCTAATTCCTTCTTTGTCTTAGCACCTCAGTCCTCTGACATTCCACACAAATAGCTCAGAGGCTGACGGACATCACTGACTGTCCAGTACACCTCCTTTTCTGCATCTACACCTGCCCATTTTGTCCAGAGGCACAAGAAAAAGCATGCAAGGAATGTCCAGGCATTACTCCAGCAATTTACATTTACATTAATTTTTCTTGTACAGTTCTTCTTGTATCCAGTGGCAGATGATCATCTGGGCTCTCTCAGAGGAGCACAACTGACTCCATAAGAAAAATAACAAATAAAAAATATAGACAAATGATTTTAACAGATGCGGGACACTTTCCCCCCCTAACAACCACCTTTAACGGCAGTTTAATTGGTCAGGAACCATGTTTGTTTTCTTGCATCCAACCATCAATAATGGGCAAGAATTTGGGTTTTACTCCCAATACCCCTACCTATTATCAAACTGTGGTAACTTGATGAAACCCATGCATCATATAGTTAATGTTGAGATAGGTGTTGTTTGTGTTGGATTTATATAAAGGAAAGCAATTTATATAAATTAAGGAAATTTGTGGCAGAAAAATTCAATCGTTGACCTAAAACTAGCACAACTGATGGTAGAGTTTTTAGATGTGCAGCAGATGTATCAAGAGGGCAATGTTTTTTTGTAAAAAATAAAAGAACAAAAAAGATATTATGAATGTAGAACGTAGTAGTCAATAGTGTATTAAATGTTGCCACAACTTCGTGTATCACTATGCAGGGATCCAATGCAAAATGTAACCTATTTATAGATATTTTCAAGCAAGAAATAGTGGAGTATGTTATCAGAATCAGAATCAGAATACTTTCTTAATCCCGAAGGAAATTAGGGGATTTTGTATGTTTTTTGACTTTATCATCTGTTTAATTAAAAAGAAATCCTAATTATTTTGCATATATTGGTGTTTATTTTTCTTTAGGTCTTATCACTTCACTATTATAATTCACTATTTGTAACTAATTTCACCTTGATTTAATTATGTATAAAAAAGACAATAAGGGGTACCACCAGTAGTTATAATGCTATTTTTTAGTTCTTGTTATGTATTTACAATTTTAATCTTAATATATTTTGGTTGTAAGAAGATCTACACTTCACTGTTTTCTTTTAAATTTGGCTGGACACTGACCCAAAAATCCACTTAATTTTCTTTTGCAGCTGTCTACCTGGCTCTTTTATGGAAGCCATCCCATCAAGTGCTATGTCATAGAATAGCTCAGCCTGTATTAGACTATATGTGTGTGCTCAGTTCAGTGAACTAACTTAAAGCTTTAAAGAAAAGTATAAATGTTTTTGTACTTTGCATTTTGATCTGTGTGTTATATTTATGAGAGTGAATCAAGGAAAATGTTCATAAATAAATGTTCCTTTAAACTTATATGTATTTATTTTCCTGTAGTTTCTGCAGGTAGTTTTAATATACACATTTATATATATCATAAACAGACAAGGAACCATATATATGCTTCATTGAATTTGATTTGTAACATAAAAATAATGCATTTTGGAAAGTCCATGTATTTTAATGAGTAGCCTATGTGGTGACTTATTTTTGTGAAGACGACTCTTGCTTTAAGACTAGTTTCTCCTAAGGTCTGAGTGATGTTTTATTCAATTTTATATATTATATATATGCTCAGGCCTCAATGGGCCATAAATAATATAAAAGGTCATTAATTTGTTGCTAATAATTGCACAGTTTTTTTCTTATTTTGCAGAACCATGAATAATATATAGGCATTTTTTTTTTCATATATTACTACTTTTGGTTGCTTATGGTTTTACTGATCTGTTCTGGCACTTAAATATCAGTAAGCCAAATGATCGAGTATAACCAAGTATATAACCTTAATTTACACTGAAACACCTGCTGTTGTAAAAGTCTGGTTTATCTGACAATGCAAATTCTGTTACTTTAATGATCTAATTTTAATTTCTGTTTTCACTGTGACAATTAGGTTTTAAATAAGCTGTCATTAGCTTTGTGAGACAGCAAGAAAAAAACTGGGTCTCAATCAGTGTAGGCTGAAAGTCTGCTCTGTGTTGTCAGCAAAATATGGTCTTTATCACAAGCAGTGATGACTAGAAGTCTATGACAATCACTTTTGTACTGTGTGTTCTAATTTTGAATAGAACAGCCACAGAAAGCATTCAGACCCCTTCCACTATCATTTTAAATGAATATAATTGGCATTTTCCCAATGTACTCTTATGAACTCATGATAATAGTGCAATTTTGTTTATAGAAAGGATTAGAAATTTATTAAAGAGAAAAAAAAGAAAATCTCTCATATGTAGATGTTTTTATACTTTTTGCTGTGGCACTCTGGTCTGTAGTCGGGTGCATCCTGTTTGCTTTAAATATCCTCATGATGTATATACAGCTTTACTGGAGCCCACCTGTTTCAAACTAAATAATTTAGAAAGAAACGAATAGATCAGGGTAAAGCAAATAAAACCAGGAATTCAGAAGCGCAGTAGCCTCAGTAATGGATGAGGTTTGAAGCTACTAGTTGTCCTGCTGTATTGAGTAAAAGGGCAAACTGGGAGGTGACCAAGAACGCAAAAATCACTCTCAAAGAGCTTCAGGACCTGGAAGAACATGCCAGCACCTCAACAAGGTTAGCTGAATTTAACCAGTCTGGCCTTTACGGTTGAACAGTCCCTGAGCAGAAGGCCTCAAGATATATTTCCAAAATAGCATTTGAAAGCATTTGACAGATGACACAGATGACATTTCTTTTGTCCAGTGAGTGAAATGTTGATCTGGGCAGACCTCAAAACATTACATTTGCTTAAAACCAGGCACTGCACATCATTGTCTAATATCATCTGTTGTTGAAGTGTGGTGGTGAAAACATCAAGCTGTGGTGTGCTTTGCAGCAGTGGGAACAGGGAGCTAAAAGAAAACATGGCACTTCACACCTGCTTTTGAATCAGTCAGATTAACTTTGACAGGATTTGCCAAAAAAGTGTAAAATTGTGTAAAAATGGGTAAATTGTTCTATTTCAGCAGTGCGAATCGTGTAAGGACTAAACCAAAAAAAAAAATGCTACTGAGTGCCAATAGGTGCCAAAAGCCCTTAATTATCATGTTGAATTAAGGTTCTTATTTGATTTATTTAAATACAGTAGCAATCCCTAATGTCATGTTTTCATGTATTTAATAATTGTTGTCAATGGAAAAATGCTAATTCTATTTCTTAGCTGAACCAGCAATACCGGGGAAACAAGCAGCTACAGGCAGCTACAAGTTTACACCATCCAGGTCCACATAGTAGTTAAATAAATGCAAAGACTTTTGTAAAAGGGAAATGTAACCATAAGAATTGTAAGTGGAAGTATGTGAAATACTGATTACTTTCAATAGCTTATTCACTTATTAGTCACTTTAAAATAGGCTCCAGCCCCCGTGATCCTGATATGGATAAGCAGAAGAGAATGGATGGATGGATAATTACCTTAGATTACTCTTTAGAGCAAGGGCTAGAAGCATCCACCATATATGTCATACCATATAAAGCAGCACAGAATGACACCAAATGACCATTTCTCAGCATCTCTTCTTCTGACTATCACAGCTGACAAATCTTTCTTGACATTAACAAATGCAGCTGACATCAAATAATGACCCTTAACTAATCAACCAAACAAAACGACATTAACCTCTGAACAGACGTATTACAAACACTAATTCACTAATTTTATGTGTGCACTCTTCCCCAATCATATACCATCTTCCTGAACAACCAGTCAAAACTTTGATCAAAAAGCATAAATGTTTACTCTTCTACCATTGTGTGAGAATCATTCCTTTTTCAGTGTAACAGTTTGCACGTGCTTGCATCACATTTAGCAACAGGCCCAAACATGACAGACGCTGAGTACTGCACTACAGTATTTCATCAGAAAAAAGAAGCAAGTTTCATTTGAGGTCTTATCAGAGCACCTTTGACCCCTCACAACATGAGCCAAGAACAGAGTCCACTGGTCAACATAACAGCCATTCGGTAACAGCACTGCTGAAAAACAAACTCTGAATATTCTTCCTATGTTTTTAATAGCCTTATTACCTGAATGGACAACAATATCGCAGTTAACATTGTTTATGTTATTTTGTGCGGGCACGATGAGTTCAGAAAGCCTCGGTGCTATTTCAGTGCTCTGCGCCTACCTTACCACTAGGTGTCAGTGGAACGCAGAGCATTAAGTAAATACCTTTCAAACTAAATTTCAGCAAAGGTTGGAATGTTTTATAAATAACCTAAAGCTGGAGAGTATATGTGTGTGTATTTCTCCGTGTGTCTGTGTGTGAAGCTATATGTGGACCTGTTATTTTAAAAGCCCGTTTAAATAGTGTGCTTTAGCTTATTTTTAGTTTATGCTAAGTAGATTCTAATTAAATTAACGTATTACAGTGTTGAATCATAGGATAGGCAACTTATTGAAAAAGCCCTGATCAAGGTTTTATCTGGAGCATTGTGACGATTAACTCCATGATTACTGTTACAGTTGCTGGGGTCACCAACTCAGAAATCAAATAAGCACTGCCCCCTCCACGCACGCGCGTGCACGTCCACACATTTTTAAGGAAATTAACTAGGCTACTTTTTCTAGGGCAGTCGGCACCTATCAAGTAACTGCAAGGGGTGTTTGCGGTATCACGTCTTTTTTTGAGGGGGGGGGGGGGGTGTGTTTACTGATTTTTATGAAACATGTGACTGAATTAGGCGCTCACATGGCTGCTGTGGCTGCATGATCGGCTTTAGTTTTTTAAAGTTCGGTTATCGGTAGCTCCCTCGGCTGGGACCATCTGGAGCAGAAGACCCCTGAAAAACACTGCGCGTATACGGACAAATCATGGCGAACAGTGGGCAGAAAGTTGTGCTGATCACCGGCTGCTCCTCCGGCATCGGGTTACGAATTGCCGTCATCCTGGCCAAAGATGAAAAGAGTCGTTACCATGGTAAATGCGCTTTCTTCTACATTGTTTGTTTGATCGGACCTGTTTGTAACAAGCCTGCAATATTGTGGTTCGCTTGAAATACAATTTCGTGCTTATTTTTCCCTGCAACACGCTGCAAGCTTCCTTTACGCATAAAGTTTGATCAAGTTTCATGCGCAACGCTCCGTCTAAACGCTCATACGTGATCTAGCGTGGGTTAAATTAAAATGCTAACCCCTGTAATATCGGATCCATATCCCTTTGTAAGCACTGGGATTCAGTCGCCCCTTTGACTCGACTATTATCATCTGAAAGCGCAGTTTCCAGGGTAGGGCTCTGCAAGGATGCCGCTTGCCAGGCAGGATTCATAAAAGAGGTCTTGTCAGTTCTCTTTCAAGTGACTTCTCCAGCACAAAGCCCCCTTTTATTGCAGTGAATTGTAGACCGCCTGCTCCGGTTTAGTGCCGTGTCTAATGTGCCCATAGTCCCCTCACTGGAGCGAGTGTTGAAAGGGGGACAAAGTTTGAGACCTGTACAAGCGAGGGTTCACTCTAAAGCAAGGGCCTTGTTTGAAGTCTTCATTGGTAGGCAGTGGAGTTAAGGTTTCACACTTTGACACTGTTGGTCCTCTCCTGCTTCCCAGCTATTATTAATGTCACTGGAGGAATTAGAACTGAATAAAAAAATCCTCCTGTGTCAATCTGTGGAGCCTCAGACAGAATTATGTTAGAGGGGTTTGTACCAAGAGCCTTGTGACCAGATTTTGTTTTTAGCTATGACTCTAAACTGTATAATTTGCCATAAAGCTACAGTCAGCCCTTTCTTACTTTGACAGGTTATGGACAGTTAGAATTGTCATTATTAACATGGTATGAACAACTGGACAGGGTTCAGTAAACCTTGTTTTTTTATTTTGTTTTGTTTTTTTCTCTGTCTCTTGTTAGGGGCCACTGGGATATGATGGGATTTATTACTGCGAAATAGATGAGGAAAACAAAACCTCCCTCCCTCCCAACACTCGTTTGGTTTGAACAGTGTGACCTGCTTTCAATAAGGCCACATCTTGGCGATTGCATTGATCTGCTCTATTCCTTAGGAAATCCAGCCGAGATTAAATATTGCGTTGTGCATAAAGTAGGAATTAGTTGCAGTGACATGGATGAAATTCAGAGAAGGCCTTAAAATACCCCTGTGTTTGCAGTGTGGTTCATTCAAGAATAGTTAAGCTGCCCAGTTGTAATTCCTTCAGGAGCATTTAGAACAATAGACCTCTTGTTCATGTCTCAATCAAAACGCAAAGCTTTCTGTTGCTTCCTTGAAACCCTTCCTGGACACCCTGGTCTCAAGTAGACCCAATTACTCTTCATAAGATGTTGTTTATGCGTAGAGCATATATGACAGACACACAGACAGACAGATAGATAGACATTGTTATACATCATGTTGCATCAGTAACACTGCACAGCAGTCCAAGCCTCCACAGCAAAGTGGTCCAAATCTGATTACTTATCCAACCTCATCTCTGTTCACATGAGAATAAGGTGAGGATTTGCTTTTGTCTGCCAATGACAACAGGTAGACTTAGGTGAAAATTTGAATAAGAGGTTGTTTATTCCTGCCTATTGCCATTGTGCAACACCAGTGCCTCTGTTTTCTCAGTTACATAACGCCAGTCTGCCAAGTGTAAGCAGAGCACACAAAAAGGAAGAAGCTGTGGAAGCCAAGTCAGCGGCACTTATATTCATTGTTGTTGGTCATGGTAGATTCCTCCGCTTTATGTAGGTTAATGTTCCCCAGCGGGTAAAGTTCAGAGGAAATCAATTCTGTCCCCTGTAAACTAACAGGCGTGGTCTTTTCCAGGAACTCTGACCCACACGTCTGAGTGTCACTATCTGAGCATGTGTGGGTGCTTGTTTGTTTTTACACTGGTGTGTTTGTCCAAGAAAAAAAGTTAATTTAGTAACGTCACTTGAGTCCTCTGTCACTTCCTCAGCATTAAAAATATAATGATTGCATTAATACTTTCATATTAAATGCAACAGTGATAGTCAGAAAAATGTGTAAAGGCATTAATATCTTAAAATAATAAACTATTCCAGTACTGATAATTTTAAGTGCTCCTCACATTCCTAAACATTTCTTTGCCTCTTCAAGTTGTGTTACATGACACTTTTCCGCTATCATATCTATTTTTGCAAAGTCTGAAGCCACATTATCTCCATACAGTTCTCTGTGTCTCCCTATCAGTCATTGCCACGATGCGGGACCTGAAGAAGAAGGACAAGTTGGTGGAGGCAGCTGGAGACGTATATGGAAAGACCTTGACGTTGCTTCCATTAGATGTGTGTAGCGATGAGTCCGTCAGGCAGTGTGTCAATAACGTTAAGGACCGCCATATTGATATTCTGAGTGAGTGGGACACAAAGTGTATATCTCTTTAAAAAGCAGGTCATGATGATCGATTCTCTGTCCTTGGATAAGTGTATGTTTGTTTTTTTATTATGTGTTTTACAAGAGTTTATACACAGAATTATTTTTTTAACATATGATGGAACACTATCGTTCTGCTTCATTTTATAGTTTTGCGTATTCAATAGAAAGTCTATGCTATTTATAATATCATAGACATAGATTTTATTTAATCACACACTGGGGAAATTCAACTGTTTACAGCAGCTCAAGAATTAGAGATGTATGCAAAAACACTATAATATGTACAGATGGTTACAATATGAACATAAAGTGCAGTGGGAATGATAATAATATACATGTATTTATAAAAAGTAAAGCCCTGTGCTATTGCTAAAGTTATAACAACAGTTCAGGACAAAGGCTTTGATTATTTGTTAAACAAATATTTTAAACAGTAGTTGCACTGCGCAGTTGACACTTAGAGTATGTGGAGGGAGGAGTCTGAGTCTTAAAATTCCAGTGGTCAGAAAGATTATGGACCAAAACTGAATGGGCTACCACATTAATAACCCGAGAGAAAGATAGCTGAAGCTAAGCTTACAGCACTGTGCAGCTGCAATACTTTATTTTTCTGAATAGTAATCCTCACAACTAAAATCTCACAATGTGTGATCCAGAATTTATCAAGTAATTTTATAGTGCAGTAAAGTCCATTTTACCAGATCTTCTGAATACGTAACGCTTTTCACTTATGGTCCTTAAACCTTTAGCCTGGATAAAGTATCTATTTATAAACCTGTCTCCATCTTAGTCTAAATCCAGCATTAAATCCCCTTTCGCCTAATTACTCAAGACCCAAAGGCTCTTCAGCCTGGTTTTACGTCAGACCTTCATGTTGTTGTCACATACTGACATCTGGTGGCAGTATCAAGTAAAACCAGCTTTATCAAAGGAGCTTGTAAAGAAAAGCGTCTGGACTTCTTTAAGTTGCTTGAAGACGTTTCACCTCTCATCCGAGAAGCTTCTTCAGTTCTAAGGTCAATCTGGGACTCTCTGCCATTTGACCTTAGAACTGAAGAAGCTTCTCGGATGAGAGGTGAAACGTCTTCAAGCAACTTAAAGAAGTCCAGACGCTTTTCTTTACAAGCTCCTTTGACTACGATGACCTGGATGACTGAGAACCTTCACAGACATAAAACCAACAACTAACTAACAAATGGTCTAATGAAGTAATAAAGTCAAATATCGCTCTATTTCTGTTTGTTTTTGTTTTTTGATCATTGCATTTATGGACAATGCATTATCTGTGTGTCTGTTTCCTGCCAGTCAACAATGCAGGTGTGGGCTTGCTTGGACCTGTGGAAAGCATCAGCATTGAGGAGATGAAAAAAGTATTTGAGACCAACTTCTTTGGAGTGGTTCGTATGATCAAAGAAGTGATGCCAGACATGAAGAAGAGGGGTTCAGGGCACATTATCGTCATGAGCAGCGTCATGGGTCTTCAGGGTATGAGTATAATTAGTTATGCATAAGAAAATTTGTAGTGCTATTCTAACTGAACGTCAAAAACATTTTGAGAATGACAAATTACAATAAACCATGTAATAGACCGTTTATTGTAATCTATTAAGCTACATGTAGGTTCTAAATCTGGCAACTTTGGTTGGTATAAGGCTTACTGGATTCCTGCATATCAAAAGAGAACATATTGAATATACATTTTGACGATTAAACAGTCAACAGTCTCCATAATCACTCATAATGACTTGCAAAACACTCTGCACGTGTTCCAAAATTTTAGCTTGGTATAAGCTGACATTGTTTTATCCAAAAGGAAAGTTAACAGCAATTTTATCTTTATGGTTTGAAGTTATATCTGTAGATTTCGTAGATGAAACTGTTAGGTAATTTAAATGATTTTTTAAAATTCATTATTATATTAATATTATTATTCGTTGGTCTCTGTTTCACATTTCCAGTAAAGCTCTGACAACTTACAGTAATTTGAGTCAAACTGCAAGTTCTTGCAAAGAATTTTTAGTGTTTGTTTTAACTTGTTTGAAGTAGCATAATGGTGGCCTCCAGCAAAGCAGGTTGGACGCTTTCTGATAAACTGCTGAATTAGCTTGCATAATGTCTGACACTTGTGTTGTCCTGCCTGCTACTTTTTTTTAACCCTAGTCCTTTATCTGTAAATCAAGTGAGTGATTTCTATTCTTGATTGAGTACTTTGAAGGAGAGGTGCATTGAGCTTCTTTATCTCCTCTTGTTGTTCTTTAATCAGGTGTGGTATTCAACGATGTTTACACTGCTTCTAAGTTTGCAATGGAGGGCTTCTGTGAGAGTTTGGCTGTGCAACTGATGAAGTTCAATATCAGGTAGATTGCCCTCTTTCCGCTATTCTTCCTTCACATGTGTCTTTATTTTCTACTGAAAATACCATCCCCACTGATCACACTGTATCTAACTTACCCCAGGTTGTCCATGATTGAGCCTGGCCCAGTGCACACTGAATTTGAAACGAAAATGTTGGAGGATGTGGCTAAGATGGAGTATCCGGGTGCGGATGCTGACACAGTTCGTTATTTTAAAGACGTTTACCTGCCATCATCAATAGATATATTTGAGGCCATGGGCCAAACACCAGATGACATAGCTAAGGTAAAAGAATTGGTTTCTAACTCCTACACTGAACCCAGTTCAGGAATTTGTGTTGATGTTCTGCGTGCAGCCGTTAAAATGTTCTGTTGCTTCTTATCTTTTCCAGTGCACTAAAAAGGTTATTGAGTCAAACAACCCACGCTTCAGGAATCTGACCAACAGCCTCTACACACCCATTGTGGCCCTGAAATATGCCGATGAGACTGGAGGCCTGTCTGTAAACACATTCTACAATCTACTCTTCAATTTCGGCCCTCTCATGCACATCACCATGAGCATCCTCAAGTGTTTGACGTGCAGCTGCCTGCGTAGACGCACCATCTCACCTAACTGAAGATGGAGTGTGTAATTCTGTCACTTAACTTTAACCTCCCAGTTTGTTGAACGGAGGTTTCCTGAACAGACTAGACTAGAGCAAGTAACCTGGAGAGAAGAGCCACCTTTTAGTTTAAAGACAGAGCCACAATAAGCTTCTCAAGACAACATGCACAGCTGCACAGGTTTGTCACAGAAATGTTATATATAGGGTGACCTCATGTACTGACACAGAAACATGCATACACCACAACACAGACATACAAACAACACACACATTGGATTATTGTATATATAATATGACGAGGAACTCATGCCAGAGTCTGGGTAGTATGACAAGAACTGAACAGCTGCTTTGTAAGTTGTTGGATATATATGTTGTTAAATGAAAACGTAAAGATGGAACTTAAGATTGAAACACATGGACAGATGTCAAAGCACAAGAAATAAATTAAGATGATGAGAGAAACCATAAAATTATAATGTTCACCTTAATATAATGTTCTCATGGTCATAACTGCTGTTGAATCATATTTCTAATCTTTGATAAACTGAATGTTTGTTTGTTTTGGTTTGGGTTTGTTTTTTCAAGTTTTACAAAGGGCTGGATCAGATACTTTTACCAAGCAAATTAATGGAAAAAATAAAGTGAATTCTGATTTACTCTGAATGTTTTTTTAAGAACACAAATAACAAAAAACGTGACCACTTTGACTTTGAAAGCTCTCTGTCTGACAGACTCAGTCGACACCACAAGGGGGCGGCATTTCACTGTTTTACCCTGATTCCGAACCTGTGGATTACACGGGACATGCACTGATTTTTACAGTATTATTCACACAAAAGCACAGTTTTCAACAAAATATTCCATTTGCCTGAAGTAGTTCTGGGGTCCTGACATTGTGCTTTCTGGCTCACCAGTATGGTTTACTGAGACATCTGGTGCAGTGAAATTTACTTCACCTGTGTTTTCCTACTGCTGAGAAGCAGCTGAAGTTGTCCAGGAACTGGTATCTACTTGAGACAGACAAGTAGGACAATATTTAATTAAATTAGTTTGAGAAACTGGCCATTACACTTATTTTTCACTAGCTATATTTGTAACAATTTATCTATTAGTAATAAATGTATCAAGGTTAAACCCTATGGATATTTTGAAAATACTGGTTGAAAAAAATATAATAAGAGAATGTGTTCAAAAATCATTTTTTAATTTCATACACAGGTCAAAACAAAAACTCCTGCATAAGGCCAATTTTTGAGCACACACTTAAATTTTTGTCAGTGAGACAAATTGTCTGTGCTCATGCACAAAAATTAGCATGTGTTTGCATGCATGTGAATGTGTTATAAGACCATGTCTATGGGCCAAGATAGTGATCTGTTGATGGATATAAAGAGGTCATGGCCTGCTCCCCATCAAAACCCCTCCCTTGAACCTCCAACCCTCTCACACACACACCCGGCTTTGTGCCGTGTGAGAGAATGTGACCTGGTTCCCATCCCTGAGGAGGGGTGAAAACTATTGACAACCTCAGACACATTTTGCGCAGCCCCGAGCCTCCCTCTCCAGCTGGCCCTCTTAGCCTATCAGGCCTGGACCCCCTGGTCCTGGTCCACAGTGGATGAGGCCTGCAGTATGGCCAAAGCAGTCTAGCCATTCTTCCTACGCACTCTGCCCTATCACATTTTGCTATGACCTTCCATGCACAAAGCTGTTTACGCACACCTAGTCTGAATGCACGGACAGTGCAACTGGTTGCAGACCTGTAATTTCTGCACAGTGTACAATGAGTGCAGTGCCTCGGCTCTGTGTATGTGTCTTCATCAGAGGCGACAGCTCTGCACAATGGAACAAAGACACTGTCAATCACAATCAAATGGGTGTGTGTACAGGGGTTGGAGGGGAAGGGGAATAGGGAATCTGAGGAGGTTGGGGGAGGAGTCTGTATGTTCTGAATGTTCAGGGGGATGCCAAGACCCAATGTGGGACACCGAAGGCTAATGGCAGGGGGTGGTGTGTGTCGCACTTGGGAAAATGAGAATTAGGGTGCCTAGACCTGAATGGAAGACCTATTTACTAACTGAATGAACACAAGAGTTAAAGCAAAGTCTCATTAAACAAGAGGTCTTATTAAACCATTGTTTTGTACCTTTGTTTCACAATTGAGAATGTCATTGCAATATAATGAGGGTAATGCAATGTGGTTAGGTCTTCCCTTAATTGTAACCCTGTCACAATTTCTGAGCCTGTAAACATACTCTGGCTCTGCCCTTATGCAGCCTTGATGTGTACTTAGCAGTCAACCACTTGCATTTTCGGACAGAAAATATATGAGTACAAACAGCTGAATGAAAGAAGGAGAACCTCAGTAGTTATCTTTGGCATGTTAGTGGGATACATTCTTTTCAATCTGTCTGCATGGGCATTTTACCACATCCAGCTTTCACTGTCATCATCACCACCAAATAACCACACCTAAGCCTGAAACCGACAGTAATAAGAAAACAGAGAGTCAAAGATCAAAAAGAAAAGATAGATGCAAAGGGCAGAAATTTGTGAGAACCAAGCTGTGAAAATGAGGGCAGACAGGAAGAGAAGGGAAGTGCAAAAAGGCAAAGAGAAAGGGAAAGAGACAGAGCCGTGGGATGCTACTCAAAGTCATGCTGACGTCTAGACAGGGTGCTTCAGTTTCATCCCAGGTCAGCTAGGATTATCCAACTTCTATTTTTACTCCAATTTCTATTTAAAAACATTTTGACTATCTGTGAATAATATTACAGAAAAAATAATAAAAACGGCTGCATTCATTTCCATAGGAACAGAAAGGTATAATTGAGAGATTAACTGTGTATGCCATAACTATACTTTGTACTCTTCTGCATCTTTCTGTGCTCTGTTGTCTTCTCCTTGCACACATCCTTACTCGTCTTCCTTTTTCACAGGAGGCTGCTGTCCTCATAAAAGTTTATCTGAGCAAGCTCCTCCTCCTCACAAATTGTTGCAATTTATTTCATTTTAAACAACACAGCCTGTGTGTACAGGAAACAATTGAACATCATCATATCAACCAAGAATTTGCAATTTGTTCAAAGGAGTCAGAAACTGCTTTACTGGTACGCAGTAGACATTAGACAAAATTTAAGTTAAAGCAACAGTTCTTAAAGGTTTAATGCTTATGGGAGAAATGGGTTTAAGTGGCAGAGAAAACCTGGAACGAGGCTGCATAGGGTGAACGAGGCTGTGAATGGAGATGTAGCCACATGGGGCACATAACTATCCTTAAAGTTGAAGTGAGGTCTGAGGGGAACTATCTGTCTTCATATAATAAAAACAGGAGAAGCCCTAGTTGCCCTGTGGCTGACTTTTGGTAGCTGGGTTCATTAGGGCAGCATAATCCACAGAGAGAAACAAAAAACACAACCTCTTCTCCATCTCCCTTGTTTTCTGTCACTTCTTGATTTCTGACATTCCCTTTCTCTTTCCTTTCGTTATATCTGAGCCACACTGTCTGGCTCCCCTTTCCACTGTCCTCGATAGCTCCACTGTGCAATGACCTCTTACAGACTCAACATGGGTCACTTGGAGAGGGCGTCATTATCTCACATTCTGAGTAGAGCTTGTTTTCAAGGTCATTCAGGATTATTTAGAATAAAAAATAAATCTTGGCCCTCGCCATACAAATTGTTTTACAGACACAGAACTCCTATTGTCACAGTCATTATAACATTAGTGTTGTCCACTTTCACCACAGCTCTTCCAGAACATAAACACTCTGTCAGGAATTTCCAGACCACGACTCAGTTTGCCTACTACCAAGTCGTATTGTTCTGCTTTGTTCATATTCTCAAAATTACCAGTTTGACAGACTGCCGTCCTGTGATTAGAGGGTTCAATTTGTGTACAGGCATTATACATCTTAAACAAGGGGATGGTGGTTGATTGTGCGGGGCTTAAAGATGATGTAATCTGAGCTGGGGTAACACGATCAGCTTTTTTTTTTTTTTTGGACAGTGAGGTCAGCCTGGTGTAATATTCCATAAGATAAGCCTGACAGCAAAGCCACTGGCGTCATTGCACAAATCTTACTCAAAACCAGAAACTCCTGTTTGAGAGGGCAAGACAAGGCAAGAAGCATGAGTCCAAAGAGAAATGAACAAAAGCACAATCACCAGTATGACCAGGTAGATTAACAAATCTCTCTTTTCATACTTTTTAGACAACTCCTGTTTCTTTCTCTAAGTTATAATCTCTCACTACATCTTCCTGTTTCTCTTACTCTGCGTTTTAATTTAGTGTCTGGGAATTTCATGCTGTGAAGCATTTATATTTTTAATTTACAGAAAAATAACAACAGGCTTTGCTTTCTGGTTCAACCAACACAGAGGAGGGAATATTTCCAACCATCGGATGCTTTTAATTTGTTTCTCAAGGATGGTTGTGTTTCCCCTTATGCCTCTGGCAGCCAGAGTTTAGTGGATGTTCATGTGCATGCATGGATGAGTCAGATGGAAAGAAGACTACACAGATAGCCCTTAGTCCTTACTCTCTGTGTGATACAGTTACCTCATCAGAGAATCTATTGCTGTTGAAGTTTTCCCTTGCCTGGCAACCCTGGCTGTATCCCAGCCTCTCTGATCAGCCCTGCCATGGGTATGATCTATTTACTGTCGCCAAAGATGAGAAACCTAAAAGGGTTCAGGCACACCCACGCCAGGAAGCCTGTCTTAACCCAAAGAGGCCAGATCATTGTTTATTCAGCTTGAGTGCATCACATTTTGGCAGCAACGGTGAGAGTGAATAGACATTCAAAATCCAAGTTCATAAGAACCTAATTATAACATAGTTTAAAAAAGTCCCTCACTTAAGCATATGGAACATGCTCACAGAATGCAGAACCAATAGGCATGTGATCATCTCCTTCATTTAAGATGAGATGAACAGTCTTCTTTGTGTGGCATTTATGGCTCCAGCAAGACTGATTCTCCTCACCCCCCCACACACACCCCCGATTTGATTTATTTATTTATTTTATCAAAACAAAAGAATGCCTCCTCCGATTGACCGTGAAAAGATGTTCATAGCTTTGTGCCGAGTGAAGAGATGTCTTTGTTGTTATCTCCACTGGTGTAGCCACCTCCATTTGGCTCAGTCTAATCAGAATACAAACACGCCTCTGTCATTTGGCCGGACTCCCTCTCCATTTCTGTCTCTCTCTCAGTGTGTCTGTTATTAACAGATACTTTCAATGACTTTCTTCTGCTTCCCCTGCTTCCTCATTTTTGGATTTTAAATTATTTCTCCTCCTAAGTCTAAGCAAAGAAAATCACACCACAGCTCTCTTCTTCTCTCTGATTTGTTTTCTTGCTTTCACATTCTTTCTATCTAATCTACTAGATGATGTGTATCTCCCTGAGGCTCTAACAGAGAGACCTCACACACATTAACTTCGCTTGTATGTGAAAAGCCTGGTTGCGGTTGCTGGGGGGGAAGTGTTGCACTGTAAAGGGCACCCCTGAGGGAGAAGTACTCTTATTCAAGCTTATAGTGCAGGTAAAGGTAGCTACATGAGCATGAATCAAAACAAAATGCCTTCAACAGAACCTGCTCAGAAATGCTCTGGACAAGGAAAATTTACACAGAATTTAAGGCAGTATCACTGAAACCCAAAATATATATACAACATAAATTTGTATGTATAAAGCTAGCACTTTTTAGATTTTCAAATGTCACTTTCAGAAATAAATAGTTCGCAGTTTTCAGTATTAAATATTTAAAATCTTATTGGGAAGGGCCTCGTATTTCAAAACAAGGACAATATGTGCGACTGCAACTGCTCTCCCTGTAAACTTCAAGCCTTCAGGCAGAGGGAGGTGGTCATAATGTTGATAGTGTATATGTGTTGTGAAAAAAATCTTTTGATAATGAAAATAAAACACATGTTCATTTTAAATATCACAGGTTAAAAAAAAAAGGCATCTCAGCTTTGTGCCAGACTAAACTTAAAATATTTCTTTCACAGTTGGATTTGGGTATTTTCATAATTGTTTCTGCATAATGCTAGAAGCAGATTATGTAGTCATTTGCCAAATACTTACTGGGCTGTAATGAGTAAAAGAGCAACAATGGAGTTCACTTGGGATGGCAAAACCGCAAAAGGGGTGCAGTTCTCTGCAGGTATCTGGACTGCCAACAGACTGGGAATGCACTCTCCCTGCTGAACTATAAATTCCACTTAAGTATAATATTTATCATGGACTAAATTAGGAGAGGGTAGGGAGCAAAGAGGTTAGCTTAACTGGATGTAATAACTTATTTATTACAGAACAGACACTGCTGTGAAGCTCAGCTTAGTTCAATGTTCGTTATCTAACTTTGCAAACTTAATAGTGCAGTGACATCAGTTGCATGAATAAATTAGATAGATGGACAGTAGAGGAGATGTTAGTATGGTGGCCTTAAGAAAGTTCTGGGTTAGAATCTGTATGTCTTCTTAATTAATAATTCTAAATTGCTCATGAGTGTGGGTGTAAATTTTTATACTGGAAAAGAATCCCCTGAACTGGAAAAGCTGTCAAAAATGGATGTATAGCTAGACAGCTGCTTGTGAGAGCCAAGGGTAAAGAGATCTCCATGCTGGTAAATACTTGAAATTCATTAAATTGCATGGGAGATACTACTGTGGCATTGGCTGAATGTAGGCTATGTTAAATTTCTAAACCTTTCTGTATGCTACAGTAGTGCTATTCAAAGACTAATCACTCATCCTGCACATAATAGCAGCATATAACATGTCCTTATAAATAAAGTTTATAAATAAATTACTAAATTTGAATAACTTTCCCTATATCCTTTACATTTGTTTATATTTTGTATATATTTAGGGCCTGAGTTAAAACTAACTTGAGAAAGCTGTGTGGGGTATTTCTGTTTCTTCTGAATAATCCGAATAAATACAAAATATAGTTGTTTAAATTATGATTTGATTTGTTAGGGGAAAAAGAAAACAGATCACTCATAAGTCTGTGAAGGTTCTCAGTCATCCAGGTCATCGTAGTCAAAGGAGCTTGCAAAGAAAAGCATCTGGACTTCTTTAAGTTGCTTGAAGACGTTTCACCTCTCATCCGAGAAGCTTCTTCAGTTCTAAGGTCAAATGGCAGAGAGTCCCAGATTTAAACCCAGTAGGAGTATCCCCCCCAAAGAGGGACAAAAGGACCCCCTGATGATTCTCTAATCACCTGAGCCAAGGTGTGAAAATGGGTGTGGGTCCCAATCAGCCAGGGTTTTGGATGAGCTCATTGTGAAACCTGGCCCACCTTATCATGCGATTTCCTGAGGTCAGATGGCCCAGGATGTGAGTGGGCGTTAAGGCGTCTGGGGAGGGAACTCAAAACTGGATTATAGATGGCAGACAGTTGGTGTCGCAAACCACCGCCTCTGTTCAAAGATGGTCGCTCACAGTGGACATAGATGGCTTCTTTCACTCCTCTTTCAAACCATCTGTCCTCTCTGTCCAAAATCTGAACATTGGCAACCTCGAAAGAGAGTCCTTTATCCTTAAGATGTGGATGGACTGCTAAGATCAGTCATAACTTTTTTTTAAAAGCAATACACTATGTTATAGTATTTTATTGCACTAATAGTTACATTACTTTCTCATTATTTCATAAAATGACCTGAAACACACTGTCTCATAATTACCAGTCAATAATATAAGCTCTAGGATCTTTCTTTTAGTATTTACATACAAGCACAAACCGATTCCACTCTAGAAACATGAACAGCTAGAAATGGAAGCTGCAGACTGACTGTTCATCATTGCTTTTGTTACCTGTTGAAGTTCAGGGTCTGGCTGCTGTGCTGAGGTTGGCAATGGACTCAGATTTATTATCATTGTGGGTTCTTGGCTAGCTTTGAATTAGCATGCTGTCTGTACAGATGCTTGCAAAGAGCTGAAGCTGAAAACAAGTGAATGTAGCACAAGAGCACAGAAGCAGGTTGTAACTGTAATGTTATTACTGAATTTAGTGCAGTAATAGTTACATTAGTTACATTACAGCAATACTGACAAATGTGTGATTATGGCAGACCCAACACTCCTCAAATGGCAATGTGAGAAAAAAAAGTAAAACAGCTAGAACTTGGAACAGTGGGGAACCTTATCAGGAGTCACTGGCCTACCAAACAGCTTGAAGAGCCCCACAACTTTTTGGGAAAATATTCTGGGGACTGGTGACACAAAAGTTGAACTTTTTGAAAGGCTTGCACTGATTACATCTGATGTGAAACTAATACAGCATTTCATAAAAAGAACTCGCACCAACAGTCAAACAGAGCAGTATTAGTGTGATCTGGTCACAGGATGTTTTGCTGCTTCAGGACCTGGATGACTTGCTTTAACTAATGGAACTATGAATTCTGCTCTCTACCAGAAAATCGTGAAGAATGACCAGCCATCAGTTTGTGCAGTGAATCTGAAGCAGGCTTGGGGCAATGATCAGAGACACATAAAAAAAATCTTAAAACAATGAAAGTTTTGATTGGCCTAGTCGGAGATTATCTGACATGACCGTAAACTGGCTGTTTATGCTTGAAACCCCACCAATGTGGCTGAATTAAAGAAGAGTGAGCTAGAATTCCTCCACAGAGATGTGAAAGACTCATTGGCAGTTACTGCAAATGCTTGACTGCAGTTCTTCCTGCCAAGGGTGCCACAACAGGTTATTAGGCATAAAGGAAATCATATTTCAAAAACTGCATTTTACATTTACTTGGTTAATCTTTCTCTAATATTTGTTTGATCATCTGAAACATGTGAGTGTGACAAATATGACAAATGTTTGTGAAAAAAAATCTGGAAGGGCACAAATACTTTTCACTGTGGATCTCTATTGTTAGTGTTCATTTGTGCTTAGGTCCTGTACAGGAATTTGGTCACGAAAATCCCAGAAGACCCAAATGTCTTCAACCAGATTATAATTAAATGTTTCTATATCAAATTAGAAGGACCAGACCTTTCACCTAGATCAGGGCCCTCTCCATATTTTCCCTGACCTATGGAGAATGGCCTAACTGTGGTATTTGCCAAAGGTCAAGTCTGCCATGAGTACTGGGCAGGACCCCACTCAAGTGATCGCCCACTCCCTTGGCATTTTTTCAAAAATGAACAGAGTAACATGTTTGGTTCATGGTGGGAAAAGCATCCCTTGGAATGTGACTTTGAGTGGACAGTGTGGGACCAGAAAGAGGGTCTTCCCTTTCTCAGGAAAAAGCCCTCTTCTCCTGAGGCTGGGGGGAGGTCAGAGGTTGGATGTACCCAGTGCCCACTCGGTGCAGCACACAAAACCCACAGCTGATGGTGAAACTCCATCCAGGAGCCCTCGGGGCAGGAGTGGAAACAGCTCATTGCACAGCTAGCAACTCAATTCTACTTATGCTGATCATACAAATAGACAAATGCATCTGTGTTTGCGACTGTCTGGCTGTTGTGGGTTTCGCTCACGTAACCTAACTGTCAATGTGACCTCAAGTGTGACGAATGAGCAATGTTCATCAGTCATGTAGAAATACTAGGTGTTGAAACTTGCAGCCAAATCTTGGAAACAGGGGAGGACGACATAGTACAAACAGGGACATTCCTGTATGTTTTCATTGTCTTGGTTCTTGAGGTTAGGGGTTCTCATTTTCTTGTTCATAGCCAACTAGTGGACTACCTCACAAAGCCACTTTTCATTAAATCCAAACCTAGTAAAAGGAATGCTTACTATTACACGATCAGAGTTGTTAACCAAATCTTTTGGACAGAACATGTTTGCCAGGTTCCTGATATTTTTATGGCTTGTTCGTATTCAAAAATCTGTCATCTCAATCTCTAGAGGTATTCTCAATGAAACATGAGTGAATATTCCCTCCAATATGATCCCCACCTCCCCCTTTCTTGCTCCTCTTACAACACAAGCCCTCACAGGAAAATAATAAACAGATGAGTAGGATGGGAACAGCTCCCAGTAAGAGCAGCCAGGCACTTAGGCAAGCGAGCTTCAGTGTTTTGGTTCCCAGGGTGGAAGGAAAAGGGCATGCCTCAGCTTGACAGTCCCAGTGACTGAGCAGAACCAGAAAAACTTGACAGAAATTACCGTTATCTGTCAGTTTCATCCACAGTTTCCAGTTCTACACACCCACTTGCACAAGTCTGTACACACAATCCAAGGAACTGAGAGTAAAGCAATAATTTCAACATAAAAACCCTCCGTGAGGGTAAGTTGTTCTGTCTGTGCATGGTTTTGCTACAAGCAGCTCCTGATGATTGCTACGATGTCTGTTTGTAATAGGTTGTTCTTGCAATTGGGTAATCTTGGATAGCAAAGGATTCTCCCAAGCTTGTGGGCACAGACCTGTGCCAATGTAATCGGCAGACATACACAGACTATTAATTATGCAGTTTTGCAGTAACTCCCCGTCTTTCTTTCACACATACTGAAACAGCCACTTGCACATTTCTTTTATAACACTACAACCACTAAAAGTCTCAAAGTGTCTCTATGCATCTTATGCGCATATTGCAGAGATTTCCCAACTCACCCTTTTCAGTGTTCAAAAACACATTCAGAGATGTTCTCTCAACATTTAAATACACAGACAAAAGTACTGGCTTTATTTCCCCAGCTCCTTCTGTCTCCTTCATTCTCACTCTCTCTGTGCTCTGGCAAGGCTGGCTTTTGCAAATTAAACACAGATCTCCCATAGATGCAGGGCTGACAGTTACTGCTACGTGCCGACACTACTAAAAGTCTGGAGGTCAGAAGGTCCCTGAATACAGGATTATCACTACTGATTCTCTTGAGCAGGACGAGTATTTTAGCTGGCTTTGGCACTATATATTTTTGTGTCACTTGGATTCATCTGTTGCTTATTGAAGAATAAACACAGCTTTCAAAGAGGGTCCATTGTGATTGCAAAAGCACTGATCTGCATGTATAGTCATGTATGCACACGCAAAGAAATACATGCATTGCATGCACATAAATTCAAACAAACAGAAAAAGTGGATTATACAGGACGTACGATGACACCACAGCAAGTCTGAGGTGATGAAAACAGCTGTGTCTGAACTTGATCATTGTGTGTGGGTCTATGTGTGCATGTGTATATGTGTGTGTGAGTCATTCTAACGTCTAAAAGGTCTGACTTGTGGGAGTCTCTCAGCCTCCCATAAATGACTCCTGAAGTTACTCCTTAAACATTTACTCCTGTTATCAAGAAACTGATGCATGTGCAACCTGCTGCTGTTTGTCTTTTCATATCACTACTTCCTTTTTCCTTGTGTGTGTGTGTGTGTGTGTGTGTGTGTGTATGTGTGTGTGTGTTTGTCTGTGTGCATCTGTCTGTCCGTCTATCCGTCCTACAACAGAAACATGGCCATCCCTCATCACAGCTATCTGTGTCTATCAGGAGCCACTTCAGTCAGTAGAACCCCAGGAACAGACACAGTGACAATCATGCTATTCAAGAGAGTCAAAAAAAGCTTACACATGTGCTCAAATGTGGCTGTATGTGTACAAAGTGTTTTTAAACACAAAAGAGAACTTCAGAACAAAAGCACCCCCCCCCCCCCCCCCCCCCCCAAAAAAAAAAAAGAAAAAACCCCACAAAAAACATGCACAATCCCCAGCGGTCTGTGGCAGGAGCCTGGTCACCGCAGTGACTGTGGTGGACGGTTTTGACAGAGAATTGAGAACTGAGAACAAGCCCATGTATGGTGAAATGTTGCAGACCCTCATTCTTCTGGCCTTACGGAACACTATTTTGGAGCATTTTGAAGTCTCCCACGCAAGCACAACAATTTTGGGGTTAGTTCATTTATTTATCTTTTATGTTTTTCCATCTAATGAAACCCTAGAGAGGACGTGTATAGTTGTTTTTGGCCTTTATGTCAGGGAACTGAGAAGGAGGGGTGTGAGCTTGTCTGCATGCCTGAGTGTGTGACTGTACTCTGAATATTCATTGCATCAGGATTTGAAAACCTTACACCAAACCATCATTGTGGCCATGACTAAACATCCATATCTGTGACCTATTGCAAAAAGTGGGTCTGACTAACCCTTTCACTGTAACAGATTGAACTTCTGTACTGGTGCAAGCTTTATGTAGCTGCCATTTACAGTTATTGTCCTATTCAGCAAGGGGAGAAGGGAAATGGGATAATGGCATGGGAGAGACCCTGGGGAAGTGTTTCTCTCACATATCTTCTAAAACGGGCCAAGACTCTGAGGTTATTATCCATTTCTGTTCATATTTTCTTTTTCTTTGTCTGCAGGGGTGACCCAGAAATTAGTATACAAATGCAAGTTTGGCAATACGAGGGCTAGGAAGAGTACAGACTCAATCTATCTATCATTTTTGACTTGTCTGTAATTGTATGTGGCCCTACAAATCAGCGATGATAGCTTTGTTAACCTGCAAGTTTTATAATGACAGCAGTATAGAGTACACTAATATTCTTTCAGTGAGTTCATGTAGAATTTGTCAACACACTTATTTGCTTTCCCCAGACTGATTGGCGATAATCATGTTCATTAAGCAATCAAGACGTAGAAAAGACTGGGAACATTTACACCTAATTAGTTCTCTCTCATGGATTTGTCATTATTTTACAGTGTGTGTCAATGAATGACTTGAGGGGGAAAGATAAAAGGGTCACTAAGGGCCATTTGGATTGTGAATCATGGACCATGACAGACTTTATTAAATATTTCTGTTTGGCTAAGACCCTCATAGAGTTGTATGTTTTTGAAAGCAGTCTGTGAGATGAAACAGGGGCTTTTAGCAGCAGTGATGTGTGACATAATGCTTGACTGGTGACAGTTTTGCTCTGACCACAAACTAAGCTTTCACAGACTTTCAATAGGAAAAGTAAATTTAAATATCCATCAAAGTGCTTACTTTTTCACCCACAACAAAGTCACTGATAACTTCTTTTTATCTTATTTCAAGGGGAAAAGAAATCTATAAACAGCAGAGCCAGATGACATATCAAGCAATGCTGGGATTCAACATCTGATAGCAATTGAGAAAATATGCCCTTAGATGAATTTGACATCTAATAGTTGTACAAATTCACATTCAGTAGATAACATAACAACCATAACAACATAACATCAATTTTGGAAAAATGTAATTTATCTATATTTATATCTTATTACCACCAATCTATCGCTCCATATTCTTCTTCAGGGTGATGTTGAGAGGGATGTGAGGGCTGGGGTGGGAGGTGGGTGGGTGTGGGGGTGCTATCCCAGCTGTCATAGGGCAAGAGGCGGGTACACGCTGAACAGGTCACCAGCCTGTCGCAGTCTAACACATTGTTGCAGCTTGTCATGGTGTAGCTAATTTCAATACATCATCATTTTTTCTATTGTAGAATTGAAAGCTGGCAGGTAAATGTAGCTAAATAAAAAGCTCAATGTTTCTCTCTAAATTGTAGAAGAATAGAGGTCTTAAGCAGTTGTTAAGTAGACGTAAAAAGAAAAACTATTCAAGTAAACTTCTTGAATATGTCCTTTAGTGCAGCACATGACTAAATGTGCTTATGCATTTCACGCTGAATCTGTTACTGCAACCCTCTCCAGGTGCACATTGGCCTTGCTGTTGACCATGAAATCTCCAACCTCAGCTCTTTACTTTCTGCTGGTGATAACTATGAAAGCTTGTAGATGCTTTCATGGACCCTGATGTGGGCCTACTCCGTGGTATGCATGATAAGACTTTGGTTGTGGTATAATCTATTTTATGCCAGCTTTATCATACAGGCCCCCTGAATGAGCCTGCATAGTTTTGCTGAAAGTGCAACAATAACACACCTTCAACACTCTATTCCCCCTCTATCTCTGAAGGGATGAGTGTTAACAGACTATCTCACAGAGATCAAGTTCCAAACTACACTATCATGCCTAAGAAAAACTCACAGAGCAAGATAAAGCTTGCAGAGTAGATACATTTACAAAGAGTTTTAAATTTTTCACAGTAAGATTAATTACTTACACACTGACAGCTAAACTTTGAAAAATATATATTCAATCTCTTTAACAAGCTACATATACAAAGTTCAGTTTCTTTTTCTTCTCTTATGCTGTGTGACGCGGTTGGTCAAGTTTTTGGCACCCAGTAAATAATGACAGGAAGTGAGTTCATTGTGTGGAGGAGTAAAACTCTTAGATTCTTTAGAAACAGACCACTGCCATCTTGGTGAAGTGAGACAGAAGGTTTCCTGTCTAAGCACACCTTTTCTTTCTTCTTCACTTCCTTGTTTTCTTGCATGCATCCCCCAGATCAACAGTAGTTATTGCTGTGTTGTGTATGAAGAAATGATAGGTGGAATAGGAAATACACTTTTCACTGGAGATTAGAATTTCCCTTGCGTTTAAGACCCTCATCAAGATTGTAAGAACATGTGTGTGGGAGGAGGGAAAGAGACACAGCTCATGGTTGCAATTTAAAGATGCTTTTTTTAGACACTCTTAAATGTGGGAAGTCAAAGTCATTGAGCCTCGGGCGTCTGTGGGAAGGCAAGCCTGAGATCTGGGAGAGAGGGAAGTTTAGATCTCCTGATGGAATTCTCTCACTTTCAACCAAGAGGGGCTTTTGGTTTTCAGGGGGCCATAGGTTTGTTGAAAGTTAGGAATGCTTATTTACATTAGCCTGATTCAGTCTGTCACAGTAACGAGGGAGGCATACAAAGTTAATCTGCAGGAAACTGCACATGCAGCCCACACCACATGCAGTTCCCTATAATGTGGGAAACTTGAACCACATGACGCTGTAAATACTGGAAGAAGTCCTGGAACAAAACCACAGATTATAGTTTAACCAGGGGGTAAAAGTCAAAAACGCTAGTGTGATCTTGCTACTTTTTTGTGTGTTCGAGGAAAAAGAGAAAGAGATAGTGTGAAGAATAAGAAAGTAAAAAAAAATAAAATAATAATAAAACAACTAAGACAGAGACAAAGTATGCTTATAATGGTGCAAAGTGCATCTTAGCCTTTCTCACTGGTTCCCAGAGTCTGAGCCAGCTGGATGGTAACTGTCAAGTCTTTGCTAGACAGCTGCCCTCCAAACTGATTAGAGAGAGCTGGCTCACTTCACCATTGAGCAACCATTGTGCTCCTTTGTTCAGTCTGAGCTTGGTGAAAATTTGAAAGCACAAGAAAGGTTGCTTTGGTTCAGCTTTTCACTGTCTTTTCTATGTTTGGGATATCAAATGTGAGCAGATAATCCATCCTTGTGAATGACTGATGTCTGTGAAGTTAGTGTACCATGTGTCGGTAAACACAGAAGATAAATTTGGAAAAAATGATGCAAGTTTTTGAATTTCCATATTCCTAAAATGTTCCTTCAAAAAAATGAATTTGACAGATGTGACAGCTGACCAGTGACATTGCCAAAAAAATATCAGTTGAGTGCACGGCTTTTAAAAAGTCGGTGAAATGTAATCTACCCATCTGTAAAGGGGCCAGGCTAGTCTGTCCTCGTCACAACAGAGCACAATGAAAAAGAGCATCAAATCAGCGTGCTAATTCACAGTAAATCCTCTTAAAAGACTCTGTTCCTTCCTGTCACTCACACACATACAGAGGTCACAACCTCCAGAGTGTATGGCTACAGAAGTTTTAAAAACCAGAACGAAAGTGTCACAGTCCAGCCACAGGTCTCAAGCTGTAGCATAAGAAATCAGATACCCACAAAATGGACCTGCTGCAGAAAAAGCACAAAAGGGGGTTCAAAGACACAGGCATGCAGATGAGGCATCTCAGTGGAGTCATGTTGAGTAAGGGAACATAAGATGTACTGATGTGGAGGTCAGCCAGGCTTTGTCTTAGAGAGCATTTCTTGGCACAATTGGGTCGTGGCAGGTGGTGAGCAGATTTTGTTACCTGCACAAGAAAGCTATCATGCACCTGGGTACAATCATCAGCATTTAACTGAATTTTAAGAAAGTGACTGAACTCAATGTAAACAATTTCTTCAGTCTATATGTACTCACAATAATTACAAAACACATTTGAAACAGTCGTCTGCATACCACAATACATAGCAATGTTGTAAAATTGTATATTTTATTTTTTGCATAGAACTAAAAAAGGATTTTTGTGGAATGGAAAACGAATCTTATGCTTGAAGCGATGGCTCCTCGCATGATTCTGTCCAGCACTGTTGCTATCAGTGTGCATGGTTGGTTTCAAGTTAGCAAATCAGATTCTGTGTTGGTCAAGCTGTGTTATCTGGGCTGCTACGGTCCACCAGTCCACCCATTCCGAGCTCTTAGTGGGAGTGCAGTTTCCATGCAGTCATGAACTATAAAGGAGTAGTCATGTTGTCCCCTCGCAGTACTGTGGGAAAGTGCAGCTCTTGCTTCCTCTGCTTATTTGGACCAATCTAGTTATAAATGGACATTGAAAGCAGGCAGCCCTAGAAGGACAGCCCAGAGCCCTTTAGTCACATTAGCCTCTTTAATATTGCCTATCTCAAGAGACCAGAATTCCAAGAGAGAGGTGCTGGGGGGCACAGATTTTTCCATTCAAGAGAGTGGGAAAAAATTCACCACTATGTCTTCAGTGTATGTTTAACTTGAGATATTTACAATAGTAATTTAAACTGTCCAAAACACGTAGTCCCCAGAGGCCTGGTCAGAGTTCTAATTTGCTTTTTTTTTTTTCTTGATTCCTCTTTTTTCCCCATAGTCTTCCTCTTTATTTCCAGTGAGAAGGAAAACTTGTAACATCAGAATATTTTGAAACAAACTGTGCCTGTTACACAATTGTGCTGCCTCATACTGCAACTCCATGACAAAGTTTTAAAACCAGGCCTTATTGTGCAAGTTACATTCCAGGGTCTACTAGATCACCACAAACATATTCCATATCATTCGATTACAGACCTGCTGAAGTCAAAGCACTCACAGAGGAGCTTCATTGTTATGTGTGGTGTCAGATCAGAAGCCAGTGGGAGGAGACAGAGCCGGTCCTGGTCTGCGTTCCTGGCTGAGGTTCAGATTGGACCCACAGCTGCACAGCAGGGTCGTACAGAATCTTGGCCTGAGCTGAGCCCTAACAGGTGCTGTGTTATAACTGTCTTGAAACCCCTATCTAAATGTTGATCCCCTCTTGCAGACGCCGATGGAAAGGCACTGTCTTTAGCTTGCTATTAAACCCAATCCCAATCTGTGACCAAAGCAAAAACCAGCATCAGGTCAGGCCTTTAGACAGTCACTAAAGGCAAGAAGATGAAGTAAACATTCAAGAAGAAAATCGATGCTATGGCAAAGAGCAAATAATCATCCTTATTCTGGTCTATTAACTTGTACTTTGAATTCCAATTATTCTATTCCACTGATAATCTCACAAGCACCTCTGTTGTCTCTCTTCATATAGTCTTTAGTGCTTACAGTCTGACTCACTCAAATTCTTATTTAGCAAATTTCCATTACAGGTTTCGAATAAGAAAAAAACCCAAAGAAATTGTCCAGTCTACTCGACAAGCCTTTGCTATGCTCTAGAATTAGTTGGATATAGTAGCTGCAGCTGCCAGTGTCGCTCTGTCCAGTCTGGCGTAGAACTGCATTATACTTTTAATGGGTGATTAGTGTCAGATATCTGGCTGTTGCAGCCTGGGCCTCAACTGTGGGAAATGGGCATGGTGGTTACACCTGATCCAAGGCTCAGTTTAGAGTTTCCTCTTGTCTAAAGAGGAACAGGATGATCTAACACACACAAAACCCAAATTAGAAGGCCAACACTACAAAATGATTAATTACGATAAGTAAACCTCTACCAACTCACTGCTTCTTCAAGGGAGCATAAAACACATTTTTACCTGAACATTTTTTCCAGTATCCAGTATCACACTTTGACTATATTGCTCCGTGAAACTGAAGAGGCAGGCCAGATTCACTGTATGAATGCTGCAGGATCAGGTAGGTAAGGTGTGTTCACTACCCAGGTTGAATTCACAGTTCGCAAAATTCACAAAAACAGCTTCAAAAAGTGATATTTCACTCACTTTTTGTTGTAAAGAAAACAGAGAGAAACATCAAAAAGTTAGTCCTATTGTGTCACAAAATATTTCATTAATGAGAACTGTTTTTAGGGACAATGCTACATACCACAGTTAGTAATTTACTACTCTAGCCTAAGGTAATTTGCAATTCCTTCTTCAAGATGGACCTTAAGAATACATAAAAATGAGAAACACATTCACAAGTAATAGGAAACAGTCTACTCTATACATTCGAAGAAGTGTTTTTTTTTTTCTTTAACATTTGGGTCTTATTACAAGAATGGGTTCCATTTTTAAAAAAAATTATTCTGTACAAAGAAACAATAGCTCAAGTATTCTGGTTCCACTTATCCCCAATATCAAATTTACTTGGATTTGGCTTTTCCATTTTTATATTCTGCAAGGGCTTGCAATCTGAATCCCCCAATGGCTCCCCCACATCAGTGGACTGTATTGGCATATGAGTGATGAAGACCATGTGCAACAGCTCTGAAAAATCATTGCCACCTAATCACCTTAATGTTGCACAACAGCCTGCAGCTGTTTGAGAACACTGGGTGATGAAAACAGCTGAAATGCAGACATTTACATCTGGTTGTGCAATAAATCAGTAGACATAGACACTGTTTTCTGTACTTTATTTCTCTATTTGTCTTTGGGCTTTGTCTTTCTTCAGCTCTGTGTGTGTGTCTCTCTTTCTCTCCAGTCCTGGTTCTGGCACAGCAGCATGTGAATGATGCCCCTTACCACAGCTAAGAGCAGTGGGTAGACAGCAGTCTGTGTGACGGCTGTGGTGTCCTCTCTAAGACAAAGGCAACTTGGCAGGCTGTTGGGCTGCGGCTGGATCAAAAAGGCCTTGTTTATTGGACCTCTCCCTCTTTGCACTCATCACTGTGTGTATGTGTGTGTGTGTGTGTGCGTGCGTGCATCCGTGCTCGCTTGTGTGTCTGTGTGTGCGTGCGTGTGCGTGTGTGTGAGACTGCAGTCTGAAGTGTCTGAGACTGGTTCACTCCTCGAAGACAGGAACCACTCAGACCACACACAGGGCCTCTTCAGGCACCACAAAGGAGAACCAGAACAGAGACTGACACACTCACTATGCATATGCTATCAGTGTGACTTTTTTATTCACTCAGTTTCTTTCTATATTAATTTAAAAGACAAGACAGGATTTATTTTTCTCACTGTTGACATGTTCACAATTTTAGGCTTCAAAGTCTTTTTTGTCCTGTTTCTTTACTCCAATCCCTTCACCAACTCACAGCCTTTTTTCTTTGATTTAACTACAGTGTGCTCACTCACAAAAATGTTCTGCTCATGTGATGTGTTTTCCCATGGTGCTAGGACTGGAATGTGTGCCTTTTAAAGGTGATATATATTTGCTATTATGCTGAGAGCGAAGACCTTCATTTCTGCGATACAGATAGAAGAGCAAAGCCAAGGCTGAAAACCAGTCCCTGGGAGAATTACTCTACTCTGGGTGTAGGGATGATATGTGACATTCAGACAGAGAACCAACAGTGGTGAATCGTATAACAACAGCATCAGGCAGTAAGTGGTATGCAAGAAAATGAATTAGTGTTTTTAAGAAACTGAGCATGATGAGTAATAAAGATAAGCTGATAGAAAATCATGTATAGACAGGTTGCTATCTTATCCTACAATCAACCGTTGAGTTCCCAGAGATGCACTGGCACTGAAGGCTGACACAAGTACAGTACAGCTCTATCTTGTTATTAAAGATAGAGCTTTGGAGAAGAAGAAGAGAAAAAAGAAGGACAGAAAGAAGAAGAAGAAGAAGAAGAAGAAGAGGAGTTTTGGGCACCTTCCCTACCGTTTTTCCTCTAAATGTTATGTGTTTGAATAGCAGAGCGTATGTATTCTCCCACATCCTCCTATCTCTGCCCTTGATTCCCACGGTAAGCACAAGCACTGATGGGAAAAAACCAAAAACCAGGGACACTAAAATTCCAGGATTCTTGCGGCCTGCATCAATCTGTCAAAATTTAAAAAGGGGAGGAAAGATAGCTTTTTGAAGAGAAAATCCTCATTTTCAGTGTTAGTGTTTAATGTCATATATTTAGAGAGAGAAAAAACAAAATTGGCACCTATATAATTATTTCTTGTGCTGATCTTTGTTACGTTCGATGAAATTTTAGTGCAGGACTAGAATTTGTGTGAGTAATAATAGTCACTTTTATTAATCTGTCTGTGCATATCAAATTATGTAAAGTGGTGGTGGTTTATGTAAATTGCTGTACAGATATTCCACAACGGTGCTCTGAAACAACTATGCTGTTGGAAGAGTGAAAATCCAAACACATGGATATTGAACTGTAACTGAACTTTTGGAACCACGCGGAGCAAACTCTTCAAGTTGTTTCTGGTATTTTTATTGTATTGTTTTGTATCTGCTGGCCTAAGTTTTCTGGTGTAGCATCTAAATCTGTATACTGACACACAACTTCAATGTTCCTATAACTGACTTCATAACATGTATGTATGCATGTTCTGTCTCATCTGAGTTTTTCTTTAACACGTAAATTTTTTTCAAGATGGGTACCTGTTCTCCAGGATAAGTTGGGATTGGGGTGAAGGGTGGGGCAAGTTTGATTTTTTTTTTATCATAATATGGAAAAGTTTCTAAACTGGAGCGAAGTTCTCACAAAGTAAAAGGATTTTCATGCATATTCACTGAAGGCCACTGAGCACTCTTATCTCCCCCTCATCGATCCAAAAGTGGAGAGCAGTTTTTTTCCCACACACTCTTCACTCAGCAGCCTAAACAAACACATACAAGCTGCCATCTGCATGTGGAACAGGAGATTTAAGTTAAGGCACACTGAGAGGTCATTTGCTCTCACCTCAGTGCAGTGACCTAGCTTTGATATATCTGGAAAAGGAAGGAGAGGCATAGACAAGGATGAATGTAAAGAGCTGGACGTGACTGAAAAGTGGAAAATATTAGATATTGCAAGGTGCCAGGCTGAGTGACTAAGCCATAAAGTCGGCCCTTGGTACAAACAAAGCATGTGTTTCTGTCATCAGGAGGATTGCGTGTCCTGAGTGCCTGTCACTTTAGGAGTTCTTGTTGCTTTGAACAAGTCTATGTTTGGGCTGCAGTTCGCTGTAGAACACAGATGAAACAGGTTGCAGCCTTGTAAAAGTAGGGGTGGATCTTATATAAATCACACATGTGTGTAGAAAAGACAAAGCATCCAAATAATGCCAAATCCAGACTGTGTAACAATGGAAGCCCCACCTGTCCAAAGAGTTCAGTCAACTCAGTCAGGGTTAAACTTATTCTACTATTTCAATCGCTCTGCAAGAGAAAATTGTTCATAACCTTGTAGAATTGCAAATGCAAGGTCAGTTGCTTTTTCCCCTCTACAAAGTCTTGTGCTTTTACCATCAGTCATCCACTCAGCCCTACTCCAAGAAATGACATGCTGGAAAATTTATCTTGCAAGAGTTGTGCTGAGGGAAAATCCAAGGAAATCCATACATTAATCACCTAGGCCTCTTCAGTACAATCACAGGAAATACTTTCTGGTTTCAAATGTTTTGCTGATGTTTTGCAGTAAATGTCAAATGTAATCATTTTCTAAATAGTGCTTTCCATTCGTACATTCAGCCTTGATTTCTGCAACCACAAGGGTGATGGTGCCTAATTGTGGTGAATAAAAAGTGGTTAGTGCTGTTAGGAAGTTGTAACAGATCCACAGTTCTGTACTTCTTTAACTCTTGCTTATTTGTTAAGATCACTCCTGAAGAATGGGAGATTTTATATGTATAGGGAATTTCTGTCCTTTATATGAGATCTGATTCATATATACATATCCTATGTAAGATCCCATGTAAAGGGCAGAAATTCCCTACATGAGGGGGTAGGCTTCCATGCCCTTATTTGCAACCCCCTTACTCCCATGCCTCAAGCCCCACTGTGATTCTGTTGACCCTCTTCCTTCGTGTGCCCCTGAGGCTGCTCTTATTGTACTGTGAGGGGCTTTAGAGCTTCCTCCGCCCTGTTTGTACTCCAGGAAACAGGGGAATTAAAACAAGCTGTTGAAACAGCACTTTCATGGGAGCACAAGTCAGGACCCCCAGGATGGCCCTTCTCATACAGTATATGTGGGAAATCCAGCTGAAAAGTTTACTGCTCAGCAGGAAGAAGTCTGTGTCCCATATATTCACAAGATTCTAAAAATAGATTTAATTCCAATATGGACCAATTGCCCAATCACAGTATATGACAAAAACACATGCAGCATGTATAAGAGAATTTAGTGGTGTGGGCCAAGTGAAGCAAAATCATCTCTGACAAAACACTGGGAAATGTGTGAGTAACATATTCTATACCGCTTATTACATAGTACTTGTTTTACTGTCGTAGCACATCTGAAGGCATGTTTTTGTCAAAGTGCAATGTCAAAGTGCATGTGCGTTGGGCACGAGGATAAGGAAAATAAATTAACTGGCATCCACCAGTTTGAAACGCAGACATTTTCCTAGTAATTACGTCCCATAAGGGAGCCAATAGTGCAATTAGGGGTTAGTACAGAGCAGAGTGTGGACCACATCTGGGCTCCCTCAGGGACTTCGTGTCTCAACATGTTCTCCAGAGTGTGAGAACCTCAGCCACTAAGCACACCTAAAGACACAAAGCTGCTCCAAATACAGGACCACATCATGATTTTACATGACACATTTTACAGTTAATTTTAGACTTTAATTTAATTTTCCACTTGTTAGATCTTTTTCCAAATTTCTCACATATTTATAAAGTTTCACTGGCACACCAGAAACAGTTTTATTTTCATGGCCATGTAGGCAGGATGCCATGGCATGGTGAGAAGCCTCCAAGAGATGAGATCTCATGACACACGATGCAGTCATCACAGGACTTTTTTCTATCAAACAACGGGTGGTTGCAAATCTTCTTTTCTTCACTATAGCAGCATGTGCCCACGTCGCACCAAACTGCCAGAAAGACCCTTTACTTTGCTGATGGTGTAATTACTCCGCATAATTACCAGAGGTGGGACCAAGTCATTGTTTTGCAAGTCTCAAGTAAGTCTCAAGTCTTTATCCTCAAGTCTCAAGTCAAGTCTCAAGTAATGTCAGGCAAGTCAGAGTCGAGTCTCAAGTCACTGGTGTAAAAGTCCGAGTCAAGTCACAAGTCTGAAACTTTGAATTTCAAGTCCTTTCGAGTCTTTAAAAAAAACAAACGAAAAAATAATGTTGCAGTTATATGCTAAATGTAATTTTTAACATGTAATTTTAAAATCTGTGTTTTTCTCAACACATGACAAAATAGTGAACTTAGAAAATATACACAAATTGTGAAATTGCACCTCTTTAAAATGCAGCTCAATTAAACCTAGCTCCAAGAATAATTTTCACCGACAGTTCTGAGATAAGCTGCATGTTATTCTTGGATGCGGTTGTAGGACCAGCTTTAAAATCGCATGACAAAAATATCATACACATTAAAAAAAACTGTATCACCAACGTAGCCTGGACAACATTTGCTAGTTAGATGAAGTCAGCTATCTCATTGTAGCATATTTATATGCATATTTATAATTATACGCTTCTTGGAGTGAGTGCATACACTCATGAAGTTTAGTAACTTCAGGTCACTGCAACAAGCCCAGGTACAGTTTACCGACGGATGGGTGCAGGACCTTGAAATGCACCGTGTAGAACGAAAGACCATCGTACGTATCATAAGTTTACCAGTCTCACAAATTGTCGTCATAAATACACATTCCTTAACCGTTTATTAATAGGACCTTTGAGCTCAACGGTAATTAATTAGTAGTGGAAATAATTTCTGGTACCCATCACAGAAATGTAGCAGTGACAACAATATTGTATGCTGTAATCGTACTGGGCAATTAGTGATACAAAAACCCTGTTTTATCCTGTGAATAAAAGTATATGTTTTTGTCAATGTACCATAATAACAGAAGCGAAACGCAATATTGTGTCAGGACAATTCACTATTTATGCACAATAAATAAAGGAGCATAGCGCGACAATTTCTGTTCTTGCTTGTAACCTATATCACCAATTATGTTATGAAAATGACGTATTAACTACTAAAAAACACTGACCTTCGTGTAAATGCTTGGAGCAGACAAACCTGTGAGCTGGAGTGTTCTGGGACGTTATATTTGATCTTTGAATGGCTGCAATCCAGGCCATCCGTCGCGTCTTTGTTACTTCGGAAACATGAACAATTTCTCTTCAACGACGTAATCCGATAACAACCGATCTCTTTACCCGTCGGCTTCCCGTGGCTGTCATGCGACCGGCTATTGCAGTTAATAATACAACAGCTTCTTGACATTTTTGTGTTTCTTTTTATCGCTGTATAACTGATTTTAATTGAAAGCCTGCGTGCGCTAGTACCGCTTGCCACGAGTTCCCAGAATCCTTTGCGGTTCTACCCGTGAATGACGTCACATTTTCAATCTCTATATAATATGCATGTTAAATTTTATATTTGGGGTAAAATATCAAGTCTTTTCAAGTAAACCGGTTCAAGTCCAATTCAAGTCCCAAGTCATTGGTGTAAAAGTCCAAGTCAAGTCACAAGTCTTAGAACATTTTTTCAAGTCAAGTCTAAAGTCATAAAATTAATGACTCGAGTCTGACTCGAGTCCAAGTCATGTGACTCGAGTCCACACCTCTGATAATTACACCATTTACATGTGAGCAGCACAGACAGAAGTTCAAGGATCTTAAAACGTAGCTTAGATCCTAAAAAAAAAAGCCAAACATTCCAAATATAAATGTAAAATAAATAAATAAATTATTGTTGTTTCTGGAACAAATATGAAGAGTCGAATAGGTGACTTCTGTTTTCACTGGTGAGGCCTGTAGTTATCACTCTCTGTCCTGTAATCTGCTGTCCACCCTCCCTTCTACAATTGCTTTGATGACAGTCAGAACCACAGCCCAGGAAAGTGTGACAGTCGCCATTAGTTCTCCATATTCACGCCAACTCCCACCTCCCAACCCAGCTTTGGTGGTGGAGGGCTTGCAGAGCCTAACAGCTGCTTCTAAATTAGAGGGTAGAAGAGAACACAACAAGACTCTGGAATGTCTGGATTGTCTAGATTGCCTTTCTCCTCCAAAGAGTCCTGGGAAGATGACTAAAAGTTTGTGCCAGGATGCTGGATAATCCAGCACAAGAAAGTTATGCATAATATCTTCTTGACCTCATAGCATGCCTTTAGAAATGCCAGATGGCTTAGAAAAATTGGGGGGCCGCATACCATAAGCAGGCAATGAATACTGGAAGATAACTAAATGGCATGAACAGAGGAATTGAACATGTCCGTTATTTGTGACAGGCTGATGGTGTCTGCCCCAGGCCCAGTAATCAGGTCAGCCTGAGGTGAAACCTCCTCTGTCATGCATTATCACACTGCCTTCATTTGTTGCTGGGGAGACAGTGACCAGGTCATTGGGGTTAGTGTGGCCAGAAGCATAGTTGTAAAATTGCCAGCCTCAGTAATGATGTAGTTGTGAGTTAGGATAAATTTGCTCTACACAGCCTGGTATCCAACTAGTAACACTAGTAAAGAAAAAAAATGTTTTAGAAGATGGCTCCAGACAGCAAAACATTTGTCATGGAATTGATAGAAAGGCCACAAGAGAGGAAATAGAGTTGGCGGAACGAACTTGACTGAGTGGGTGGAGGATGAGTGGGTTAAAACAAAATGAAGGGAGAGAGTGGGTTGATCAGTAGTGTCTGGACAGCTATTTGAAGAACAGTGGATGGAGTTGAAGAAGATGAGTGGGAAGGAAGAAAAGAGGGATCATAGCACTGAGAGCAAAAAGATGAAACATTCATAAAAGCTTACGAGCACAAGCTTCTAGATAGCGAGACGGATGTTTGATCCAGCTGTCGTGCTTATTTTCTCCTCCCCCTGCCACAGACTGGCATGCTGTTTTTCTTCAATATGTTTTTCTTCAATATGTTTTAATAAAAGTGGAATTACTGCAAGCCCTCTTTCCTCTTTCCTCTGGCCCTACATGTTGTGGTGTGGAATGTCTACTGCCATCACCACTCCTTTCACTGAACCACAACCAAGCTTTTCTGAAATGGCTTACTTGTTCTTTCAAACTTGAAAGCAAAAGAATAAAGGTAACATGATACCAATAACTTGAATTGAAATCCCAATATTATTAAAAAGATAACATGGTTTTAATTCACAGGTATATTTCAGGAGTCTATCTCAATAACCCACACTTAAAGAGGCTGTGACAACAATGGTTTTAACAGATTATTATGATGATTCTATCTCAGCAATTATTTATGGTGTGTTTGAAAGAAACCAGAGAGTACACAACAGTTCTCTGCAAGTTATCTTCCTATAGCGGGATAGCTATCCTTCACCCTCACAGCACTTAAGCTGTATTGACCCCAGACACTTCACTGCCCTGTCTTATTTTTGTACTACCTTTCTTATCATTCAAGTGTGTCCCTAAACCAGACACAGAGTGCGAAAGGAATGTCCATGCACCTTTAAATCCATTTCCAGACTTCATCCCCTATCTTGACTCGATGCTTGCTTTCTACTCCCTATGAATACCCAAGAGCTTAGGCAGCCACTTTTAATAAAGTTCAGCAGCTGTTGCAGCGTGCAAGTGTGAAATCTTTCATTTGGTCTAGTTTTGCTCCCCAGTCAACACAATGTGACAAAGATGAAGATGATGGGAGTTATGATCTCATATGTAATCTCACACCACTTCAGTAGACTTGGACAAAAGGGCCAGGGGCTTCCATCATGGTCTGGCGATCAGAGACTGCTTGGCCAACAAAGCAAATAGCCCTGTTGATATTGGCAGCAAGTCAGTTGCTGGTGCATCAGCATCATGCTGTAGAAGCAACCATGATAAACTAGGTCTCATAAAACTCATAAAACCAAAACTGTAAAGTTCAGTTTCAAGACCTTGGACAACAACATAGGAATGGAAGTAATGCCAGTAGGTTTTCTGATTAAGACTGTTGGATTCTGATTTGGGGGGTTTTAGCAAAAACTACTTGTTTAAGGCTATATTGTGCATTTGTGTCTGCAGCATGTGATAGATGATATATGGGGTTGGGGGGAACAGGGGGCAGGAGGGTAAGAAGCTACAGGCTAATTATCTCATTCTAGTTCTATCTGGTTGTAATTATACGTTAGTGGCAAACTAGAAATGTTACTCACTGGCTGCTGTTTTCATTGCGCACTAGGCAGGTTTAGTGTTTTCTCCCTGTTCTTTTCTTAAGGAAGATCCTGGCTCAGGAAGGCTCTGCTGGAACATGAAAAGGCACAGGTAGGACTGTGGGTGCAGCCTCTTTCACCTCAGTGTGTAAGTGTGGGAACCACTCGGCTGCCAGTAGTGCATGAGTAACAAGCATCCTGAGGGAGTGTGGCGTAATCTCTTCTAACGCTCTAGTCTCTTCTCTTTCTCTCACTCCTGGAACACACACGTTAATTCAGAAGACTGAGTGCACTCACCCATTTAGCGCAATCAGCACACATTTGCAAACAGCAATCTTCAAATGAAAGCTCTTTCCGAAATCACATATACACAGACATATTTGTAGTATAAACAAAGTCTCAACCTGGTAAATATTACCTTGTAGTGATTCCATTGTTGGAAAAAAGGATTGAGCTTTGATGATGAAGCCTGCATGATGAACTGGCTGGACAAATATGTTTAATAAATTTGGTGCTTGGCTTGGTTTTAGTATCTTCAAAGGAGAAAATTATACCACACAGAATTTAAGTGCATTCTATCAAGAAGCAGTTGATAATACAGCACACGTCAGTAATATCGCTGCCTACTGCCAGCTTGGGCAGGCTCCAGCTCCAAACACCAGTGTCCCATATCCCTGCAAATGACAAAAATGCATCAAAAATGGATGGAATCAAACATATGCATGATAAATGTATAATAAATAGGCAATTGACCACAAAATGTTCTGATATTAACTGTTGCATTCCCCATTCTCTTTAAATTTCCAAAGGGCAGAAATGTTTGCACTACTAATGAATATGTTTCCTTAAACGAATAGAATTAGCAAAATCATGTACCCAGGAAAATTACCAACATTTTGTTTTTTCTTTTTTTTTCTGAAATTGATCAAGTTATATTGATTATGACATATGGCGTCACCATTTTGTGAAAGGATGCAAAGGCATGAATATATATTGGTCTTCTAATACAGATTTTATAGAGCTGTGTTGGTAGGGTGATTGGGGGCAGTGGGCTGGCAGCTGTTGCTGCTGTGCGGGGGCCCTCAGGTCTCGGCCTACTCCTAATGGCCAAACCAGCTGTCGGAGTTCTGTCTGTAGGGGCGCAGGGCTTCAGGAGGCGGGGAGGGCATGAGAACTTCCACCCCCCTGTCCTGGGGGGCGGGTCCCCGCCTTGTCTGCCCTCCTCTGAAAGGAGGTGATTGATGGCGCAGGGTTGACACCATGCTTCCCCAACAATTGACTCAGGAGGGATAGAGGATGAACAGAGACCAGGGGACCCCTCCACGTCTTTCTCTTCTGGTTTTCAGAGGCTAATGTGGGATCAGTTGCAGTTATAATTCAGTCATTTTTCTCAATATGTCTTTTATTTGACATATTTGTCGCAGCATATGCCACACGAAACACTTTTCAAGGCTGTCACCACATCGATTCTGCATAAAAACTCAGGTTATTTTCTGCTTTACTTGTCAGATTACATGGATTTGAACATGGTTTTGTAAAATGGCTGAAATGACCCTCAGCCTTTCGTTAAGATAATCCCACTTGTTGCAGCAGGCCTTCAGTGCCCTCTTCCTTGCACCAGATCAATAAATCCTGACAACAGAGTGAAGATTCATGGTGGACAGTGCTCTGGTCGTGTGTGTCAGGTCATCAGTGGATATCAGCCCAAAGTCTCGGCACCAGGGCTCACTAATACAGACCTGACCTTTTGCACTAAACCCCACGATCATCCCTGGAACCCTTTCAGCAAGTCCCCAACACCTCCGTTCTTCTTTAAGATTTACAGCCTCATGGAGGGAGAAAGGATCTGGAAGAGGGGGTTAAGAGAGGGGGGAAGAAGGAAGGGGAAGGGGGACACTGTCCAGCAGCTGCTCACAGTGGTCTTAAGTAGCTATTTCACACGGAAGCGCAGTCATAGTGCTCCGAATTCCTCCAGCTGGTCAGTCTCCAGCTACGTCTGAAACACATTCCTCCACATCAGTATCTATTGCAGACTGCTGTGTGGATGTAAATGCCTACAGAGACAGGAAAGGGACAAAAACTCTCTTATTATGATTAGTGACAAAGAATCCTGATCTTGGAAGATATTATTCAGACAAATCCTATAAGTTCTCTGTGTTTTGTCCTACTGGAGAACAATTTTACAAAGAAACATGTGTTTCAGAGAACAAAAGACTACCATAAGTAAAAATTCTCCTTCGTTCTTTCTGTCTGTCCTGTTCTCTGCAGAAACAAAACATGTGTACACATACGGGATTTAATAGCCGTTTAGAGAGCTTGTGTGAAAGTCAAACACTTTTTCCCACAATCCAGTGAAAGATCCATCATTGACGTATGTTTACTTTAGGCAAAAAGCTCCAACCTTTAAGCCACTCTGTGTGCATATGTCAGAGAGTGGGTGGAAGGAATAAGAAGAATAGAATCAGGGTGAAAGAGGACACAGGGAATAACCTCTTTTTTTATGAGTGGTTGTTGGAAAATTATTAAATCGTGGACTAGAGGCGTGTAATGTAAGCAAGCAAGATGTCTTGTATATGGAGAGAGCCAAAAAACAAAACCAAGTGGTTGTGAAAATGTTTGAAATACATTAGATTAAGGGAGGGAGCTAAACATTTTGACATGAGAACACAATGGCAATCAATATAAAAAAGAAGAAAAAATATAAATGACTGTTATTATGTAACTAGATTACAAGTAATATAGAAGTCAGAATAACTCCCGGGATATTAGCACAGAATGGGAGTACTTGGCTGATTTCTTCCTGTGCTAAAAATCTGATACAACAAATTAAAAATGGCAGAGCTATAAAGTAGCGCAGAATCCTGGAAAACTAAAGGAAATCCAGAGTTTTATTACTGTCTTCATAAACACTGCCTGTCTCAAGTGTCTCTTTAATCTTCAGAAGCCAGCTCAAGTTTAAGATGAAGTAACCCTTACAGATAAAGATATCATGCAATTATCAAGCAATAATAAAATCAAGATTCAGATCAAAAGCCTGAATCCTGTACTACAATTGGCCCCGACGTCTGTCTGTAGGGGGTCTCAGCTGCTGATTGGCCGTGACCAGTTTTGTAGAGGGGTTTCTAATCCTCCCCACACTCTTTGTGGGTGCTCTTTGGGCTTTTCCCACATAAATCAGTCTGGTCTGGGTGGTAAAGTCATCACGTCCCCTGTGTCCACACACACTGCCTGTTAGCACTCCTATCACATGGAGTGTGCTTGTCATGAATGGCCACCGAGTATGAAAGGATGATGGTAGCTGACCACGTTAAAAACTGTCGAAAGGCAAAGCAGAAATATAGACAAACATTTGATCATTTAAACCTTCACTGAATACACCCACTGACCAAAAGTGACCCTTGCTTTTGATGACTGATGAAAACTTTTTTGTTTGTTTAGTTGGTGGAGGGGGAAGAGCAAAAGAAGAACTTCATTACCAATTTAATTTAATTTTGTATATATAATGAGTATCTCACATAAAATTCTCCACTTCCTGCCCTCGTGCTTTATCTATCATTACCTGCCCCGCCCCAGTGTGTCACCTATGTCTATTGTAATTGTTTTTATGCCATGTCTCAAACGTTCCTGCATTGCACTTCTTGTGTTACCATCTTCGTGTGTGTGACTTCACCTACCTTTGTCTATCTAATTTTTAGGCTCAATCTTTACTACTGGATTCGATTGCCTAAACTGACTGATCACTCAAATTTGGGGTTGTTTTTTTTTTTGGCTGAAAGTATAGTATGTCTTTTTAACTTTGCTTCTATGTCATGTATTTTTCATCTTTGAGTCACTTGTCAGCTTTTAGCATGTCTTCCTGTTAGTATGCATTTGTCTTTTAATGCCTTATGTAGTGCTAACTGATCTTTTAAAACTGTTCATCCTAACAATGTTGCGGAAGGTTTTTTGGTCAACGCCAGCACAGGAATATTTTTGTTGTCTGTGCAACCATCCACAGAGATGTTAAAGGAGTGTGGCAAATATGCAAAATCATCTGATCGTATCATTTGTAGCTCAGGTTGCTTTCCAACTTTGTGCAGCGCGGTGGTTCTTGAGCGTAAGTCTTCCAAGACCTCTTTTCTTCACTGACTGCTGTTAACTTCTATTGATGTCATTACTGTAGCTGTCCATAGACATTATGTATCAGCTTACATGTCCAAATTAGTTTCTTACTGGAGAACAAAGAAATACAATGAAAGATACTGTTTTGTGTGTTTGCTTTTTAAAAAAAAAAAAAAATCATTTCAATAAATATTCATTTTGCACGTCAAACTAATAGATAACGTGAGCATATCTTTTTGCTTTTTGCGTACGGGTGGTCTTCACTTAGCTACATTTGGTCAGCTGACACTGCAAACGAACAGTATTATTCATATGTAATTGTGAATAAAGGCTTCTCTGTTGGCAGTGTGTGTCACAATAGTTCCAGGTATCCAAGGTTCTTAAATGCTCAAAGGGAGGAATTACTCAATACTTTGTACAGCTGAGTATACAAAAGCAGAAATATGCCACTAAAGATTGGTTTTAAAATAAATGTGTATATTAATTTCTCCTAATTAAGTGTATTACTGCTGATTCTTCAGATTTAGCTTTATTAACTATAAGCAGTGCTAACACAGTTCAAAGAGAAATCTCGCTCTTTCGCCAACAGAGAACAAAGTTATAAATCTTGACCTGTCACATCTTTGTTTGTGTGATTGGAGATTCCCCCTGAGTCCTGTGCGAGAACTTTGTCACCAGGGTTTCCACTCTCACAATTTCTACCGAATACAAACAAAAACACTGAGTTGTTTGTTCTGTTTATGAGTGCCTTTGTGCATGTGTGTGCTTGAGTAGAGAGGCGGAGTGTGACACCGACACGACAAGAAAAGGGTCTAGGATGAGCTAGAATTCATTAAAATTGTTGTTCAAATAAAAGTTCCATTTTCTCTTTCATCTTTAAAACAATAAAGGGTCGTTCATATTTCCAGAAGGAAGAACTGGGACATCCATTTCTCCATTAATGGGATCAGTGAGAGAGTGTCTTTGTTTTCGGAACTGAAGTGGTGTTTATTGTAATCTTCTCAAACAAACCATTTTAACACAACTCTCCTTCAAAGTTGGCTAAGGCAGGTCTAAACTCCATATCAATTAATTTTCAATGAAAGACGAAATACTTGAAAATCATTAGAATAATAAAAGCAATTGTTGCACATTTTTCTATTAAATTAAGTGTTTGTGTTGTTAAGAGTTATTATAACTAGTTGTGTGTTCTTCAAGGAAACAAAAAAGATTATGATCTTCAACTTAGATCACGTTAAAATATTTAGTAATTATTCATTGTTTTATTTTATTCAAGTATTATTTTGATAGGTAACCAACTCACCACATTATGTTTTGTAGTGAAAGTATTATTAGGTATTAAGAAGCCAACAGCTAATTTCATGGGAAAGAAGTCCCTCAGTTTTTCAGCATAGTGAAGTACATGAGGCATTTGTAGACTCTGAGTTCACAGATAGCAGCAAACTGTAAATACAACTGCCTGACCCTGAGCACAATGAAAAATCTCTCCCTGGGATTTCTTCCAACTGGAAGCCAGTCAAAATACTGTCAACACCTGGCATAGTAAGTTGGGAGTCTGTCTACTACAACTGTAGAGTTGAAAGAAACATTTCACAGCCAGATGAAAACATAAAAACACAGGTTATTACACCCACTTGAAAAATATATGAACTCCGTTACACTTTCCTCTGTTTTTCTATCTAGTTTGCTCTTGTTGCTGGAGGCTCAGCCAGAAATATAAATTAACAGTTGTAATACTGGATAATTGGGGGAGTTTCAAAAGGGGAATTTCAGCCGGTTAAAACAATGTCTATGTGCTAATTAAGAATATAAGACTAAGCCATTGTGTACAAAACGCTGAATCCAGCTATTGAAAACTTTGAACTGCCAAACTTTCATCCCACGGTCGTTGCCTAATGAAGCAGGTGTCTGTGAGGCTTAACAAGGTCTTTTGACTGACCCCCTATAGATTACGTCACACTGCAGCTCACAAATTTCACTCCAAACCACTATGCTACACTCATGGCTCTACCAATTCCTGTAATTTATTCAAGATCAGAAGCAGGAGTAGGGTGATGACGAGGGGGAGATGGTGGTGTAGGGCAGTGTGCTTGAATATTAGTGTGGTACCCTCCCCTGCAGAGAGAAACTGTGTCATAATGCTGGACTGCTTTTATGATTCAAATCAAGGCTATTGTCTCTGCAAGCAACCAGCTCCACTCTGTGCAAAAGAACAACTGAGGTACTATACACTGGCTGCAGAAAATGAGTGCACTGCCATAGACTGAAGAGATGCTGGCTAAATTGAGAGAGCTGCAATGAGAGTGAGAGCTCAGTTCATTACGCTGGCCAAAGGCATAACAGGAATGCCTACTGTCTATCGGTGTGCTACCATGTAAACACTATTCACTGTCTTATCTACAGTTCATCAACTCTAAACACAAAAACAAACAAGTAAGTTTGCACATGATTAGACACATTATGGTCTGCTGCCATATTACAGAGACTCCATCTTAATGCACGTAATGTGGGAGTTTTACATTTTGTTGTTTACGATTTGGATGTGGAACAAATATTTGATTTGGAGTGCATGCATTTATGCATTTATATATAGTACCAGAGCACTATACTTAATCCCAAAGTGCATCAGCCTGTTTTATGGAATACTATCAGGATGCAAAAAAGGAAAAAAAGAAAGAAAAGAAAAAGAAAACATATAGACTGTGTAAAGTCCACCAGCCTCCTTATGTCTGTAAAAATACAGTCCCGTGTTTGTCTAGGACCTTTAGGAGAAACAAAATCATAGATTAACACTTTTCAGAAGATAGTGTTGATTTCAAAATTGAAGGGGTTATTCGCACAGTTGCAGTTGTGTAAGGTCTGTCAGTACAAAATGTCAAACATGCCAGGAAAGTTCTCTACTGTTTATAGTTTTAGTCCAGACCTCATTGAACTGCTGCAAGAAGTCCTGATCATCGTTGTACTGCCTCCAATAGCTTAGTATGTAAAAAAAAAGAAAAAAGAAAAAAAAAAGACAATACTACAGTTGGTGTGTGTGTGTGTGTGCGCGCGCGGGGTGGGGGGGGGGGGGGGGGGGGGGCTGGGATCGAAAGATAGACAGAAGGGGAGAGAGAGAGAGAGCGAGAGCGGAGAGGCGGAGTAATCCCAAACGCTGGGACAGATCGGGAAGCAAAACTTTTTTCAAAAGTTTTAGGAGGTGAGAGGAGAATCACAGCAGCCGTGGCCGAGCTGCGGAGGATATTACGGGATTAGGATCTAACGCTACGTTTTCCGGCTGACTTTATGAAAAAGAACCCATCGATTTTGGAGCTTTTCATGTGAACTTAACAAAGGATGTATTTCTACTAAAAAAATACTTCAAACGCTGGAAACTTTTCCACCGAAATGGAAGGGAATATTCCATGGATTCTTTTGTCATTTTTATTGTTTATGCATGTCTGTGAAGGTAAGTCATCTTGCACTTTTAATACCTGAGTTCACAGTTTAGATTTATACCCACCGGTAGGCTAGACTGGACTTGTCTGGACAGCCGAGCCACCGTCCAGTTCCAAATAATGAGGTTATCCTTGATTATCTAGGCTACCAGTGAGTACTAATATGTACTAATAAGTTTCTCTTTTTATCCTTTTTGTTCGTCTATTTATTTGGTAGTTATTTGGAATTTTAGTTGTTTTCTCGTCTTTCACAAAAAAATGTCGTTGTTTTTACGTGGTATTTATGTCTATTATCGTTGTTTATAAATAGTTGTACTCACTTTGTGTTCTGCATTATAATCAAACAGAAATACACACTACCTCAAAATGATTCAATATCATTCAGAAAAGACGTGTTTGATAGATTATAGGTCAATAAGTCAAGTCAGCGGTTTAAATACCGACAATCACATTTTGGCACGACAGCGGCAACAGGTCGTTGTAGCAGATTCGGGTTAGCGCATCATGTGTAAAATAGCTGGTGTTCGTGTGATTAAACCACTCATTGCTGTATAGATAAACATAGAAATTCGGAACCTGCAGGAAAGTTAGTTTAACTGTGTGGGAAAGGTCTGATGGCAAGGTGACAAAACCCAGAGTGCGCAGAAGGAATTTAGAATATTTGATTAACTTTTTTTGTATGTGTGGTTTAAACTTTAACTGAATACCAAAACATGTTCTCTCCTAAACAAATAATTTTTTAAGCACAAGCAACTCGGTACTTTAGCATGCATATCTATCAAGGAAACGCAGAAATGTATCTTCTTTTAGTGGACATGTGCGGGTGTGTCTACAAGATGTAACAAGTGGCAAAGGACTGTTGTCTAGAAATCACTATCAGCGAGTTTTGATTAGTTATGTAAATTAGGTTATGATGATTTGTAGACAACTACTAAAGTTGTTTTTTAACATCTTTCTTTGATTTCCACAGGAATCCGTTGCGTGGATCAACACAGGCCATGTGAAAATGGAGGGACATGCCTAGATTCACCTTCTCGATGCATGTAAGTGCAACATTTTTTTTTTTTAAAAACCTACCAGCGCAAAGGGCGATAGCTACCATTTGCCAATGCTCGAAACCAACAGTTTTGTGTATAACCTGGCAGATTTCCGGTGTTTTTTCTCTGTCTTAAACAAGGAGCGAGAAATGCCCCTGTTATTACCTATTGTCTAGATAATAACGCCCACATAACAGTGGTGAAAGATGGAACAAATTGATTAGACCTGCACAGATGAGCATCAACAAGTCTGGAAATGCATGGACGACACACTCATCTCTTGCACCTGTTAAGGAGCTCATTCAGTCATAAATCACAACATCTTGCTGCACATTGCCAAAGGAGCGTTTCTTTGTGTGTTTGGCTCAATTTTTTTTTTATTCAATGTAGCCTCAGCTTTAAAGCAATTTCTATTTATTTAAATTCCTTAAATAGCTTTAGAAAATTTTAAATTGTTTTTTTTTAACTAATTGTCTTAATGTCCTGCCTATTCCTGCAGTTTAGAGGTTTTGCATCTTTTGTCAAAGCTTTTGTTTTTCAAATGAGGAGGCTATTACAATAGTCAAGTTAAATAGTCTACAGTGTCCTGCCCTGGGGTCATTTTAAAGGAAAGAAAAAAACCCTATACTTCAGGAAAAATGCCTGAGGGGGGTCAGATGGAGGAGATACTTTTAAAACGAAACTCCTTGTTTGCCAGCTGTATCCTTCCAAAACAGTAAATTTACTCTTTTATGGGAGATGGTAGCACTTTACCATACTGCATGGACCTAAGTTAATCCAATACCCTGAATAGACTTGTTCAAGGCAAAAGCACATCCCCACACATGTATATACTGTGTGTATGTTTGTGCATTACGTTGCACTTGTATAAAGTTCCTGTACTCCCAGTAGAAGTAATTACACATTAGTCAATGTGTAACTTAACTGCAAGTGAAACTAGTAACCACTACCCACATTTTTTCAATCATTAACTATAGCCAGGATTGTTTTTATTGGGTAAATGTATAATTTTATTTGGACCGATTTTTTTAAACTTCATTTCACGATCACATAATTTACTTTGAACTACTATGAGTGAAAATCAACACAACACTCCCAGTGTTTGGTCTAAGTGTATTAATCTCCAGATTAAGTGTAATTACATCACAGGGATTGTGTTTGCCTTTTTTGTTCCTCTGATCCTTTGTGTTGTGTATATGAGTGTGTTCATATGTTAGTGATGTGGGAGCGGTGAATGTGTAATTACTAAGTTGGTAGAGTACCAAAAATCATTAAGAATGACAAGGTTGAGATATTTGTTTTTTGTTTTGTTTTTTCCAATGGAAGGGGACATCAAATGTAGAAAAAGGCCCATAATATGGGAGAGCAGTGGAGTGGAGCATGGCCACATGAGAGTGGTCAGACCAGTCCTATGAGTAGTGGAGCCACCCCACCCCTTCCCCTGGGAGCCTACAGAAACAGGAGATTCAAAATAGGAGAAAAGATCCTTTCTTCCACCAGATACCTGGCTGTAACCTGGCACCAGAACTAGAACAGGGTTTAGGAAGGCAGAGAAGAAAGGCCACAGCAATGTGAGGCCAGTGTAGAATGGAAAGAAACAAAATGCAGAGGCAGATATGTGCTTTGGCATTTGAAAGGAATTTAGAAAAACAGCAGAAAGCACTTTCATAGAAAGCAAAGCTGTTCCATAGAACAGGACACATCACTTCATGTAGAGAAGTTCACTTGCCCTTCCTTGTTGTCCAGCTACTGTGCTATTTGTTGTTCTTACAGGAAAACAGATTCTCAAGTGACTGTATTACAGTGTCTGTGACAGTTGCCATTGTTACTGTTCCAGACACTGTTCCAAAACCAATGTATCCTCTGTCTTGTTTTTCACAGCATAACTTCAAAGTGCATGAAATCTTGTTTGTTTCTTTATATGTCTCTGATTATAGTGGTTTCCTTCTCAGGTAACCAACTTTGTAATGCCAGTTTTAGTTGTTTCTGTCACTCAGTAAAAATCAGTCACTGTTATTAGTTTTAATAGGTTGATTGTCTGTGTGGAGCTCGAGATCTTGGCACCGACTGCCATTTTCCATTATTTCTAACTATTTGATATAATACAGTAAAATTTAATGTTATTAAAAGTTATATTTAAAAGCATATCTACAAATGGTTTAGTACAAATTTTTGGAAGGCTTTTCTCTTTGATACACAATAAATATTCTTCACAATCTTACAATGCCACAGAGTTTTGAACTTGACAATGAAGAGTTCATAGTGTCACTGAAAGTGTAATTTCTAGGTGAGCAGTCAGGAAGTGTAGTTGAACAGCCTTTGGCCCCTCAGCTCCACCCTGCTTGAAGAGTGCTACAGCAGTATGGACAGAGGAAAGATAATTAGGCAGATTGAGGGGGTGTCATTCAGAGGAGATCCAGCTGGGGGAATTGGACTGGGGGTAGGGAATGGGTTGAGAGAAGCTGGCTAGGAGGGAGTGAGGGTGTGGGCGGGGGGTCTGCATATAGGACAGCTGGTGGATGTTGTGATGGTAATCCAGTGAAGTCAGATCTTGACAAAGGGAAAGCATAGGGCCAGGTGCTGCCATTGAGCAGTCAGTCGCCCCCATACTGTGAGAGACAAGCTTGTGGAGGAATGAATCCGGTAGCCCACAGTCCCTCTAGCACATGTTGCCTCTCTCACAGTAACACAGTAACAGCAACTGTGTCTGCTCTTTCTCTCACTGCATGCTGTCCTAGCTCTAGCTACTCATCCTCTGTCTATCAGGGCAGAGGCAGATCACAGATTACAACCAGCTCTTTCCCCTCTGATCTGCCAAGCTGAATGAAAATAAATATGGAAGTTCTCTGCTATCTGAGACCCGTGTTATAAATGGATTGCCCTTGGCTTCAGTATCAGAGTTATCATATAAATTGGGAGTGTTTTGTTATGACCCTGTAGCAACTCCCAGACTCTTAAAGCATGATAAAGAGGGCACCTTTGACTTGCCCTCTTTGTCATGTCAAGATACTGTGGAGTTTGTCTGCCTACATTGTTTCACTTTTGGCAAAATAGAAGGCAAAAATAAGGAAGTTTTTGATTTTCTCTGGATGGGTTAAACATACATAGTACATACAAGCAGATAAGAAATACACTTTCAAAGGAACCCAATTCAATAATAAGTGGTTGCATTCTCTCATGCCAAAGCACATATTAAGTGACAGACCATAGCAAAGAAACAGATTATATTATTGTCTTAGTACACGGCACCTTGGGGCTAGTGTTTTCTTTGGTATCTTTATAGTGGATTAGAAAGGAATGCTTAGCAAGATTCCTCCTCTCCCCCTGGTGCTTTCAGGTTATTGTCTCTACCTCCCATCCATTCATCCTTCTACCCCCTTTCGGAATGCCTTAAACAGTACTGTCTGAGACTGTGCAGAGAGTATTCCAGCAGTCTCATTGAAGAATTCATAGTGATTTGGCTGATTATTAAATTCTTATGGTGCCATTTTGAAGGCAAATACTGTCTTAACTCTCATGCTGTCATGCCAGGCAGATGGAGCCATTGTCTTGCCATTTTACAGACGAATTGAAAGCACAGAAAAGTATAATGACTCAAGAGGATAGTGTTCATATCTATGAGGATATGAGTGCTATCTGACAAAGAGGTTACACCATTAGGGGGAACATATTGGTTTGCTGTCCCTTCTCTTCTGTGGTTCATGACTGGAGACTGGGAGCTGTGGTTCCCAGGCTCCCTCAAAGGAAGTGGTGCCTTCTGACCTCCCAGCTACACACATCCTGTCTTATCAGAGAAGCTTAAGCAGCTTGATTACTTCATAATTCTCCATTTTCTGATCTTTTTCTTTATTGTGTTTAATTCCACCACTTCTCATTACTTGGATACATTGCGCTACATTGCCTTATACTCTGCAACCTGGAACTTTTATCTGAGAATGTGGAAATTAAATTCATATGCACTTTCTTACGCATTGCATATAAGTAATATTTATGTCGGTTTTACCCCTGAAACAACCTGTTGGAATTTGCAAATTATTCTCTTTGATGTCTATGTATGTCTGAACTGCAAGCTTATTTAAGGATAAGCCTGGATGTGAAGTTTCATTGCCTGGTTGTTTGCTCTTATCCAGGAGACAATGACTTCTGAAGAGACACTCAGGCAGGTCTGATTAGAATAACTTAGGTTTGCCAGTGAAAAATTCCCCAGTGTCTCCCTCCCTGTCAGCAGAGGAAGGGATGGGTCCATCATTAAAGGATTCAGGAAAAGGCATTCACTTTTCCACTAAGCATAATTTCCACAAACACTTTGCTTCCAGCAAGGCAGCATTTTACTAAGCCATAACCTTTTCTTAATTAAAAATACTGAGGTGTTGTGGGCTTAAACACTTTGCCACTTCATAAGAGCACTTGATTGCTGCATTTTTGCCATGTGTTGGTTTTATTGAATATTTTATTACTCTACACTTCTTTAACATCTTCAGTGCTTTTTGGGGCAACATAAACATTTTCCTTGTAAGAACTTTTGACAGTTCCTCACATCAATAAGCACGCGAGAGGTTGTGCTGACCTCAGTCAATCCATGTGATATTTTGTGTGAACAATTTTAAGTGATGCTGGCGTAGTTCTATTTAATCCAAAATTAAAACAAAACACTGGATAAGTCATTGTAGTTTATCTTTGACTTTAACATTGGGATGGGGCCCTTTCAATTTCAAAGTTTTCCAAAAAATCTGGTTCAGTTTAGGTGGTTGGGTGGGGTTTTGTGGTGGAGTTCAATAGAGAATGCTTTGAAAGACCTCAACCCTAGGATTCATGCATTGTGGTTTTGGGCAAATGCATTGCTATTTGAAAAATGTGAGGGTGTATTCTTTCAGACTGACACTAGAAGCTGTTTCGATAGTGTGTGAGGTAGCAAGAATTGTGCGTGAGATCTCCCCCACACACACACACACACTTTTTTGGAAAGTGTATTAGTGAGCACTTAGCAACAGGACCTATTTATTCTCTCAGTACAGTGGATATGTGCTTTCCTCGCTGCCAAGGAAATGTCTGGTATTTCCTTGGAATTCTGGATTTATATTAATATTATTATAATACACGATAGTCTCTCACTGATAAAGTATGAACTGTGATAGGACTATCAGAGTTAAGAAGGATTCACTTAGTCCTCCCAGCTTTTTAGTTAGATTAATTAACACTTTTCCTCGAGTAAGTTAAATGTCTTTCTAGTCACATGTTTAATATGCATGTTTGGGGGGGGGGGGGGGGGGGGGGCTGTGGAAAGCTTCTAGACTGTTCAATGCTTTCATTGTGTCTCTAGGAACAATTGTTGAAACAAACCTTGGCCTTTAGACTGTGAAACAGTCATCCTTTTGGACATGATTGTACTTAATTATGAGTCTGAATTGGTTTAGCACAGCGCTCAGAGCTACCTGCATATGTAGGAGGATCAGTCTTCTGAAGTGCCCCAACTGTCCTTATGAAACCCTGTCTCCCATCACCCCCCTTTTTTCCCACTCTAGCTCTGTCTCACTATGGGTTACTGTTGCCAGGCTACAGCCCAGGCCTGAAAGACTAGCTGTTTGGGTCACTGCCCCCCACTCCTTCCTACCCCTACCATCTTCCCCCACCCCCCAACACTTTCATTCAAAGAAGTTCTGACTACTTTAGCTCTTTTATTTGGACCACAAAACATTCCCCAACCCCCAATCTGGCTCTCTGCTGAAAAGGAGAGCCAAGCTGGAGAGAGCAGAGCAGAGGAGGTTGCTGGAAGGAGGGGGTGTGGAGATGGGCTCCTGTTGGCAGTGTGGTGTCAGTGTGGACTCTTCATAAAAGAGAAGAGCTGGTCCTGCTTGCTTGTGGAAAGAGGGGGAAGGGTATGAGGTAGTTGTATTAGGAAATGTTTTAAGACTTTTCCAATAGATTCATTATATGATGTCATACCAACTTCAAGCGTTAAAAAACGTAAGACTAGCTTTTTTCAGGCAACAGAGAATTTGAAAAGTTGTCCCAAGTCAAAACATGATAGTTCAGTTGTTTCTCTTCCTTTCCATTTGTCTTAGAAAATGCCCCCTAAGATAAGAAGAATCCTTTATAGTTGTTGTTTTGTGGAGCATGACTGTGTGTACGAACCGTGTCAGAGATTACAGCCTCTTTGTTCACAGGTGAGCCGCCCTTTGACCTCTGGCTGAGTTGCCGCTATTGTGTAGAAGAGGATGAGCTCAGGTTACCCTGCTTCAGTGACCCAGAAACCAGGAAAACTGGCATTGTGTTACACAAGTAACAAGTGACAGAACTTACATAAATCCAATGGTTTTAGTCTTGATATCACGTTACTTGATACAGAACAACTCTGCAATCAAAGCACACTGACTGAATCCCATTTTGTTTTTGGATGTTTAATAATCATTTGTATTTGAAGCTCTCAATTAAACCTTTGACAAGGTTGCTATTTCTCTTTTCCTTCTTATATAATTTCCTCAGTGGATCTTCTCTTTTATGCATTCATGATACAACCACTCCTCAGAGCCTGAGGCTGTTTGTAAGTTGTTTTTTCTTTGTGTTTGGGTGTGTAGTGATTGTTGCATGTGTTTGCTTTGTTGCAGTGGTGCCTCCACATAACAGTGTTTGTTAGGCAGAACTGTTAATGCATGTATTTGTTAAGGTTGAGCATACCTTCTGAGATATTTAAAATGCCTTGTGTTTGTGACTGTGTGTGTGTTGGTTACAAAGTTTTTCCCATGGGCAAAGAAGCTCAATGGTTTTGGCTTAAAGTCTGGCACCGGAGCTAAATGCTAGACAACTAGAGGTACTCTGACAGATGTGGACAGATGCATGGTGTCAGTACTGCAGCTGGCAAAAACCTTCATATGTGCTGACAAGGAGAGATTACTCATTCTGCCCGTCTCTCTGTTGCACCCAGAGACCTCTTCCTCATCTGCTGTACGCTCTTCCTCCAAGGTCAGATGTTGACACTCACTAAGTATGACTCAGGGGCCCATTGCACAACAGCAAACTGCACCTGCCTTTCACATCCGCCACAATTAAAGTTGGGCTCACGCAAAGGCACAGATCCTGCCCTTCTGTTCCCATGGGCAGTGAAATCCATAAGGTTATAAAGAGCCTGATAAGCAGACTTTTCACAGTGGTATGAAGTGTGAACCAGGACAAAAGTTGCATGTCTCTCACAGTCTCTACGCTGATAGCATTCTGATTTGTGTGTTATGGGAGTAGCATGTTGGCAAGGAGTCAGGTCTAGACAAAAGAATGTGTGTTTTGGCTGCTTACTTCATTGCACATTTGAAAGGGAGGACAAATAATTTATCAGGCGTTATTACTATCGTCACTTTTATAAGCCCACCCACAGATACACTTGTATACCTGTATGTTAATAGATGAAAACACATTAATTCCAAATAAATATTTTAATCTGTATATCAACATACACTTGGGGACACATTACTTCCTGGAGTGAGTTGTTGATTTCTTTCCACATAGAGTCATGATGGTCTTTGGAGAACAACGCCTGCTAAGTTTCTAGCTTTTTGGTTTTCATCAGCAGTCAAATATGGCTCCAGAAGAATTTGACTGTCAGTCTGCGTTGTATCTTTCAGCTCTTAAAGCAATTTTGTTCATCAGTCCTTTCAAAGACCGCTTTGTTCCACATTTGTGTTTCATTTTTAGTGACACCCTAGATTCCAGACATAGTTAATTTGCCTCTAAATAAACCCAGCCAAGCCATGACAAATAGCCATGGGAACCATGGTTGGGGGGTAGGGGTGATTGGTTGGGTGTCAAGCTTGCTTGTTCATCTGTGAGGTTACTATGGCAACAAGAATAGTGCATTACGAGTGAGTACTGTGTTTTCAGAGCAAAGGACCAGGGATTACAGGAAATATGACATGACATTCTTGATGGACCAGACTACTCTTGTTTCCTTTTGATCTCCCTCTCTACCAATTGCACCTTCAAAAGACAGTCTCTCCTGTGGAGCATCCCCTCCTCACACTCTGTAGCCTGAGTGACATTATCATCACAATCAAACAGGGAACCCTCTAACATCTGACCTCTCAGCCTCATGAGAGGAGGAGGGGTTTAGGAGAAGGAAAAGTAGCTGTAGTAAATGCGCAAAATCTGTCTCTCAACATAGGCATTCAAATGGCTTCAGTTTAACTTTCCAATGAAGTCTCATGTTCTGTTGGAAGATGTCAGTTCCCTATATTCTCTTTCTAACAATTAAATTCAACATAGCACCAAACTATCACTTTAAAAATATATTTTTACACTCTTGTGTGCTTTCATGCATAGTTCACAATTTAAATTGCTTTTGAAAGCTGGAGAAAAAAAAATTAAACAAAACCGAGAAACCTTAAGTTTTCTATTGTTCCACCAATCTAGACCAGCCAGAAACAAAGCATCCTTTTTCATAGAAAATCAAGATCTGGATCGGTTTCCCTGCCGCCTAATTTAAAGCAGCCTCAGCCTCCTAGCCAGGAGTGAGAGCATTTTATGCTTTTTTGTCTTTTTTCTTAGAGTGGGACTGCACATACAAAAGTAAGAATGAAAAAATGCATTATCCTGTAAGTGAGAACAGATGAAAACCCATTTTTGATCCTGCCCAGGGTTTCTCTCCATTGAAAGAGATGACAGTGCCCAAGGGTGGGCCAGAACCCAGCTGTCACCTCACAGCCATAAGCATCAGCCTCTTTGAAGAGGGTTCCTGTCCTCAGTCAAGGGCTTCACTGTGGGTGTAGTGTTACCAGCACTCCAAACCTTGCCTGAACTCCCATAGGAGCTTCATAGAGAGCAACTGGAAACCCTGTTTTTATATTTATCTCAGCTTCTTTGTACTGCATGTTTGGGTCAAGCTCAAACAATGTCTACACAGCTTGAATAGAGACAAGGCAATTATAGGTCACCCCTCAGACTCCAGTCTTCAGGGTAGTTGCAGAATGAAAAGTAATGGAACCCAAAAAATAAATGAATGTTTTGAATAAACTGATATCACCACATGTTTTAGAATACAGCCATCAAGAGGACAGTTAGTTGTTTAATTTAAACACCACAGCTGTTTCTCCTATCCTGTTAAAGAGCACTGTGTGCAACCCTTGTTTTTCCTCATGTTAGTATTTGTTGGCAATTGTTAAATTTCCAAACTGTTTCTGGGTGTGTTCTTTTTCATATATGGGAACAGAAATAAGAACTGGGGTGTGGAAAAACTGGAGAATGTTAGCTGACACTGAGAAAATTAGGTTTTCCAACTGAAAATAGTAGTGTGCGACTAATAAAGTCAATAACACACATGGCCTAACTCTGTCTTTTCATTGTATTTCTTTTCTTTTTTGTGGCTCTACTAATATGTGTGCTATATATTATGAGAAAAAATATCCTAAAACAATCCTTATATGTGTGTTTTTAGATGTCGTCCCGGATTCATTGGTCCTCTCTGTCAACACCTGGATCCATGTCTTCGATCACAATGTCAGAATGGAGCAGCATGCAAGAGCGAGGTGCTCAATGGTGTCACACAGTACACTTGTGTGTGCCAGAGAGGGTTCAGAGGTATGTCTAAAAGAATGCATATGTACTGGAAACGTCAGATCTTATCAAGTAAATTCAAAGTATCAAATTGATTTCTGTTCACTATTTGATTCCCAGGCCAAGACTGCTCCCTCATTGATGCTTGTGCGACAAGTCCCTGTGCCAACGGAGCCCGATGTGTCAATTGGAATAACCATTATAACTGTTCCTGTCCGCCTGGCTTCCAAGGAAAGAACTGCCGCAATGACATTGACGAGTGCCGCAAGCCTGGTGTTTGCCTCAATGGTGGAACCTGCATAAACATCCATGGGTCCTTCCGCTGTCAGTGCCAGCCAGGCTACAGCGGGCGCACATGTGAGGTGTCCACCTTGCCCTGTGCACCATCTCAGTGCCTTAATGGGGGCACATGTCGACAGACCAGCGATCATTCCTATGAGTGTGCTTGCCTACCAGGTACAATTTCTCTTTAGCAGAGCAGTAGAACACACACAAACACACGGTCGCTCCACTGCTACGGGCATCAGATTTTCCCAGCCTGATGACGTAGCTGTTAATGCTGCTGCTGGTGTTTTATATCCTCTGTCTTATGTCAGCTTCCTGTCTGCTCTTAATAGCTTCTAAGGGTGGATGGATTGGTGGGAGAGTTGGAGGCAGGCGGCCTGCAACCTTCTCTGCTCTTGTCACAACAGAAGGAATTTATTTTATGGGGCTTCTGGTTTCCCACTGGGAGCTGACAGGAAATGTCTTTTGCCAGAGAGGAAGTCATTGAAACTGTGAGAGATTATAAAACAAGCAAACACAGAGGGGGGTGTTGACCTCTGAAGCAGGCAAGAGTCAGTGCTGTTGCTGACATTATGTGGGAACATGTAAACAATTAAACACCCATTGAACCCTTTTACTGTTCATCTTGCTTCTCACCTTGGGTTGTTATACAAAACATGATTTAAGATTATGAGCAGAAATGTTAGTGTCTGCAAAATGGATGTGTTTGCCACTGTATCTGCGTGCTATAAGGCTTTTGTCTTTAAATTTGTCTCAGGTTTTGAAGGACACAACTGTGAGAACAATGTGGATGACTGCCCAGGTCACAAGTGCATGAATGGAGGAATATGTGTAGATGGAGTTAATACATACAACTGCCAGTGTCCACCAGAATGGACAGGTATAGCTCTTCAAATTAACTTTAAATACAGGTATACATGTCATGTACATAGAAAATATGTTCAAACCCATATTTCACCTACCCACTAGGACAATACTGCGCTGAGGATGTAAATGAGTGTCAAATGCAACCCAATGCATGCCATAATGGGGGTACTTGCTTCAACACCATTGGTGGCCATACTTGTGTCTGCGTCAATGGCTGGACTGGAGATGACTGCAGTGAGAACATTGATGACTGTGCAATAGCTGTTTGCTTCAATGGCGCCACCTGTCATGACCGTGTAGCATCCTTTTTCTGCGAGTGCCCAGTTGGAAAGACAGGTAAGTGGGCTTTTCTATCTGCCTATTTGGCCCTTTTAATCCTGTATGATAAATTGTTGATATATGTGTTTTATCCACAGGTTTGCTATGCCACCTTGATGATGCATGTGTAAGCAACCCTTGCAATGAGGGAGCAGTGTGTGACACCAACCCTCTTAATGGCCGTGCCATTTGTACCTGTCCTGCTGGCTTTGTAGGGGGTGCCTGCAACCAGGACATGGATGAATGCTCAATTGGCAAGTCTGCTTTTTTTTGGCTTGTTTTTTTTCTTGCCAAATCCAGGTCCTGTTGTTATATGCTGTGTATGCTGTGTTGTTGTATCTATTTTTCTTCTGAATGTGTTCCATATTCTAATCCTTTGCCTTCTACCAACAGGTGCAAACCCATGTGAGCATTTTGGAAAATGTGTGAACACAGAGGGGTCTTTCCAGTGTCAATGTGGCCGGGGATATGCCGGCCCACGTTGTGAGATTGACATCAATGAATGCTTGTCCATGCCCTGCCAGAATGATGCCACTTGTCTTGACCGGATTGGAGAGTTCACCTGCATCTGCATGCCAGGTACAAAGACATTTTGTATGGCCACTCCATTATGATAAAGAGAAAAATCACTTCTTTTTTTATTTTTAATAAACTAACTATGCTTACATAAATTATTGTTGCAATTTTACATCCTGCACTCAGGTTTTAGGTGAGCTTAATTTTTTTTAAAATATACTTTAAAAACAGCTTTTTAAAACTCAAACTCTGGCACAACACAGATTTATCATCCAAGAGAATCACTTTTGACCAAAAGATACTTTTGAAAACTTGTACTTCGAAAGAAACACAATATATAATGCCACCATACTGCCAGTGTAGAAGGTTATGTAATGTATTTCCCTAAACACTGGCTATATGGAGGCACCTCTCCATCCTCAGTGCACTGTACCACCAAATGGAGTATTGGTTTGGACTGAGTGATAGTTTTGACACTCTGGGACAAAAAACACAGTGAAACTCTCATGCACAGTTCTACATGCATGCTGGGGTTTTGGGAGCTATACAAATTAGAGCCGGGAGTTGGGTCTATAGGACTGGATGTGAGAGAGGGCGAGCAGTTAGGGGGAGGAGTGTGCTGTGAATACTAATGAGTGGTAGAGTGGTGGGAATGGAGTGGAACAATAGGGCCCCTCTGTGCTCCACTTTGCACCCCTCATATACACAGAGAGGGAAAGAGGCTCTTTCCCAGAGCCTGTCCCCCTCCCCCCTCCAGAGACAGGGCCTTCCTCCTCACCCTCCTCATCATCAGTCAGCCTGGCAAAGCTCATGTGGTGCTACTGATTATTTCTGATTCCACGCTAGCCTCACCACAGGAGCAAGACTCTGACTCACATTCTGTTTCACCTCAATGAAGGACCTAAAGTAAAAAGCATAACATGCATCTGCTGAATGGGACACTGAGCCAAGGAGGAGCAAAGCTCTATGGACAGTAGTGCGTGGCGATTCCAGTTCAGTGGAATTGGATGCCGTGGTTTAGCAAAAGCAAGTGTAAAACGATCACAAGTAAAAAAGTTCCTACACAATACACAGAATTATGTACACACCATGTTGGCTTGAACTGACCCGTACTCCAAAGTGAGAAACAGGTTTAAAAGCAATAAAAAAGTTCTAAAAAGAAGAACACTTCTGTCTTCCAGGCTACGTGGGCACATACTGCGAGACTGATGTGGATGACTGCGAGAGTAACCCATGCGTGAATGATGGGATATGTCGGGATATGGTCAATGGTTTCACGTGCACATGCCAGCCAGGTAAAATTGTTTTGAATTGCTTTTTTTCAGACACAATGGCAACTAACAAACTGGAGGACAGATTTGAAAATATTAAATACCTTTAACAAGTAATAATCTTTTACCATGTGATTAATTTTTTTGACCTATTATCATATGCAAAAACAACTCAAGTAGTTAAGCCAAAAAGCATTTGGATACTAAAAAATTAAAAGTCTGATTGCAAACTATTGTATTTTGGGTCAAAGTCCTATGAATTACACCACTGACTCATTTCCAGCTTTCTAATGCTAAAATTGTATTTTTGATATCTATATTTTTTACTTTAATTTACTTCTTATTTGGCAAGCTGATTTTTCTGGAGCACTACCGTGCTTTGCAGAGAACAGTGATAAAGGCTTGGGAGTGAGAATATGTTGGTTAACACCTGCAATACACTGACAGCATTAGTAAAAGCAGAAAGCCAAAGTTTAAATGTCCCCAGGACTAGTGGAGGGAGGGTCAGCCTCACTACTTTTGCCTGCTGGTATTTAGAGCCAGCACTCATATAAAAAGCCAGGCCCAAAAGTCTGCCTATCCCCTTGCCTGAACAAAGGCACCATTGTGACCCTTCCCTCCTCTATGGAATGTAGAAGGGACAGCAGCCTCCCTCATCTTGCCCTCATGGTGGTGGTGGGGGGGCGGGGGACAGCAGTCCCACTAATGAGATTCTTTTCCAGGTTCGCAATTTACATCTGGGACAGACGTCCCCCCTCCGCCCCCCATCTAGCTATTGAGCTGGCGGAGCTCCCCTAAAAGAAAAAACAATCCCACCGCCTCCTCCAGCACCCCCTTTACCAGGCTAAGCATCAACACACAGACCGTCCTGACACTGTTAATCAACTGAGCAGTGTGTTACCAATGCACCAATTCACCCCTGTCTGGGCACTGTGCCCAGTGATTTCAAGCTTGCCCAGTTTCTCAGACTATTCAAGCTAGTTGTTGTTATTATTATTATTATTATTATTATTATTATTGTTGTTCTTGTTGTTTTTGAACCTCTGTCAACTGTTAATATTAATTATATGCGCTGCAGTTCATAATCTTTCAGTGTATATATAAGCATTTTCATGCACAAAATGTGTCAAAATTTAGTTGAGCTGAAGATGGATACGTTGCTTGTCCATGTCCTGATATTCCATACCATTTGATAATAATATATTGATGTATCATTTGATTATGAGTCTCTCCTCTGAAAAATCTTCAAGGTCACAGGCTTTCTATTGCATTCTGTCAGCTCTAACCTGGTCCAAGTGCATAGATAGTTTGTCTTTAACAAGTCGAGGTCTCAGACCCTACCTTAGCCAGTCAAAGACCTCCGCCCTTCTTCGGAGAGAAGATCTGCCCTCTGACCTTAGCATGGACCCTTTCGCTGGACCTTCTCTCTGACCTTTAACCTCTGTGTTTGCATGTCCCAGGGTTTACGGGTACCATGTGTCAAATAGACATAGACGAGTGCGCCAGCACGCCTTGTCAGAATGGAGCAAAATGCTACGATCGGCCCAATGGGTTTGAGTGCCGCTGTGCTGAAGGTAAGCGCTTCATTACTTAACAATTGTTAAGCAGAAGAGCCAAAGACAAAATAGCAGATGAGCCTTAACCAGTTGTTCAGGCCTTTGTTAAGCATTCTGTGTTATGGGGAGTTTCTCTGGGTGTCTGCTGATGAAACAGACTGACTTGAGGCCCCTAATCCCCCTCTTTCCCTCGTCGGCTCTCAGGACCATGGGGTCACTGAGGACCAGCAGTTGCCAAGAAAAGAGGCTTGGTCATTACCCTGACATCTGTTCATCTTTAAACCCCCTTACAACACCTTATGCTGCATTTTTAACTTTAATTCTTTAACATTTAGTTATGTTTGTGTTACAAAAGCATTCAACGTGTAAAGCTTCTCTCAAAGTCTGTATGTAAAGCTTGACTGTAGCTATATGTTGATATTTAATATGTTTGTTTGGACCTGTGCTTACTGAGGAGCACGGTCATTGTTTCAGTGGCCAGCTGCTTGGTGTTCCTTGTGTTTTTGGGCCCCTTCTGTTGAGTGAAGTGGCCCTGTTTGACGTGGTGCAGTCTATTGTTCCCTCCAACTCTGAGAACAATAGCAAGACTGGGAGGCCTGTGTAGGGCCCTTCTTTAGTCCTTTGCCCATCTCAGCATTGCTCTAAACACATACCACACACACCAAGTTTCTTGTCTGTTACACAGACACCGTTGATATGGAAACCACAGTGGTCAAAAGCCCAACTGTAGAAGCTTTTATGAAAAAGCAAGCATACAAAACATGGAAAAAAGAGAGAGAAAGTTAAACAAAAAACTGTTATGCTAAAGAGAAAGAGGAACATTTAACATTCGCACACAGACACACACACACATATATATGTATATATATATAAAAGCACTTCTTATTCTTAATTCTTAATGTACTTTTTAATTCAGAATATTAATTTATTCTTAATGAATTTTTTCCCCTCTATAGGTTATGAGGGCATACTTTGTGAAAGTAACATCAACAACTGTCAGCCCGACCCATGTCACCATGGTACCTGCATTGATGGCATTGCCAGCTACACCTGTAACTGTGAACCTGGTTACACAGGGTATCGCTGTGAGAATCAATTAAATGAGTGCCACAGCAACCCTTGTCAGAATGGGGGCAAGTGTATGGACCAGGTCAACAAGTACATCTGCCAGTGCCAACATGGAACCTCGGGTAAGAGAAAAATCCCACAACGTATCATGTACTTGTACTTTGTTAACTCAAGCCATTGATTTATTCCCTTTATTAATGCCGTTGCTCTTCAACATAACAATAATGCTGTGACAATATATAAAATGCTATAGAATTAGACTCTTTAGTATACTTTATTATAAAGAATGTATATAGAATTTTGTTCTGAAATGTAATGAAAGATTTTCTGCATTGTTAAAATTGTTAAAATGTCTACAGTCTTAATATAAAAGTTCTTTTTGCACCCAGGTACAAACTGCGAGATAAACTTTGATGACTGTGCCAGCAACCCATGTGACTATGGCATCTGCAAAGATGGCATTAATCGCTATGACTGTGTTTGCAAACCTGGCTTCACTGGTAAGGTCTTATGAAAATAACAGTGTGAATAAATCCTCACTGAAAATGTTGACAAAGAACTCTAATTATGTATAACATTTCTCTTGCAGGTCCCAAATGTAATGTGGAAATAGATGAGTGTGCATCTAGCCCCTGCAGGAATGGAGGAAAATGTATAGATGAAGAGAATGGATTTCACTGCCTGTGTCCTGATGGCTTTAAGCCTCCTTACTGCTACTCTCAGGTGGATGAGTGTGGCAGTGGCCCATGCGTCCATGGCTCATGCAGGGATGACATTAATGGGTATATACATTTAACAGCTTTTTTAAACTTTAAAGTGATTCAGATGGGCACATAGGAAACATAATCTTGAAATGGGCTCCATCCAAGACTGTGGTTAATCCTATAACTTATACATCAGGTCAATGTTATTTCATTCTTACAAACTGAACATTTTTGGCTTATTAACTGTTCTCTGGTATTTCCAGTTACCGCTGTGACTGTGAGCCGGGATGGGTGGGAAAGAACTGTGACCTGGACAGGAACGACTGTCTGCCAAGTCCCTGCCAGAATGCTGGCACATGCATTGATCAACTCAATGGTTTCACCTGCAAGTGTCGCCAAGGCTTCAGAGGTGAGAGGGCATCAAAGTAGCCAAACACACCATCAACCTTAAAATGTTCAGTAGAAAGAGCAGAATACACACGTATAGCACATGCAGCAGAGAAGAAATAGCTAAACATATCTGATGTCCTCCATGAATTTTCATCTTAGGCTATGGCAATTGTCTACCTCCCCCTAGTGGTACATAAAAATATGCTAATCCATACATATATTCGTCTCCTTTGTCCTTTGACAGGTAACCTCTGCCAGGTGAACATCAATGAATGTGAGTCCAGTCCCTGTCTGAACAAGGGCACTTGTGTAGATGGCGTGGCAAGTTTCACTTGCCTGTGTGAGCTTCCTTACAGTGGACCCACTTGTGCTGAAGTCCTTACTCCTTGCTCTCCTAATCCCTGTGCCAATCATGCTGCCTGCATCCACACACCAGATTACATGGGTTATCAATGCAAATGCCCACCAGGGTGGCAAGGTTCGCAAATTTTGTATTCAGTCATCTCAGTGCTTAGCATAGATAGTCTAATTGGAAGCTTACAGCTATATCTTGTGAAACGCTTCCTTTACAGGTCAGCTGTGTAACAGAGATGTGAATGAATGTATCTCAAACCCCTGCAAAAACCGTGGGACTTGCGCTAACACGCTCGGAGGGTTTGTGTGCTCTTGCAGAGCAGGATATACTGGGCTAACCTGCGAAACAGACATCAATGACTGTTCACCTAGTGAGTTGCTGTTTACACTTACAGTTATCATATAATTATTAAATGACTGTTACTAATAAATAAAATGCCAAATTCATGTGCAGGTACTGTATTTGCCCAAAGCTGTTTTCTTCTCTTTTGCTTTTAGATCCCTGCCTAAGTGGAGGTTCCTGTACAGATGGTGTGAACTTCTTCCACTGTAGCTGTCTGCCAGGCTTTACAGGGTCTCATTGTTCTGTAGAGATCAATGAATGCCAAAGTTCCCCTTGCAAAAATGGAGGCACTTGCACAGATTATGTTAACTCCTACACCTGTACCTGTATGCCTGGGTTTACTGGCATCCACTGCGAAACAAACATCCCTGATTGTACTGAAAGGTGTGTATCTGGAGCTATATCATGTACTCAAAAAAATAATCTAGCTATACAATACAACATAAAGTGAATATAAAATTAATTTTTAGGTAAAATGAAGTACAAGCTTACATTTTCACACATGTCCACAGCTCTTGCTTCAATGGGGGGACATGCACAGATAAAATCAATGGATATTCCTGTACTTGTCGCTCTGGCTTCACCGGGTCCCACTGCCAGTATGAAGTCAATGAGTGTGACTCCCAGCCCTGCCTCAATGGAGGCATTTGTCAGGATGCCCTGGAGTCATTCCGTTGCTCTTGCCCCAAGGGCTATACTGGCAACCGTTGTCAGGTACAAATATTTAAATGCACCCCTGAAATTTCACGTTTAGGACTTTAATTGTCATACACAAATAAAACAAATAAATTCTAAATTCAGTCGCTCTCTTCCTTACATAGACGCCAGTTGATTGGTGCAGGCGCGCATCTCCATGTCATAATGGAGGACGCTGCCGTCAAAAGGATGCCTCATTCATCTGTGAATGTACTGATGGCTGGTCTGGCCGTTACTGTGACATCCCTAGAGTCTCCTGTGAAGCTGCTGCCCGCCAAAGAGGTATTTTAATGTTGGGTACAATTTGATGTAACCTCTGTCTGCGTTTGTGACTAAGTTACTGATGTAAACTTTGCTCACAAATCTATGTTATTAGGGCTCCAGACGGATGAACTATGCCACCATGGTGGTCACTGTGTTAATACCGGGAATACTCACTATTGCAAATGTCCTAATGACTACACTGGAAGCTATTGCGAAAATCAAGTGGATCATTGTGAAGACAAACCTTGCCGCAATGGCGCCACCTGCAGGGGATATGTGGGAGGATACCAGTGTGATGTAAGTTTCTTTGTTTTAACATGTTCTTTTCCTTTTAATTGTCAGATTTCAAAACAGTCTGGGTTTCTTTTTTGCTTTCAAACATTAATTGTTGTGTCATTACAGTGTATGCCAGGTTATACCGGAAAGGACTGCGAGATAGAAATCAACGAGTGCCAGTCTCATCCCTGCCAGAATGGAGGCACTTGCATTGATTTGGTGGGACACTATATCTGCTCCTGTCCCCCTGGCACCCTGGGTATGTAAGCACATGTAAAACAAAACCCTATGCTTACTAGTGAATACTTTGGTGGCAGATTTCTTTTCTTATGTATGGATCACTTTGGTAATAGCAATATCACTTTCTCACTTAGTTGTATGCATGTAGAATGTTATCACAAGTGGGCCTCATGTTTATTGCACCTTCACAGAGGGCCTATTGTAGAGTAGAAGGCATCCAGGCGCTGCATGTAAAGTCGTAGTTTCCATGTTAGGGGGAAGGTTTTCAAGGATGAGCTGAGCTGAAGGTATAGACTCACATGATGTGTGGAGGAATTTTCTTTGTCTGTGAGTTTGGTCAAGTCATATAAGACATGAGCGAACCACGCCCATCTGCTTAGGTGTTTGACTGGAACGTGTTTCTCCATATTGCAATATGTTATTAAACCCACTTCAAATAATGCTCGCCGGTGTTTGCAGTTTATTTTAAAAACAACAAAATAAATATCTCATGTATACGAAGAGTTTATAATTACCCTGTCCTTTTAAAGGTGTTCTCTGTGAGATCAACGAAGATGACTGTGCTCCACACCCAAGGCTACGCAATGCGCCTCCTAAGTGCCTAAACAATGGCACCTGTGTGGACAGAGTAGGTGGATATCGCTGCAACTGTCCCCCTGGTTTCACAGGAGAAAGATGTGAAGGAGACATAAATGAGTGTCTCTCTCAGCCCTGCATTCCTTCCAACAGTCTTGATTGCATACAGTTGCCCAATGACTACCAATGTGTCTGCAAGCCCGGCTTCACAGGTTAGACACCTATGAACAATTCCCATTCTCCATGAACCTTCATCGTGCTTTTTTGTTGTTGTTGTTGACCAAATGTATAACTTTACTAACTATACCTTGTTTTTTAGGTCGGAGGTGTCAGAGTAGGTTCAGTGTGTGTGAGTCTCAGCCTTGTCAGAATGGAGGAGTCTGTTCAATAACTAGCAGCTCTTCTCAGGGATACACCTGCACATGCCAACTTGTAAGTGTAAATATGAAAAGCTTGTAATTTGGCCTCCTAGTTTTTAAATTACAGCATTCTTGATTTAAAGGTTCATATATCAACCTCCAAAAATTATGTCTCTCTTAGGGTTATGCAGGGCCTAACTGTGAAAGAAGCATGTCCTGTCGGGAGCTATCCTGCTACAACGGAGGTAGCTGTTCACTTACCCTAAGAGGGGCTCGTTGCACATGTCTACCAGGTTATGGTGGACCCCAGTGTCAGCATCGCAGCAATGATGGGTGCTCAGCCATGCCCTGCCGCAATGGAGGACTATGCACTGAAGAGACCAGCTTCCCATTTTTCAACTGTCAGTGTCTCAGTGGATGGAAGGGCAGACGATGTGAGCACAGCAGAACCACTGTCCCTCCAGTCCCCTCATGCCCTCTGGCAGACTGTGATGCCAAAGCTGCAGATGGTTTTTGTGACAAACAATGTAATTCATTGCCTTGTCACTGGGACGGCGGTGACTGCTCTCTAGCGATGAAGCCCTGGGATAAATGTGGAGACCCACACTGCTGGCGTGTCTTCAACAATAGCCAGTGTGACAAGTCCTGTAACAACGCTGACTGTCTGTATGACAACTTTGACTGCAAAACTAAGGAGAAAGTTTGCAAGTGAGTTTAAATTTTCAGTTTAAAGGATACTCGCCAGTATTTACAGAACTGAGAAAATTTCACGTGCTTAACCTTCTGTTTATATCATCTCCAGTCCAATATATGAAGCCTATTGCATCGACCACTATGCTGATGGAAAATGTGACCAGGGCTGCAACACAGAAGAGTGTGGTTGGGATGGCCTGGACTGTGCAACGAAAGTTGCAGAAAAACTTGCTGAGAACGTCTTGGTTTTGGTTGTTCTAATGCCTCCAGAGGAGCTTCTTCGCACCGGGACAGTTTTTCTGCAGAAATTAAGTGCTATCCTACGCACTTCAGTCCGTTTCAGGCTAGACAGCAATGGAAAAGCTATGATCCAACCCTACACCCGCGAAAGCGCACGCATGAAGCGGGAACTGGAAGTCATTGGGTCAGTCAGGCATACAGTAAAATAAAAGCCTAAGCCTTTCCTGTAGATTGTACATTACACTAAACTCTTGCTTCTCTGCTGTTTCTGTAGCTCGATAGTCTATGTAGAAATAGACAACCGCTTATGCACGGAGGACTGCTTCTTAACAGCTGACAGTGCTGCAGAGTACCTTGGAGCTCTGTCAGCAGTAGAAGGGCTCCAGTTCCCCTACCCCCTCAAAGAAGTCCGTGGTGAGTAGGGATACTTATTATGCACAAATGAACTACAACTAATAAGTTACAAATGTGTAATTATGTCTTTCCTTCTCCCCACAGGTGAAAAAATCAATGGCACTATTGTTGAATTACCCTTCTATCTGATGGTGGTGGGGATAGCTTCTGTTTTTCTTTTAGTCATCCTTATCATAGGCATGCTAATTGCTCGCAGAAAAAGAGAGCACAGCACCCTGTGGTTCCCTGAAGGCTTCTTCCTCAAGAAGGAGCCCAGCAGCAACAAAAACCGCAGAGAACCTGTGGGCCAGGATGCTCTGGGAATGAAGTAAGTTATGATAAGTGCCTTGAGGCAAGTATTGTTGTATTTTGGGAGTATATAATAAAAATTGAATTGAATTGAATTGAAGTGCTTTCATTTTTTAATTAAATATTACCCCTCTTGGATTTACATTGTTATTCATCTGCCAACAGGCACATGCCAAAAACTGTGGAAGAATCTCTCCTCGGAGATCATAGTGACCAGTGGATAGATACAGACTGCCCAGAACCAAAAAGGCTCAAGGTCAGTTTTGCAAGTGTTTTGCAGTTTACATAAACAGAAGCACAAGAGTGTGTATGTGTGTCTGTGTGTGTATGTTTTTAAGCCACTTGCATTTAAAATGTTTTCTGTCTCTTTTTTTAATCTTTTCCTGTAATTTCAGGTTGAGGAGCCAAGTATGCTTTCAGACGCTGAAGATACAGTGGACTGCAGACAGTGGACACAGCATCACCTTGCAGCTGCAGATATCCGTGTGCCTCCCACCATGCCCCTCACTCCACCCCAAGGAGAATTTGAAAGTGACTGCATGGATGTTAATGTCCGAGGCCCAGGTTGGTAGTGATATCAAGTAAAGTTTTCAAATTGAAACTGTCATTTGCAAATAACTTTATACTTTCCTCTTACAGTATAATTCAGCAACCAAATAGACATTAACTCACGCACGCCTGTTTTCATCTCCTAACAGATGGTTTTACACCTCTGATGCTGGCATCATTCTGTGGAGGTGGCTTAGAGTCTGAGGTAGCAGACGAGGAGGAGAATGAAGAGTGTTCTGCCAACATCATCTCTGACCTAATCTACCAGGGTGCATCCCTTGCAGCCCAAACAGACCGCACTGGTGAGACAGCCCTTCACCTGGCTGCTCGCTACGCACGTGCTGATGCTGCCAAGAGGCTGCTGGATGCTGGAGCAGATGCCAATGCTCAGGACAACACGGGACGCACCCCATTACATGCTGCTGTAGCTGCAGATGCACAGGGTGTCTTCCAGGTAATCAACACATACTGGTTATTTGATATGCTACATCGGAATGTGATTGGAATACTGCAGCACATTTCTTGCACATTTCAATTGTTTATAAATTAAAATTTAAAATTTTATCTGTCACACACTTCTAGATTCTGATCAGAAACCGAGCCACGGATCTTGACTCACGTATGTACGACGGATCAACAGCACTAATCTTGGCTGCACGGCTGGCAGTAGAGGGCATGGTAGAGGAGCTCATCACGTGCCATGCAGATGTTAATGCAGTTGATGAGTTGGGTAAGTATGTGCCATTTATCACACATGTCCTAATGCATGCATTCCCAATGCATTCATTATACTGAAATCATTTCTCTTAATTTGAATTGTTTGTTGTGTCTTAGGTAAATCTGCCTTGCACTGGGCTGCTGCCGTCAACAATGTGGATGCCACTATTGCCTTGCTCAAGAATGGTGCAAACAAAGATATGCAAGATCTTAAGGTATGTCATTCTTCTATATTGTTTTTAAGACACTTTTTCACAACTGCACCTTTATACGTGTTTGTATCTAACAATCTCTGTTAATTTTATTTCTTTTTTCAGGAGGAAACCCCACTGTTTCTTGCAGCCCGTGAGGGCAGCTGTCATGCTGTGAAGGTGTTGCTGGCTCACTTTGCAAACAGAGAAATCACAGACCATATGGACAGGCTGCCAAGAGACATTGCTCAAGAGCGTATGCATCATGACATTGTACAGCTTCTTGATGAATATAACACAGTGAGGAGCCCCCAGGGCCATGGCGGAGCAGGTCACCACCTCACTGGGGGACACACCTTGTCTCCTCTTATGTGTCCTCCCAGCGCTTTTCTACCTAATCTGAAGAACACCCCACAGGGTAAGAAAAACCGTCGGCCTGGGGCCAAAGGTTCTAGCCTGGGAGGCCAGCATGCCGCTAGCCTGAAGGAGTCAGTGAAGGCCCGCAATAAGAAGCTAACCCTGGACATGCAGAGTGCCTTACTGGAGAGCTCAGTTACTCTGTCCCCAGTTGACTCACTGGACTCACCTCATGGGGGAGCTAGCAATGCTGGCTACATCACCAACCCCACGTCTCCAGTCGCCATGCAGTCACCAGGGCTTTTCCACCCATCAGTGTCTGTCCCAAACACCCCGATGGTACATGGCAGCATGTTAGAGGGAGGTGGCCCCTTTGCAGTGTCTCTAGCCCAACTCAATGATCTAGGAAGTGGAGGAATGTCCTTGCAGGGACGCGTCTCTATGACATCAGATATCAACCATGGCTATGTGCTGAATTCAAGCCAGATGGGGCTAAATATGGGCATGGTCAGTCCTGTCAGCGTGCCCTTTGATTGGCACAATCGCATGCCCCCTTCATCCCAATGTGGTCAACAGGTAGTGAATATTGTGCAGAGCAGCCAGGCAGGCATGCACCCCCAGAGTCCAGCCATGCAGCAACAGGGCATGCTGATGCACCAACAGCAGATCTACCGTAATCCCATGCTGCAGCCAACACCTGTTACCTCCACACCCACTATAAGCCCCGTAAAGCTGCCTTTGATTGCTGAGCAACAGCAGCAGCAACAGCAGCAACCACAGCAACAGCTCATGAATCACAACATTACCAACCAGCAAAGCATGGCTTCCGCCCCACCAACACCCCAGACATCACAGGCCCCACCAGCCTTCTTCCAGCAGCAGCAGATGCCTCAGCAGTCCTCCCAGCCACAGCCTCCTGCTCAGGTCCCCCAGGCAGCCACATCAGCAGCTCAGCCAGCTCAGGCGCTCCCCTCCCAGCCTAGTGGTAGCATGGCAGGAAAGGAGGATTACCCTACCCCTCCCTCCCAGCACAGCTATTCATCCACAATGGATGCCACACCCAAGCATTACCCTCATTTGCCCAGTGAGCACCCTTACCTGACACCGTCTCCAGAGTCTCCTGAGCACTGGTCCAGTCCTTCTCCTCACTGCGTCTCCGATTGGTCGGATTCCACACCCAGCCCAGCAGTTGCTGTCCCTGCCCAGACCCAAATTACTCAAATTCCAGAGGCCAATGGCAAGATGCAAGTTTTTGCATGAAGATCATATAGCCTCTGCTTGAAAATGGACCAAGGGTGAAAGAATTTGAGGACTGGCTCTTGGGGTCTGTCTGTGTTTTTATGTGTCAGCCTGTTTCCAAGATTTTCATTGGATTTGGATTGACTGCTTATCACGAGGATTGTCTGCTGGTCGATTTTGCAGAGAAAAAAAGTAAAGGGATATGTGTGTTGTCTGAAAAAACAGCAGACAATTTAATGAAGTAATTCTGTCACAGATGGACTTGTTTTTTATTATAAAAAAAAGTATATGAAGAAAACCAAGTCTTTCATTTCAAAGACTTGGGACATTCCTAAAAACTAACAAACATTTAAAAGTAGATAAGAGGAAAAGTGAAATGCTGAAGGGAATTCATTTATTTTTATTTATTGTCTTTATCTATCTAAACTACTTTTTAGTTCTTTTTCTCTGTCCTAGCTTCTCATATAAAGTGTCACCCCAAGATTAAAAACAGATTGAAATGAAAAACAAAAACATTTCAAAAATTGCCCTGCAATTGTGATATCTTCAGCTGATTTGTGGTTTTCCATATTAGTATTATGAACAAGAATGTAGATAAGTGTCTCTAAAGCACTTCAAACGACCAGCCCAATAGAGCAAGTGTGGGTCCGGTACAAAATGATTAAAATGGATATTTATAATATATGGGTGGCATTTAATCCATGGTAATTTTCTTTATCACCTTTCAAAATGAGGTCAACAGAGTAAAGTTTTAGTTAATGCTTCCATTTGTAGCTTCTTACTGACACTGAAGTATATGTACTGCCAACCTTGATAGCTTCAGTTTTAAGGCATGTTTATATTCACGTTAAAAGAAATATGTTTCAAACAGAACTGTTTTGCCTATAAAATCAGCCGCTCACTGCCGTTATGTTTTACTTTGCTTTATATTCTGTATATTTTTTTTAAACACCATTTCAGATATGCTAAGCTTTGCTTGTATCAGCTGCTATTTTCTTTAGTCTTCCCTGCAAAACATTCCTCCATGTTGCTGGTCTTATTGAGTCTGGATTCTGCACCACTCAGTGGGATCCAGCACAGAACAGAACACAGACTAGCAGAATTTGTTAAGCTTGTGATGTCCCTGAGCAGACTAAATGGACTATTTGCAGCAGTTAAGATCTCGGTGGCACTCTCACCTTGTGATGTAGTGGTCAGCATGAAGGCGTGGCTACTGGGTTGTAACTGCTTATGCCCTGTCACTCCTCAGGGAGGTGTTTTATGGCATGCAGTGGGATAGTGCCCCTGCATCTACAGTAGTATCAGTCCAGGGGCTATGTGGTTGCATCTTAAGATGAATGTTAAAATAGACCCAAGGAAAAAAACACTACCATGTAGTGTTGTTCCCTATAACTTTTTTGCTAAATTCTGAGATGACACTGTCATTTAGCTAACCGAGAGTTGACCAAGTCTTTTATTTCATTGTGACATCCTTAACATTTTGTGGGCATTTCAACATAAAGTCAGATAATAATAGTAGAATTTTACAAAAGTACGTTTCGCATGTTTATTTTGTGACAACATGAACAGAAATAAGTTGGCCACCACTTTAGTGTGTCATAGACTTATTATATCTTTCATTTATTGTTTATTCTGTTCATTATAGAATCAGATACTGTTCTGCCAGACCTGAGAAACATGTTCACAGTCCAGTTCACATCTTACTTAAAATGAAAACAGTTTTTTGGCTGTTTATTTGTTTATTTTTATATATAACTTGTTTTACAATTTCTCTACCAGGCCGCACTAAGTGTTTTGTACATTTCAATCTCTCAAGTTCTGTTTGTAAATATGTTTGTTCTGGGTAGATCATTGCTTGAGAAATATTGTTTCTAAAATGATTGTTGTGTACTAAAAGGACAAAAATAAAATGTACTTCATTTAGCATTATTTCAAGCTGAGGCTGTGACTGATTTTTTTTACACGTTAGTTAACAGTTAACATAAATTTAATGTTAATGTACAAATGTCCACTCTTTTTACATCAAAGTTTTGGATACCTCCTGTTCGAGTTGCTATGCTAGACAAACTATGTGATGGCACTGTTACTGAATTATCCAAACATATTTTCCACATTATGTTTACCTCTAGGATTGCTCAAAATACAATTAGGACTATTCACAGGAACTTATTGCAGTGGAGGTGAGACCCAAACATTAATTTCAAATGTTAAATCATTGCTCTTTTATTATTTGCATTCACAACATTTATTTTAAGATCGACTCAACTCTTGTATTATATCTGCAAAAAGGTTAAATCAAAGGCATGTAATTTATATAATCAAGTACATCGTTTTAATAGTTTTGCGTTTAGATTTTGTTAGCATCATTACAGTGTAGTAGTTCTTGTTTTATCTAAAATTAAGAGTATGACAGAAATCTTAGTAGACAGTTAAGTACATAAATATTACACAAATTAGTAATAAACACAACTTTTTCAGTTACTACTGTACTGATAAAATGATAAACACTTTTGCTCAGAAAGAAACTATATATCACCTTACAGTTGGGTGTTACAAATAAAATAATATAGTATAATATAATAAAATATAATATACTAAAGTCATAGCTATCGCTCTCGAGAATTATCTTCACGTGAATAATACTTCTAATCTGTGCAACAATAGAATCCTCATATTCACAGAATCATTTCTTTCCTGCCCTCCTCTGCAGAAGGCGCAGAACCCCCAGCGTAGCACTAAACACGCGGTCATGTTTAAAGATCATCTTGTAGAATGTGTGCAGAGGCAGTTGGCCAGTTGGATCTGCATGCTTGAGGGCAGTCATGGGCATGTACACTTTGTTGGTCTGGTGACGCAGAGGAGGGTCCTTGGCTGTGATCACGTTAACTGTTTGCTGAAAAATAAAAGCAAAAAAATTAAAACATTCATAAGTTTTCTTTTTTTTTTGTTTCCCGTTTGGATCTTTAGCCATCAGAATTGTTGTCTTAAGGCCAAGAAAGATGCCAAGCGGATTTATTTTACCAAGTGGATCATCATGGCCTTGCCATATTGGTCCATTTGATTGACCTTTATTATAATTATGTATTTATTTTACAAACGGGACAGACATAACTGGGGGATAGGACAGGGAGAAAGAATGAAAGAAAGAGAGGGAGAGAAAGAAAACCAGAGGGGAGAAGAGACGGTGAGAAAGGGGGGTAGAAAGAAAGAAAAACAAACAAAACACCTGGATCACCTGTATGGAGAAAAAAAAACAGAAGAGAAAGCAAACAAAAAAAAGAGCAACATAATAAATACAGCACCATCACCATAAACTAGCTAGCAGTAGATAACAGTAGATACTAAACATTAAACGATATTGTGCAGCACGCAAGATAGACAGCGCACAATGTGCTTTGAGGCAGCAGCCAAGAAAGGTGTAGTCCGTGTCTGTGAACACCCGTGTGTACACCTGTGTGCACACCTGTGTGGATCAGCATGCTTGTATTCCAAAGGTTTCTCCATGTAACGATCTGCTGGGGAGTGTGGGGAGGCACAGCCCCGTCCCCCAGGGCATGAAGCAGGTATAGAGGAGATCCAGGCCCCAGATATCCAGAGGCCCCAGAGTACGAGGACCCGAGGAGGACCACCAAAAGGGGGGAACCGTGCCACCCTCCTGGGAAGAGCTGAGTAGAGCCCCAAACGAGAGGTCACCCTGCAGCTACGGAGCAGAGGCCAGAGGGGGTTGTAGTGGCGTGCCCGCGGGCTCTCCCGGCAGCCTCTCTGTGCCAGAGAGGACCGAGCTTCAGGCCCATTCATAAATTTTCACTAAAAAACATGTTATTTTACCGTACCTTTAAAAACACAATTTTAACCACTTGCCTCAGCCACTTCCTCTGGTGTCTGACTTAAAGAAGTAAAGATTTCTTTAGAGTATGGAAGGTAAAGTTCCCTGAATATCCTGGCAGTCTCTTCATCCGTCCCTGATAGATCCATCTTCTCAGCACTTTCGTACATTTTCCTTTCAAACTCCGTCACCACAGGGCCAGGTTCTACTAGAGTTGTCCTTTGAACAAGGATATAAAAAAAACATAACATTAAGACCACTGTCCCTTTACACTCATTAAGTTTTTAATATTTTGCCAATGTGGGCTTACTGATAACTCAAGTTTTAGTTGTGGGCTGGCTGCATTTTTAATGCTGTAGTATGTTTCAGGACATGTAATCACTTGATGTTAAACTTCATTGCTTGCACTGCCAGACTTTCACAAAATCCTTCCACAGCAAATTTGGATGCAGAGTAGACATCGTTGAACAGAAGTCCTGGTTGGAAATATTATGAAAGATGTTAGCTTTTAGTTTTTTCTACATTGTATGCATGTTCTGAAGTTTTTTATCAGCACAAACAAACACACCCTGTAGTCCCATGACACTGCTCATCACCACAATGTGGCCACTCTGTCGCTGCTTCATGTCAGGCAACACCTCTTTCACCAGACGCACCAGGCCAAAGAAATTTGTGTCAAACAGCTCCTTCATTGCATCGATACTCTGGCACTCCAGCGGCCCAATCATGCCAACACCAGCATTGTTTACTGTAACAACAGAATACACTATGCTTTCAAACTGTATACTTGTAAAAAGAAATGTTGAATTCAATTAAAGCTTATCTACAAGATGGAGGAAAAACAGACCAAGAACATCCACCCGTCTGTTCGGCAAGCTGTTAATACATTCTTTGATGGAAGTTTCACAGCAGGCATCCAACTCTTTGATTTCGAGGGTTTTGTTTAAGGAATCGCCTGCTGCTTTCTCCAAGGGTCCCCGTTTCCCAAGATCTCTCATGGTGGCAACCACTGCCTCAGATAAAGAGGGAACACACTGACTGTCAGCAATGATGGTTACTTCTACCACCTACCTGTACTATAAGCAAGGACTGATCAGCTGACCTTTAAACCGCCTCAGTTCATCTTTGGCCAGCCGTGCAGCCACAGCCAAGCCAATGCCAGAAGAACACCCAGTCACCAGCACCCTCCGGGTTGCCATGCTCGTTGATCTTTGACCTAAAGGTTCAGGTGGTCTTGACTGGTCAGTCAAACAACGTTGAGAAAAGAGAAATATTATTAAAGATGTTATTAAAGGAATATTCTTCAGCCAATGTAAAGTCTTTGTAGTAATCACTCTATTGGCATATACATCTAGCTTAGTTGGAGTTTTGTTTTGTTTTTTACCATGAATTGGATAAAAAGAAGAAATGTTACTGTTAAATACTTCTTTTTAATATGTATGTATGTATATATATATATAAAACAGCAAAAACTGATCACTCACATAATGCACTGGTTGACAATTTACTAATTAACTTAAAAAAAATTTTAACAAAAGGTCACTTCTTGTGTGTCCATGTGAAGTGATATTAAGACTAGAGTGCCTTTGTTATTTGTTAAAAGATTACATTGGCGCTAATCTGCTTAATGTGTGCTGGAATGTTTGTCTGCCTTACCAAAGCCCAACACCTTTTTATTCAGAATGGAACCAACAGATATTCACATAAGGACATATTATAAAGAGTTATTTTAAAGAAGCGGTATTATGAAGAGAATAGAATAACACGTTTAGAGACCAAGTGTAATAATTCTTAACATTAGGGTTTGTTTGTTTTTTTAAAGATAGTATTGCTTTGTAGTTATATATTAAGTCTCACGGCATCCCAAGAGAAATTTATTAAAATAAAAAATTACAATATTTTTTCCGTAACACATTTAAGTATAATTACACTATAACAGTTCAATGCTAATTAATAAAGTACACTGTGCTAAAGCAAAGTACTTGGTATACAATTTGTAGTGAGTCAACATAAACTATCACTGCAGAATGAATAGCCTGCAGCAGACGCTGTAAATCCCTACAGGACGAGTTAACCACATTCAAGTCGAACCCTAGAGGCATGTAGTTTTCTTTGTAGTTGATATTGTAATATACCAACCTGTGGAGCGAACAGCGCTTTCTTCACAACAGTGGATATGAGAAATAAAGAGACAGTAATAAACTAGTAGCTCACTCAACTTCGTAGCGCAGCATTCGGAGAGCAGAGGCAAGACTGGGACACGGCTACATAAGCCCAGTGATTATCTAAGGTCAGTCAGGCCGACGCAGTACATGGGTGTTGTAGTTTTTTTTAGCCAACAGCAGCTCCGTTGAAAACAGCAGCCACGCCGTGGTTGTTGCTGCTCCTGTAGCAGCCTTATGCCCTTAAAAATGTTAATTAATTATATAAATGTAAATCGAAATGTTCTAAAAAAAAACGATGGTTAACAAAGTTTACTGTAAAACGAGATCTAGGTCTCCTGTTGTAGTCCATGGAAAATACCACATTCATACCCTTATTTAAAATGCTGTTGCAGTTCGTCATTGTAACCACTATAGGTCACACTTGTTTTCCTGAACTCAGAGCTGGAGGTTACATCGACAGGCTTCAGAGGTTACCGCTATAATGAAATGGTTACAGTACGCATTACTGAAAATAGTTCAGCAACTGACTCAAAAAGGTGAAGTAATAATGTGTTAGTGTTACAGGATCTATGAAGTTGCACAACATACTTGGTGTTTTTTCCTTAGTTTCAAATCACTCTTTTCAATGAAGCAGTTTTTCTGAATCTCGTCTAATGTCTGTTTATATTTGAGGTGCAAATGCTGAGAATATCCAATGGATGGATATGAGTATTTGCGTAGAAGGGCTGTGTTTAAAAAAGTTTTTACCCACAGACAAAAACACAGTGTCACAGGCAAGGCAAAGAGAAAATTGTATATCTTTCTGAGTATATACATATATACATACAGTCACGTGAAGTAATGTCGCTGTAAGGTTAATCATTTGTGCTATATTCTGATATTCTGCCCTGGCAGGGGAAAACATTGTACCGTTCAGCTGTTGCATAACAATAGGAAATGTGCTCTTAATAAGTATTTAAAGGACATTTTTACAAAGAGAGGTTTTCCAACTCCTGTCAGTTTAGCATACATTTATAAGGCATTATGTCTATAAATTATAAACTTACTTGTCATGAATGACAAACAAGAAAATCATAAATAAGGATTCCTAGAGTTTAGTTTAGTGACTGTTTGTATTTTTCTGTGAAAAGAAAAGGTTATTTGGCACGAGGTTCACCCTAAAGTTTACATTAGCATTTATAAGAGGTAACTATGACAGACAATAACGTGGAAGTGCATGTTTAGAAGTGGAGACATTTGTTTCAAGTTACATGAATTGGTCCTGAAAAGAATAAAATCATATTATTTTTTTTATAATATTTATAGGGTTCACACTGCTTTGAATGATAGCAATGACTATTTCCTCTTGGGCAAACCAGTCAGCTTGAACGCACACGTAAAAAAACCCAAAAAAAACCTTCATGCTCAAATGCTTTAAATATACTCTACACATCTGCAGAACCAGATGGGTCCTTTCAGACTAGTAAAAGGAAGGAAATACCACACTGCGCACTGTGGGCTCACGGCACTATTAAGATGAAAAAGGGTTCAGTTTAGGATTACTACTTCTTGCATGACAGATGTTTATTTGCTTTACAGTTAGAAAGAACAAGGGTTGGATTAAGTATCCCAGTAGCTACATAACAGTCAACCAGCAAGAACTGCAGACTTACAACAATAAGACCAACAACTAACTCAATACTCAAGTTTAAGGATTTTCTCTTTTTTGTATTCTTTTTCTTAACAAAAGGACAAACATTTAAATCCAAGTTTCTGTTGTATTCAGGTTGCATGACACCGAATGGGGACAAGCAAGAAGAATTTGGTGTTCTGAGGGTACAAAACACATATCACACGATCTGTACCAACAAAAGGTACAATGTGAATTCTCTTGAGACGTGAACACTAATATGGTTCATCATTATGTCTCAGGTACTTCCTTGTCTCTGTTTAAATGTGTATACCAGTGCCAGGGGGTAACCTAAGACATTTTTTCACAATGTGAAAGAAAATAATACTGCATGAGAACTATTCATTTTGAATATTTGAGCTAATGCTTCACATGATGTTCAGTCACAATTTGTACAGACTGTTGTGGCACTCTTGGGATCCGATTTGTTCAAGTTTGAACCTAATATTAATTCCACTTAATACTAATCATTATTGCAAAGGTAATTTTACTTATATCAAAGTTTAGCCACTGGATCTGAAACTTATTTAATTATCCTTATTTTGTTATATTTTATGTTCCTGATGTTCTGTGTTACAAAACTGTTAACACTAGTCTAATTTACCCTCACCTGATGTTGCATAAAATTAGTGAAAAATATTAGCTCCACTCTGAGGGCTTATGTTAAATGCTGTACTGTGTAACTCTCTGGTACAGAATAGTAGAGATAATATTTCATCTCCTAATCATCTGAATTTGATAGATGTTATTGGATGTTATGAAAGAGGTTTCATAACATTTAAGCAGCACATAATTCCTGCCAGATTCTCTTGTTACTGTTTTGTATTCCCTCTGTTACTCCTTTGGATGTTTTGTGTTCTAGCTTTAGGGAGTGGTCAGTTTTCATAACCAGCTCTTTATAAGCAGAGCACTGGACAAGACTGCAGACATTCCATTTTTGAAAGCAGACAACAGTCAGCCAAGATGTAAGTACAATTTTAATTTCCACAAGGTCTTTAAAGCAAATAACCCTATATAATGTAAGAAGTAAATCAAATAGACAAGCAAAGTAACTTTAAATGTGCCTTTCAGGATTTTTGTTTCAGGACTTGTTTGTTTTCTTCTGGTTCTAACAGCTGAAGCTAGAGTTGGGTAAGAGACCTGAATTTGAACTGAAGACAGTGAGCACAGTTTTAGTCAATACCTATCGCAGGTAGTTGTTGCTATGGACTTGTAAAACTTCTTTAAAAAGCATTTTCCTCTGTAACTTCACAGCAACTCCTCTGAGTTAAGCTTCTGCACTGAGACACCAGAGTGCCTGCTGTTCGATTTGATTTGTAAGACCAAGGATTATGAGGTAAAATATTTTTTTCATATTTTAGGTGTAGCAAAGTTATAAAAACACCAGTTAAAATATGTTTGTTCATGTATTTCAGGTGCGTCACTATGACTCTGTGAAATGGGTCTCAACTAATGAGAAATCCTTCTTCATGGAAATGGCAATGCCAGTAGCATTTAATCGACTGTTCAAATACATCAGTGGTGAGAACCAGATGGGTGCGTATGTGTTTATCTAATTGTGTTTCACATTCAATACTCTATTAACCCCGTGTATATGAACACAGATAACAGCTATTTGTAAATGGGGTTTCTTTTCATAAAATACAATCTATATATAGTGAGGGTTTTAAGCCAGTTTTGAACACGTGACACGTCTAAATTTAAAATGGCCTTTGACCAAACATAATTACTGTATTTGGTTATATTCAGGGAGCAGTGGTAGTCTCGTGGTTTTATTGGATATTTTAGTAAGAAAACCTGCGTGTTTTTATATTCTTTTCTGCATTTTGTGTGCTTCTTCGTTGTGATGTTTGTTTCAGTTCCCAAAAAACATATTTGTGTTTGCATTCAGGAAAGAAAATTCAAATGACCAGTCCTGTTGTTGTGAAAATACCAGACAAGAGATTTTGGCAAATGGGCACCTACACAATGAGTTTCCTGCTGCCGACGGAACATCAGGAAAATCCTCCCAAACCTACTAATTCAGACGTATGTTTTTTAAACTAAAAAAATAGTGGCAAATATTTAATAGGAAATTATTTGATGACAGATAGTTTCATCATGATTTGCAGGTGTACATCACTGACACTCCAGATATGAAAGTGTATGCATATAGCTACGGAGGATGGATGACGACCTTTTCTGACAGCAGTAATGCTAATGACCTGAGTAAAACTCTTGATTCAGTTAAAGCAAAATACAAAAAAGGATCCCACTGTGCTGTTGGATACAACAGGTAAAGTAATCTCCATCATTAGAAGAAAAACATGTGAACGAAATCATCAAAAACAGCTTCAGTTTAAACTATTTTCTTGATTATTCTAATGTGAATCTGTGTCTGTGTGCGTCCCCGTGTTCCGTGTTTCTGTGTGGTCTTTCATGTTTCTTGCAGTCCAATGAGGATGTTTAACCGCCACAACGAGGTCTGGTTTGTTGCTGAGGATGAGCCGGTGTGTGAAGAAAAAAGCAGTGAGGAAACAGATTAATTGACTCACTGTGAATTGTAAGACCCATGCAAAAATATAAGCTGAATGCACCGTATACCTGTGGATTAACAGCAGCTTGTCTGTGATTTCCTTCTTTTAATAAAACTTTAAGCATTGACTCTTGATTCTTTCTAATCAATCCACCTCTGTTGATCTTACAACAGCTGCAGTGACAATACTGAATGAAAAAAATAACCCACAAGTATCCAATCGCAGTCGTGTTTAGCAGTACTACTCAATGCCACTAGATGACACTATTAGGCTGCACAACTGCATCCAGAATTCCAAACGCTTCCCAGGGCTTCAGTCTTTGCATATTTTAGCTACTTTTGCAGTACTTTGCATTTAAATGAAGGAAGGAGGACACTGAACAAAGGCTGTGAGCTTAACAAGGTAGATTTGGTTTTGGTATTGGTGGGGACGGATGATTCAACCACCGAGCCCTTTTTTTCCTTTTCGTCTTTGCTTCTTGATAAAAAATTAAAAAAAAGGGGGGGGGGGGAGATATACTTGCTTACCGGTACATATGCTATTCTACATGCTTTTAAACCATTTAAAATTACAATTCATAGTTTTATATGTGAATTATATAATGTTAAATTACTATTAAACAAATGACTGACTAAGTATTTTATACTTTAGTTTACTTCAACCATATTCCATATAAATCAGATATCATACAAAAATAAAAATAGCTTAAAATACAGTCATGACAATAAAAGAATATGACTTTAAGGACTTAACAACATTTCTTCAGTTATACTACACCAACATCTCTGATACATTAGCACTAAGGGAACACTGAATGACCTGGTGGTTTTTGCCCATAAAACTACTCATCTAAGATTACCACAAAGTAACAGATCTCTTAGCAAAATTATGCAACATTTTAGGCACACTATTGCCCCTATCAAGTCAGTGAGCTGGGATGTTTTACTCTAAACATGAACTACTGTTACAGCAACAGACATGGACTACTGGTGTCCCACACAACAACTCAGTGTCCACTATGTGAAGGAGCCAAACACAGGCCTTCTCCTCTCATTAACTGAGATAAACTGCTGGCATATTTGTTTTACATCTATACTGTCCAGTCTCTCCTAGTGGACATGGTAACACGTTATTCATGGTTACATACAATTTTAGACTGACGTGGGCCAAAGCCTAAAACGATGTGCCGGGAGTTTGCTCTTCTCCCCGGTTCAGATATTTGAAGTTTGCACAGCTACATTCTCGCCTGAAAAAATTGTAAAAGTTTATTTTGCAACCCAGAAAGAGTAATAAGAGGGGCACTGAAATTCGGGATTGTCCGAGAAAAAACCGGAGAGTTGGCATGTATTGCCTTGCATAGCCTGTAACTTTATTATGATGGACAGGTTTTATGAGTGAACTCGACTTTAAGTGACTTACAGGTTTCTTTGAAAAATACTTTCTTATATCCAGGTTCTTTTTGCTGCCATCCTCCTCTCCTCCTTGCAGGTCCTCGCAGCGCAGGATTGCCGCTGCTAAAACTAAACAGAGCTCCCTGAAAGGCACAGCCAATCACATTGGCCATATTTGTCACATGACGTAGGACTCCAGTAGAGAACGTAATTTAACTTTTTCTGCACCGCTGGGTGAATGAGACGTTGACAGATCGCTTTTTTTTTTTTTTTTTTTAATTTGTTTTTCTTTACTCGAAGAGATCAAATTATTGGTGGGGACAATTCAATAATCGCTGGATATTGGTGGGGACATGTCCCATGCCAAATCTACACCCTTGGAGCTTAACATGCCACTTAGAAAAGTAAAGAGACCCTTTTTTTTTTCTTTGGAATGTCATAATTTGTTTACTAGTTAATGGGTGCCATGACCACCTGCCCTTGGCTTTGGAATAAAGGTCACGAAAACATTCTAATGCGTTTTACTGCTTTGTAGCCTCTTATTACCTGTAGCATAGTTTAAAATTTTGGATATTACAATTGCTGTCTGTAGTTTCTCCTTCTCTGAAAGGATTTTCTCATGTTATACTAAGAATATATAATGTTGCTGTTGTTGGAGATACATTGTTTGCTACTTAATTATCCACTGATGCATACTTTAAAGGAAACACTACTTTATACAAATACAAATACCCCACTACATTTCTGGGATGTCATTCTAGATGTCTGTCAGCTAATTACTTTGACATTACACACTAATTAAATGAAACAACTCTGAGATGGGTTTTAAATAAATAACACTACATAAAGAGGTTAAATGGACCAATAATTACATTTTAAAAGAATACAAAGAAATCCTACTATACTAAATTTCTCATTTTCAACACTATGGCTCTTTGAAAGAGATTGATCATTAGGTTGGTAACCAATTCATCAAACTATCCAAAAGTTAAATAATTCTGTTGATACTCTTTTAAATAAATATTGCTCATAAAGGCAATAAAGGCATAAATTCCTCCTTATTCTTTTAATTTAGAATACATCTTTGCATAGAATTATCAATGCATTCTGCTGGTAAAACCTGTGTAATTATATTTCCATGTCACTGCAAATTCATTTTGAGTCTTTTATATAACACTGACCCTAGCATCAGATCTTCATTCACCCAAACCCTACATTATCAGCTCAGAATTACAAGTATAATGGAGGGAATGACAAATAAAATCAGAATGTCTGTAGTTTGAATAAAGTGATTATGTGTACTAAATGATTCTTATCAGGTGAGCTCAGAGTACCTTAATGATACTGACATGATTTCACTACAGGAAGATTCCAGCAGGTGGCTATTTGACTTATCAACCTATGTGTGGTTGATTGGCTTGCTTGCTGACAGACTAGCTGGTAGGAGTGCCAATCAGGAGAGGTTTTATGACACTCACTATAGATCGAAGTCCACATGTAGGCCTTAAACAAGATCAGTCCACAGCCGCTGGTTGGGCCTGCTCACCTGCCACCTGCAGTGTCTGCGGTCTCCTGATCTCTGCTACAATGAAGTTCAAACTGGGCTGAGTCAATGTCCCACTTATTAAAATGGACCTACCAGGTTATCACCTACAGCAGCACCAGCCTCTTGTTCACCACCCTGGTAACTATCAAGAGGATTTGATCAATTTGGAGGGATCATCAACATGTGAGTACTAGATGAAAGTGGCTATGGGTCAATAGTGAACTGGTATGTAGGTGTCAATAGATATATTTTAAAAATGTTGTGTGAAACTACCTGTGTTAAAAAGTTCATACTTTGAAAGTTGAAGCAGGTTTTAACATTGTCTGTGAATGTATATTATGAAAAACAGTAGTCACTTTCATTTGAAAAAACACATTTAGAATAACAAAACAAACAAAAAGGTTTTAAAGTGGTTCCCAGAAGATTCCCTTCTGTCATAGAGGAGATAGAGAGAATAGTTCTGGATATTATGTAAGGGTCATATCTGTGATCATAGTCAAGCAAATCAAGCCCAGTGATAAGGTACTGTCTACAGCAAAGCGATGGTCCTGCCCACTGTTCTTTCAGCAGCTGGGCAATAAACCCTGTTAGATGACACTTTTACACTTCAGCAGCACAGCATTCTAGTCTCTTTAGCCACTCAGGATTTACAAAATTCTAACTCATGTCTGATTGCTAATTATCCTCCTGTTTTAGATGACTTGAAATATTATACTTGGCACGGCACACATGATTCCTTGCAACCTTACCAAATATACTAATTTCCAACATATTATATACATCACATATTTGATATGAAAAGTGTATTCAGTTTAAGCAGTAGCTTTGCATATCATTGAAACAAAACATTGTTTAAAAAAGAAGAAGAAGAAGAAGAACACCCTCAAACGGTGAAGTTTGTGTCATAATGTAAATCTTGTCATTAAATATTACTGGTCCTCAGCTCAGGAGCAAAAGACAGAGGCAGAGAGTAGACTGGACTCAGAGGACAACTGTCCTGTCTGTGGAGACAAAGTGTCAGGATACCACTATGGACTTCTTACCTGTGAGAGCTGCAAGGTAAAGGATAAGGTTTGGGCAGTGCAAAATATGCATTCTGTTATGCCACCAAAAGTCATCTTAGCTTTGTTAACTGCAAAACCAAAGTGACTTATGAGTCCACAATAAATAACACATTAATGGTTTTGAATTAAACACCAGGTAGCTATAATCTGGTACTACAGATATATTAAGAGATACATGTCCCGTAGTTCTACGACAATAATGATGCACATGTAGATATCTATGGTTTTGTGGTGTGCATAAAGGTTCCCTCTCTCTCATTTTCTTTGCAGGGCTTCTTTAAACGTTCAGTGCAAAACAACAAACATTACACCTGTGCAGAGCAACAGAGGTGCCCCATGAACCTTTCTCAGAGAAAACGTTGCCCATTCTGCCGCTTCCAGAAGTGTTTAGCTGTGGGTATGAAGAAAGAAGGTACACCAAATTGCCACCACTTCATTCACAGCTAATTTGTAGACCATTCAGTTGCAACAGGCTTTCTCTTTCACTGATACGCAAGGTTGTTTTTTTTGCCTCCCTTGAGACTTATCTAAGAACTCATAAAGCAGTGCTGACCCAGATTGTAAATTATGTAAATGATTGCAAACTCTAAATGGAGTGAGATTGTAATTTTTTAAAGATGATCTTTTACATATTTTTGTTTATAATTAAATATTTGTTTGATGTTCTCTCATCAGCGGTCAGAGCAGATCGTATGAGAGGAGGCAGGAACAAATTTGGGCCCCTCTACCGCCGGGACAGACAAATGAAACAGCAAAAGGTGTATCACCAGTCAAACACTGATCCCTACAGGATTAAGGTAGAAACTGGACAAATACATGGTCCCCACGCTCTAAATGACCTCCAGGTGGTAACCAGCTGCATCAGTCATCCATTAACTTCTGAAGCTGTTAATCAACCCCACATGTATACTTCTTGCATGGGGCAGTCAAGTGAACCCATGTCTCTGGACTGCACTGTGAACACAAACAGAGGTCTTACTCCTCCATCCCTGCCTTACCCTGGACTGTACCACTGCACTTTCCCTGGACACCCTGAGGAGAAGTTGGAAGTGCCTTTTGGCTACAGCCCAGTTCCTGTAAACTATACAGTGTATTCAACCCCAAACAGCTCATTCACACCAAGAAGTACACTAGAATCATCGCCCTCTTCAACAAAAAGCTTAACCACTCCTGTATCCCAGGCTCCCACACAAACACCAACCAACCCTCTATCATCAGCGCTTACACCTAACTTCTTAAGCCAACTGCTGGAAGGGGAACAGGATGAGAGCCAGCTGAATGCCAAAGTTCTGGCCAGTCTTCAGAGAGAACAGGCCAACCGAGGCAAGCACGACCGTCTGAATACATTCAGCATTATGTGCAAAATGGCTGACCAGACTCTGTTTTGCCTAGTGGAGTGGGCCAGAAACAGTTCCCTCTTTAAGGAGCTGATGGTGAGGAACCATTAACTCATGGGATACACATGAAATTAATAACACTTTTCTAGCGATACAATGATTAATTAGCTGTTAGAGTAGATCTATCCCATTTGTTCCTTAACATGCATGCGTCCTTAATTGAGGCCATCCAGTATAATCTTTAATTTGCAAATACACACAAAATCTTTCCAATAGGTGGAAGACCAAATGGTGCTGTTGCAGAGCTGTTGGAGTGAGCTGCTGGTACTAGATCACTTATGTAGACAAGTGACGTATGGCAAAGAAGGCTGCATATATCTGGTCACAGGACAACAGGTTTCTACTTTAAAATGCTGCATTCTTACATTTAGAAATGTTTCAAAGAAATGAAAGTAATAATGAGCACATTCTTTGTCTTATTCTGATGCAGATTGAGGTGTCAACCATCATTTCCCAGGCAGGAGTGACACTGAGTAGCCTGGTATCAAGGACCCAAGACCTAGTATCCAAACTTAAGGCACTCCACTTGGACAGACACGAGTTTGTCTGTCTCAAATACCTGGTGCTATTTAACCCCGGTGAGCAATTTTCCTCGAAGACACATATCCAATGTAGCTTTTGTTCAACGTTAATTATGTTTGTGTTGTGTGGGTTTTTTTCTGCTCTAGATGTGAAGTCAGTGCATAACCGCAGGCAGGTAGAGCAAACTCAAGAGCGAGTCAACAGGGCGCTGATGGAGTACACTCAGCAAAATCATCCAGGACATTGTGACAAGTTTGGCCAGTTGCTTCTTCGGCTGCCTGAAGTTCGCAGCATTAGCTTGCAAATTGAGGACTATTTGTACCAGCGCCATCTTCAAGGAGATTTGCCCTGTAACTCTCTACTTACAGAGATGCTGCACACCAAGCACAGCTGAGAAGATGATATCACTTGTGGTACCAGAGTGGCCACAGTATGCTGCTGTAAAGTTGGTACGTTCTTTTCTGCCTTCCACATTCACCTTTCCATTACTTTTTATGATTGTTGAAAGTAAGGGAAAAGCTATCTATCACAGATCATCAGTGCAAAGAAGTATTTGCGTACCCATGCAATGCTTTGGCCAAGTCTATTGCCTGCAGTGTTACCACAGCCAAATAGCTCATCAGTTTCTTTAACAGTATTCTTGAGAAATGTGAGAACCAAGCACTAACGTGTTGTTTTTAGTAATCAGGAAGAGCTTAACTGGCTAAAGAGGAAAGAAAAATGCATCAATAAAGTTTTACATTTTTACACAAGTCTCTGTGTGTACTTAAGAGGAAAATTATGACATATTGGTGCTATTTTCTCACTATTCCGCAAAGAAACTTCTTTCCAGCTGATTTTACCTTTAACAATTTTTTCAATTATTACTGCTCCAAGTACTACAATAAAAACAAATGAATGTGGGAAAGAAACATGAAGATGAAAAACAAGATGTAGATGATTTAAAATGGATTTTATTCATCTGGTTAAGTTGCCAAAGAAGTCAGTTAAGTCCGTTTATGGAATGAACATTTATAGTGTGCTGGCACAGATCCAAAAACAAGGGAAAGAAAACCAATGTTATGACAACTTCTATGAAATGACTACATGACTTATAACCTAAACCAAAAAAAAGAAAGAAAAACTAAAGGAAAAAAAAAGGATAACCTGAAACTAAACATCAAATGCACCGTCTAAATTAAAGCAAATAAATACACTTCTCAATGATAAGGGGATTTCTAGGGGTGAAATTGCACTGAATCAAGAAAAGAAAAAAAAAATAAAAGGCTGTTAACTACCAAATACTAGTTTTAACAAACACATAAATACAAAAGTCCACCAATTCCATTTGCACTACTCCTCACACACAAATTTATCATTTATTTCCTAATCACTGTTTAACATTATTTTATATCAGTAATGGAATCTCATTCAAAAACACATTTCTTGCAGGCAGTGGTTTGAAAAGAGAGAGAGAGAGAGACAGCTGAACCGCAATAGCTGTTGACGGGACAACTAAAAAAAAAAAGATAGAGGGCTAATTCGCCACAGGTTTTTGTAGTGATATTGACCTCATAACAAGCAATTCCAAGGTCTTAGAAGTGTGGACACAAGCAAAAAAAGAAAAAAAGCAGTTCGGCATTTTACATTCCTCCAGTTGCACATGGAGTCTCTAGAGACTGTGGGGTAGATGAGGGCTGTTACAGTCCGGAATGATCCTTCATCAAGAAAACCTACTGTTTATATGCCAAGACACATAAACAGGGAAATAAAATAATAGGAAACAGACTCATAGTGACCTAAAGGATTTATTCATCCCAAGACAAACTGTTTCAAATTCTATTCATTCTCATTCACTCATTCGCAACTCAAACATACATCTCACTTATACTTTGCAGCAGGCTAGCTTATTCATAGCTTACAAAGGTCAACGTTTTACAAATCATTGTCAAAAAAAAAATCAAATTAATTAGCATTCAGTATATATTAAATTATCATTGATTATCATTCTCACAAAGAGCTGTATCCAAGATAAACACGATAAAGCCCTCCTTCATGTTTCCAGGTTTATTTTTCAAGATAAGCTCAAATAACATTTCAATTCATCACGTGTTGAAAATGAAAAAAGCGAGCTACTAGGGAAAAAGTCACATGAATTTCATTTTTCTTTTAGTTCTCAAAGAGTGAATAATTTTGTCCAGCAAAAACATGGCAAATGGTATAAAAAAAACATCCAGATGTCTACAGCTGAGAGATTGAATGGAGTTCACAAACTATGTGGCACAAGCATTTCCTAGGTCTGGAAGTCCACTGACAATGACAGCAGTCACTACCAGTGCAGAAGGACCATTCACTATAATAGATTCAAACAGTGAAAACACCCCTGAATGGAATGAATGGTTAGTGTGTGCCCTACATTCATTGGGAGCAGTGTTATCTGCTATTAATTTTCAGCTGAAGTCTCCAATCAAAACTGAGACCTTAGACTTGTTTCAGCAGAGTGGAAAGAGTGAGCCCTAGAAGTAGAAAAGGCAAATGCAAGCAGAACTGAGATGGGTGGGAACTACTCGTGCCCTAAGTACTGTTTTGCAGGCAAAGGCAGTGTGGTTGTCCTCTCTTTTTCTTACCTTAGAGTCGCAAAAATGACTCGGGCATGGCAGGGTAAGGCAAGGCATGAGGGGGGTGGGGGGGGGGGAGTTGTTGTCCTGAATCAGTTGCATTATTTTACAATCTAGGTAGACCAGAGATAAACTATTCTAAGCACACTGGCTGAGTGAGTAGGTGCTTGGCCCATTCTCTTAGCATGTAGTGTTAGCTCCACGTGGATAGCTGTCCAAAGTCAGTCAATCTGTTTTCTGTTATTCTAACTGAATAACGATCTCAACTGCCACACTGGCCAAAATCAAGGGAAATGAAAAGTCAAGTTGGGAATGGATTCCCTGAAAAGCACCTCTACCTTTATTGGATAAGTCTTTATTTGAGAGTGCCAAACTTTTTGGGAGTTCCTGGGCGCTTTTGCCAAAAATGGCCAGGGATGGTGAAAGCGTCAACACTCATGGACATGGTTTTGGACGGGATGACGGTGAACTGCTTGCGGTCTGAGCTGTACTTGTAAATGGACTCAACCATATCAAGCGTGATGACTCGCGGGCCAATGCCAGTTAGCCGTGCCATCTCATCGGTTTCAGGGTTCATGGTATAAACCGCTCTGAATTGGCAGCTGGAATCTCTGAAGAGGATAAGAAAGTGATTGGCTGTGCTTTTCTCCATTTCCTGAAAAGAGAGATATAGAGAAAAGAATAAGTATATGGACCTAATCAACTTGGGGAGGACATTAGGTTTGATGCATGCAGGTTGTGTGATGATAATACCAACTTATTTTTACATGCTACATCCTCCTTAGGGCATTCATAACAACAGCTGGTAGTCATATTACACAAAGGTTTTGCCGCCACACTTTTGCCACCACCTCAAACATATTGTTTTGCATGTTTTACCTCCATCTTCAATTTGTTTTGTCTTTTCACAAAATGATCTGTGCATCACTGTATGTTGAATTGTTGACAAATAGGTCGTGGCAGCAGTCACATTGTGAGATGGTCATTTAAAATTTCTGATACTATCAGAATTTTTCCCAGACAGCCTTTTGGTTGGAAGTCTATTACAACAGCCATCTTTTAACACAGTATCACCATTTGGAAGCCACAAGTTAAAAAAAAATCACTATAGTTCTTTCATGTTGAGCAGCTTTTGTCTGGGACAACCCAAACGCAAACATGTATAAACCTGGCTTTAAGTGCGTTACATAACCTAATTAGGGTGTAGCTTTTTGTTGGACTCTGACACAGCGGGATGGTTTACCTCTACAATCTTGTTTTTCTGTGGTTCATTGACCTTCCCAGCCAGGCAGCAACGAGTGATAGCATTATGGATGATGAATTTGTTGGACTTAAAGCTAGGCTCCTTGTACAGCTTTGGTCCTGCAAAACACAACATTTCCAAATGCTATAAAGCAAATAAAACAATGCTTGCAGCATTCATTTTTACAATTTTTTGTGTGGAAATTATGACTGACCTGTATATTCTGGGATAGAAGCAGGGGAGGAAATAGCGGAGCCAGTCTCCCAGTCCTTCTCTCCATTCTGAACACCAATTCGTCCTGGGGACCTTCCCCGTGATCGAGCAGGAGAGTGTGAACGACTAGAGAGATAACAGAGGAAGCATTTTTTACATTTTGAGGCTTTATTTTTCATTTGCACCTGATAACACAGACTAAACTGCATCTATAGTTGGTATCAATGATACAAGAACACCCACTTATTAAATATTTTAAACTTTAACCCTCTGGGGTCCAAGGTTAAATTGGCTGTTTTTCAGTACTTTTGATTTTACCTTAATATTTCAACTTTAAAAACTATTGACCTTACCTTATTTGATATCATTCTTTTCAGCACAACCTCACATGTCTAAATCTACAGTCATTTTTTTTTCAATTTTGACTTACTGTATTAACACAAATGATCTAAAAATCACAGAAAAATAATAAAATCAGAGTAGGAAAAATTTTTTACTGTGAAAGCAAAAAACATGTGTAACAAATCATTTTCATAACTTGAAATGCAAACAGAAATTGTACATTTAAAAAAAATATGTACAAATTTTGCAAACAGCAAAGCTATATACAACTATTTACCTAAAAATGCATGCAATACCTCAGGTGTCTTTTGTACAACCATTTAAAACTATTTCTAAAAATAAAATTACAGAACAATAAGGTGCCATACAAATTATTTGTGAAATTAAAAAAAAAAACTACAAAAAAGAGGCGCATATCACAGGGATAATAGCTGCAGACCTGTCAACATTCCTCCTGTTTTCCACCTGGAGACAACACTTACATTTCAATCTACCTTTAATGGTTTTTGGCTAGCAAATGTGACATTCAACAGTGCACTCATTATTTTGACACACAAAACAATGACTACACACCAACTACACTCCAAACACGCTAAACATCACAAATTTCTCAACTATCAAAACTCGCTATCAATATCACTCTCTCTCTTGCTCACTCGCTACCATCGCTCCTAAAACTTTCTCCTCTTCCTTAACAACCTAATGTCACGTGCTGCAATATGATTTTTCGATTGCGGTTTTCTTCTCGCACTAAATGTGACGGTAGTATTCAGAAGAAAACAAACAAAACAAAAAACGCTTTTTTTTTTTTTTTTACTTGGCCTATCAACACAATTTAAAAACTGGTATATAGTTTGGAGTGGAGACTTTAAACACAGGCTAAATTTCAATGTTTCAGGCTAAATTCTGTGCTTCCCACTTTTTAACCATTTAAAAAAAGAAAATACATCAAGTCATTATCAATTTGCAGGTTACCTGGGTGACTTCCTGACGGTCATACCGCCAGGGTCATTAGCCATGGAGGACAGGTTCATGGATGAATGGGAGTATACCTTGTTGAGCTTAGTGCCTACAAGTAGGAAATATTGTACATGTGAGCATAGGAAGAGAGAATACAAAAGCCGGGAATTTTACTGGTTAAAGTCAGAAGTACTTACCCATGAAACCTTTGACAGGACTCTGAGAGAGCACAGAGTCATCTCTGAACATAGTCTTAGGTCTCTGCTTCTTGACACCACGCACTGTAGTGGGTTTCTGCTTCAGAACCTTGTCCAAGTCTTCCATGATCTTCAATTGCTGTCTCCTCTCATATTCCTGCTTAGTGAAGTCTCCTCTACGTTGAGGAGTGCCTTCTGCTGGTGGGGTTTTGGGAGGAGTGCCTGGGGTCTGTGGTCTGTCCTCATTTTTACTGCCCCAGCCTTCAATGATCATCCACTGGGGCTTGCTAAAAATGAAGTGTAAGACCTTTAATGTGTAACGCCACATTATGAAATGCAACAAGACTGAATTATGGGATTAATGATAGCAACAATTCGAGTCATAAAACACAGAACAATAAATTATTAAATCCAAATTATGTGCACCCTTTGGCTGCTTAAAATAAAAAAAAAAATGATTAAATTAAAGCTATTCAGAAACTGGTCTCACTTTGATTCTTTTTCTTTTTCCTGCTCAAGTTTTCGTCTTTTCATCTCTTCTGTTCTCTTCTGCTGTTTTTCAAGAAAAGCTGCTTTTCGCTGAGCCATTTCATCCTCCGGTCGATCTTTGTCATCCTAATAATAAAAAGGGATGAATGCACACCAATTATAGCACACTTTCTATGCAGATATATACTGTGAAAATATGTGTCAGCCACCAACCTTGAAAAAGAAACCAACTGCTGCTTTATTCTCTGCCTCTGTGAGGTCACTCATTGAGTCAGAGAGAGCATCAGGCACTTGGTCATCCTCCTCATCATCTCCTCCCAAGGCAGACAGTGAGATCTCTATCAGGCTACTGCGTTTGCCATTCAACATCCCTGCAGGTGCATCACTCTCAAAAGAACATTCAGATGGGGCACCAGAGCTGTAGCCCCCTCCTGCAACGCCTTCCTTTCTAGTCAATGGACCATGATTGGACCCGACCTCAAGGTCCATACTAAATATACTTTGTCCATCATTGGAGCCTACTTCTGACAGGCCGTCATCTGCACCAGGACCTGGAGTTGGGGTAGAAGCTGGTATTGGGGTCAGTGTAGTTGTTGGCACAGGAGTTGGTCCTAATGAGCGCAGCTCATCTAGGCTACCGGAGTCACCAATGGAGAATGAGGATGAAGTCTGTACTTGAGATTGCCAGGGATTTACACGACGAAGATGGGGGATGCGGTCTACATTTGTAGGTGGGGTAAGAACCCTCGACAGGGAGGGGACTTTAGTGTCTGATGGACGACTGTGTTTTGGGCTTTTAGGAGGTACAGACTGGGCTCTTCGATGTACATGAGGAGATTTAGGAGAAGTGGTGTGGTTTGTGATTTTGCGTGATGGAGACGGAGAAGAGGAGGCCGAATTTAAATCTCGAGTGGTTTCTCGTGACAGGCGTGCAGGAGGAGGGGCTGAGGTGGAGGTTTTAGGGCTGGTTGGAATAACCCAAGACTTGTTATTGGAAGGTGACGGTTTTTTCTTCATTAGCTGATTTTGCTGCTCAGTCAGTCGTTGCATGTCACTTTGCAGGGAGCTAAGAGCTGCAGTTAGCTTGGACACTGCGTTGTTATAGTCCCCTAAAGGAGCAACCACTTTGTCAGTAGGTGTCGCATGGTGCTTCTCTCCTGGTGTACCTGCCTTCTCTTTGACCTGCTTGTTGAGCGCAAGTCCTCTTTTAACATTACCCTCATCTTCCACTGTGGGGTGCTCTTCATCTTGTTCCTGTTGATCTTCCAATTCGATTCGTGCTAGCCGCTCTTCAAGTGTCAAGCGAGAGAGGTCTTCTTCTGTGAATGAGGTACTGACCTGGCCATCTTCTCCTTTCCCCTCACCTTCATCCTCACGGTGCTCTTTCTTTAATTGCAGAAAGGCACTCTTTCCTAGTCTCTGCCTATGCTTTGCAAAAATGGCCTCAATGCGTTTCTTCTGAGCTTCGATGGCTTTGCGCTTTTCTTCAAGCCGAACCCCCAACTCCGACATCTCATTATTCAGCTGTGGGCTCTTGCTGGGGCTTTCTTCAGACTTCTGTGCCCATGATGTCATCTGAGGAGAATCACTAGATTTTGGAGAATCAGTAATCTGTTTCTTTTTCCGTTCTACAAAACTGGTCATCTTCACACCACTGTCAGGAACCTCCTTACCAGCTCTAATAGCAGCACCACCTGCAGCACCGGGTGTTGATGGAGTGGACTGAGCTTTAGGCATGTCTTCTGATGCATCTGAATCCACACTACCGTCTCTCAAAACTGAGTCATCATCTCGTGAACATTCAGAAGTGTTTCTAGTGCGAGTGGATTCACTGGACTCTCCTGTTGGCCGATACATCATTCCTGAGCGGGTTGGTGCAGAGGAGCTGATTGGTGGTAAATTGCCATTATAGCGAGAACTAGCAGGATCATCAGGAGAGTGGAGGTAGAAGCCGTCAGGAGCACCATCAGGGTGTAAACGAGGCTCCATTTTGCTTTCATTGTGAATAATCTGAAGAGCCTCTTCAATTGTAGGCAGCTCTCCTGTTTCACTTGTCCCGAGGTCATTCTCCTCTGCCAACTTAGGAACAGTGGGAGTCTGGGTGGCCCAGGATGCTCTCTGTGGACCATTAGGTCCTGAAGGTTTGCTAAGCAAATGACTGAGGTCTTCGGGAGGGGTGTAGGGCACCCTTGCCATATTTTGACCAGCTGGGTTCAGCTGATCTGAGCTCACAGAGCGGGTTATTACAGGGTTGCCCATCACAATGTCTACGTCGCTGTCTAGCCCAAAAGGAATGCTGAAGGATACTGCTGACAATGGCCGGCTTAAAAAAAAACCAAAACAAAAAAAAAACCCCAACAACAAACAAAACAAAAAAGAAAACACAAGCATGAGCACATTAAAAAAAAATAAAATAAAATAAAATGCTTAAATCAGTCCAGAATATGCTAGTCCTACCTCAGAGGTTTCTTGCTCCATGTCTTTCCAGCTCCTTCTATATGAGACATTGAGGTAGACTGAGTCAAAGATCCTGAGTACAATGGGACATACACAGACATGTAAAGGCATGCAAACAACACCGGGATGCAAAAAAAAATGGAACACAGAAATTAAAGGGAAAACATTTACAAAAAGTTTCGAATGTCTATCCAAATAAGAAAACAAGACTATCAAACAGCACAAGACACAACTAAAAGACAAACATGGATTGAAGGAAATAAGTGAACCACACTGTAAAATGCTTATGTAGCTAAATGTAATGATGGCTGACCATAGTCTTCATCTTACCTGATGCAGAAGAGGAAATTGGGAGGAAAGGCTTCTTGAATATAGAGGGGGAGGTACTGCAAAGCACAAATACTTCACTTAAATGACGGTATTGTCTAAATAATACGTTGCCCTTAGTCTACTACAACAGCAAAATCACACCCAGAAAGCTTCTGTACCTGTTATCACTCAAGCTGCTTGGTGTTACTGGTGTAGATTCGCCTGACAAAAGAAAAGCCACAAACAGACTTTTTAAAATATATCAATTATATATGATATATATGAAATATATGTTCGTGTTAAACAATATTTAGAAAGGACCGCAAATCAGTGAGACTTACTTAACATATCTATTGGCTGCACAAATTCTGGTCTTTGTACTTCAAACCAGCTAAGCAGTTCTGCCAGGAAGCTCAGCAAGTTCATCTAAATCCCAGAAAATAAATCAAGCACTCAAAAGATAACACAGTATTTGTGTGAATATATTTTTTGTTCATCAGTGATCCAGACTGAAAGTACCTGAAGTTCCTGTGGTGTATATAACATGTCCTCCAGTGCCAAGTGACAGCAGCTCTTTAGGCAGCTGTCACAAAATTCACGGATGAATTGCAGGTTGTACAAGCTATCTGCTACAGACATGGAATCCTTCATACAAACATCTAACAGAGAGATGAGAAAAAAAATTTAATTTTCACAAATGTCTCAGGTTCTAAAGGTCATTTTTTGCAGCATTCTGTTAGAATGTTTGTTGGTACCTTCAAGTCTCAGAAGGCCGGGGCAATAGTAATGTATGACGGCAGCAACAGCACATCCACTGGACAGGTCTTTAACTTCATTCACTACTGGAAAAACTGGCTTTAGTTTGGACTGAATTTTATCCTTCCTATAGCGGAGCTAAAAAAAAAAAAAAAAAAAGAGAGAAAGAAAAAAGACAAATCACACACAATGTTGAATGTAATTTTATAAATTTCACATATTAGTTCATGCCATTAACCATCAAGTTTATCAAACATAGGTAAATGCTCCTAAGCAGACACACAGTGATACACAATAATAAAAAGTGATTACAAAATTAAAAGCAACAAATGAAATAAAGAAAGGTCATGCTAAACCGATGTGAAAAGGAGAGCGCAAATGTGAACAAACTGAAGATGCAGAGAGAGTGACTGAACTGGAGCAGAAAGAAAGGGGTTTTTTCTTCAGAAAAAGTGGGTCAAGTGAAGGTCTCAGGAGACAGAATGAAAGAAAGAGATTAGATCTCAGAAAGAGAGAAAATGTTTCAGGTACAGCTATAGTATACAGACAAAACAGCCCACTGTGGCAGTGAACCAGTGGATTAGAAGCCTTTCTGTTACTCTCATAAACACATACAGACATCTTTGCCCCACACTTGAGAAAAACTTGAACATGGCAGTTTCAGATGATCAGTTAAAAAAAGAAAAAAGAAAAAAAAAAAGACTGCTATTCATGCACCACACGTCTCCACAAACAATGTCTTTAGAGCTATTGTCACAGCCCAAATCTATCACACTTATGCTGTTAAGTGCAATTTAATGCTTACTAGGATGTGATGCACAATGCATTCCCACATCACATTTGGGGAAGAAACAAACAAACCTGACCATCAGATATTTCCTGATAAATTTGATGAAGACACTGGAAGGATGGAGGGACAAGGGGAGGAAGCAGAGGAAAGGAGGGAACTTACAGGAACAAGTTTCCAGTACCAGCGAGTAGGACACTGTCAGATTGGGGCGGAGAGACAGGAAATAGAAGGAA